>NW_017306295.1:1498906-1502810 GCF_000935625.1 Nanorana parkeri | reverse complement strand
CATGGCAAAGCTTTGTGACTCATTGCCATGCGTTGTGATACCTTGTGTTGCAATTAAATATACACCTGTATCATTTTATCACAACACAAACACCAAAACAATTTTTTACATAAGTCGATTATTTACAGTTTTGCATACCTTCATTTTTTTACCTTTTCGCAAAAAGGCGCAATTACAAATTTGCTAATATTTGTTATTTATTAACTCAATACAGTTTTATCTTTTAGATTTAGTCAAAAAATATTTTTTTTTGTGCACGGATACTGATTTTGGTGTGTTTTAACAATTGAATTGTGTATTTTTATCGGTTTAATATTAATTTGAGAAACATTTGCGCAATTATCGCAGGGCCTACAAATTTAGTATCACCATCTTTTTATTCTACCGGGCCTGCGCTTTCAGAAAATATATGGTTTGGGGGGTCTTTTACAAACGCTAGCAACGCAGCAGTTGAAAATCAAATCAATAGGAAAAAATTGCAGAAAATTCAAAAATGGCTTGGCCAGCTGATTTGAAAAATGTTCCGGAGGGCTTGGCAGCGAAAGGGTTAAAGACAATGGCTATTTTAACTGTCAGTTTAATGCCTGATTTGAGATTCATTACCTCTGCTCACATCAAGCCAAGTCATACAAGACTAAGGAACTTCCACATTTCCCTATTTGCACATCATCAGCTGGTTTGCATAAAACTAAAAACATGATCCTAGGCAAATAGCACACACGCAGAAGGCATTTTTTAAGAAAACCGCTTGTAACCTTTATGGATTTTACAAAGATAGTTATGCAAGAATGAGGAAACAGAAACCAATACCTGCTGTATAGGAAAAACTCTAGTTTTGAATCAATGTGCTCTACTAAATACATTTGTTTTTTTGTGTCTCAGTCGGATAGATTTCCTTTCCTATCCTGAGGGGAAGACAGTAGGGATGTCCCGATACCGATGCTAGCATCGGTTTTCGGGCCCGATACAGGGCATTTTGACAAGTACTTGACTAAGGCACCATCAAGTAAGGGCCTGTGTTCAAATCATGTTAGTAACATGATCCATCCGATTCCAATCTATGGATCATGATTTAAAACTAATACTCTATATGAAGTATACACTATAGTACACACACTACTGTATTAGTTTAAATCATGATCTATAGTACATACATAACATGTAGTTGTACTATAGATCATGATTTAAACGAATAGTGTGTGTACTATAGTGTGTACTTCATATAGAGTATTAGTTAAAAAAAATTAAGTTTTATTGCCATATACTATGATTGCATTTCATACCCACATCATGAATTACTATACTGCCATAGCACCTCTGTCAACCTTTTACAAATACTGTCTGAACTAGGAAAGCTTGTTAATAGAATACACTT
Organism: Nanorana parkeri; assembly: GCF_000935625.1. NCBI lineage: Eukaryota > Metazoa > Chordata > Amphibia > Anura > Dicroglossidae > Nanorana > Nanorana parkeri. Next base: position 1,501,435 of record NW_017306295.1, on the reverse strand, counting down.
AAAAGGAGAACTATGAGGTGAGTGCTTTTCACTCACCTCATAGTTCTAGCCGACCTGTGACAATGAGACTGCCACAGGTCGGCTCAGTAGATCGGGAGGTGAGCGAACACATGCCAGTGTTCGCTCACTTCTCGATCCTGTCACGGCTCTCTGCCTGGCGGAACGGACGGGGGAGGTGGCGGGTACAGCTGGCTCTGCCTCTAGATAGGCAGAGCCAGTTGTCACTCACGCAGCTGAGCGGATCTCGACATCGATGTCGGGATCCACTCCGGCATCTCAGTATACCGCGAGCTGTAGCTCGCGGTATACTGAGCTTAGGGTGACGGGAGGACGCTAGTTTGTGTCCTCCCGTTACCCTAAGGAGAACTATGGGGAAAAGCCCTGACCCCATAGTTCTCCTTTAAAAGGCAATACTTCTGAGCCACCGAACTGCTAGATTCTGTTTGGAGGTGTGATGCTATAGAGAGTTCCTATAAAATGTGTTGTCCAATCAGATAGTACTGTACTGTACTGTACTATGGATCATGATTAACCTAATCATGTTATCAGGGGCGTAACTAGAAATCACAGGGCCCCATAGAAAAAGTATCGGTAATTGGTATCGGCAAGTACATGAGGGCCAGTACTTGTACTTAAAAAAGTGGCATCGGGACATCCCTAGAAGACAGCAATAAAACCAGGCTGAGGTTCTAATCCTTCCCAACTCTATTCTATTCAGTTGGGCTTTAAACAATTATTGAGGCTCAATGTGTTTAGATATTCTCCACAAACATTTACCAAAGAGGAGTCCTTGTTATTTATTCCTTTTTGGTTACCACAAAAAGCAGAGGATGTGTTCCTCCTTACCATTCACAAAACAAAGTTGCAGCACTATATGTGCTTTGTGAATGGCAAAGCAGAGGGAGCAGACAGAGGCACAACCCCAGAATGTTCCATCCCAAGAATGTATTGGTTAATGAACTGGGAAAAGGACAGAAGTGTAAAGCTAAATTTCATCTTTAGGGGAATTGAACTTGGCAATATGGTCCTGGTTATTTATTACCTGGGCAAATGATTTTCAGTGATGGGAAGTACAAAAAGGAACATTTTCCTGTGTATAGAGCACACAACAGTTCTACAACAAATGGCAATATAGATTTTCCTTCTACCTGGTGCAGGGATAACAGTTTCTAGATGTGTCTGGTCAAGCTTCAGTTTATCTCCAGAATCGATAAGTTTCACAATTGCTGTGTATTTATCAACCAATTCCTAAAAGTAACAAAGCACATGGATAAAATGTTCAAGTTGTAATTACATTTCGTTTTACTTCACACATAAAATGTACTTACTCCCCAAACAGCTCAGCCGGCGTACATATTTCCATAGGTGTTAGACTAAGAACTGTGCCCTAATTGATTTACCAAAGGCAAATAGGCTGTTCACATGGCAAGGTAATTTTCCCTTAGCTTAGTGAATGAGGTGAAGATCTGCTGACTTCCATCATCCAATCACGTGCAAACAAAAATAATGTTTTAGTTTGTGTAGATGTGATTGGGTATTCTGTGCAGAGTGAATTTTTACCACATTTCCTAAGCTAAGGGAAAATTCCCTTACAAAGTAAGCAGGCTATTTGCAAATCAACCCCACTCATATGCTCTACTTGCAATGACAGAGCAGTGATTGTTGTCCACCATTTACCCTTTTATAGGCCAGGGTCACATAGGAGCAAGACAGGAGAATCTTCTCCGAAAAAAGCTGCATGGCTGACAGAAGTACAACAGGTTTCTTTGGCCCAGAGATGTAATAGACTTGGAAAGTCAGAAATAGCCAGAACCCTGTAGCATACTGAAAACTTGCTCCAGGTCATAGACCTAAATAATGTTGAAATTAAAGGGTTAGCATGACAGTCAGGTAAATAGAATTTTCACAATAGAAGCTGTCATATTTATCTCTTAACACGTTTCCCTTAATAAAAGCATCACCAAAATAAAAAAAAACACATTTTTGTAGTTATAGTAGTTTAGGTTGTGTGGTGATTTATGCAAATGGAGATTAGTGGAGTTTAAAGTCGGGTACACACGCTTCTATTAAAATAGAACAGATTTGACCATCAATACTGAGCGTTGATCGAGGGATCTCCTGCTGTTTCCTCTGTATCGTGACAGAATCGCTGGCAGCTCACTGGCTGCTAGCTCTATTTGGCCGACAATTCGACATGCTCCTTTGATCAGCTGATCGCTGGTCGGAAAGGTGCCTACAGAGGCAACCACTCATCGAATTTTGCGGGCACCTCAAGCATGTTCAGTATAACTGGCTTATGTCTTACAGTTTGTTTGATTCAAAAAGCAGCCACAGCCAGGGTGGAAAAGCTTCTCCCCTGCCAGCAAATCCAGAATGTGACTTTTGCTCTATGAGGGGAAACACCATTCCCTTTACTGATGTCTGAGGTGCTCCCTGTTGAGTTATATCCAGAGCTCTCCAATCAGCAGGGTCCATAAGTTTTACTAAGAACAGAGCTATAGGTCTGACTCGGAAGGGGGGGGGGGGGGG
>NW_017306295.1:1493018-1498836 GCF_000935625.1 Nanorana parkeri | reverse complement strand
CGCTGGTGGTGGGGGGGGGGGGGGGAGGCAAACCTCTGCACTTCTTCTTTAAAGAGAGCAAAGATCCTACTTTGCAGCTGCTGGCAAGGGACAGGTTTTCCTATTCAGGCTGTAGCAGCTTTAAAAAGAAAAAGAAAACAAGTGGTAAGGTGGTGCACACCTTTTGTTTGAATGCTCCTGGAATGTATTTAGCAGATTTAAACTGAAGGTTCAACTGGGCTTTCGTTAATTGCATCATCATTGGCAAATAGGGGACATCTTATTGGGAATGCCTGAAAAACACAGACATTTAGTATATAATCATCACATGCATTGCCAAAATAACAGGATTTTTGACTCAACGTAAAATCCTTTAATAGTTTTCTTATGGGACAGGCCCACAAAAATTCAGATAAACTGGGGGACTAGATGCATCTCAAAGAGCCCGCTGAAGCACCTTACATTCACAGCTGGCATTAGATGTGGCCTAAACACCCACCTGGTAAAGCTCAGTGAACATGTGAACAAAAGACGAGGTGGCAGCTTTGGGAAACAGATGCTTGAAGCTGAAAAACCCGTAGAATGCACCGTGACAGTAGGTGGTGGATTCTTATCCTTAAGTTGATTGGATTAGACAGCCAATGATTCAAACCTGTCACAGTTTTAGTGGGCATACAGCATACGTCAATAAATTACTATTCATTTGCTGTAAAGAAATCAGTGTGCTGGTGACATTCTTCAAATATCTATACACTGGTGGCTCCATATGCAGTCACTTCGAGCACCCACCTGCATATCTGCATGGGAATCCCGGTAAGGAGTGCAGCAAGGAACTTCTTTTCATCTTGAGGTTACTGGGGCATTTTATATTTAAAGATATCAAGATGCAACGTGGAGGTGGCTGCTATATAGTCCAGGGGCCAGTTTAACAAGCTGAACATGCAACAGGTTTCCTTTAAGCAGTTAACATGCATAATAGGATACAATGTAAACATGTTGAAAATAAATCAAACAGTAAACAGATAATTACCTTTACCACTGCTTTTTTCTTGTGGTATCCGTCACCCAACTTCTTTGTCACAATTTTTACAACAATATCCTTAACAATTAAGAAGGTTAAATATTAATAAACATTAGCCAAATATCTCTTCAAGGGTCAGATAATCCTAATGGGACACTATAAGGGAATATATGGCATTCTAATAATTATTTGAATAAATGTAAATGGTATTTTGCACATTAATTCCCTTGTTATGTCACACAGCTTTAAGAACTGCAACGGTTTAAACTGTTTCTATTAGTGTAAACATAAAAGAAAAAAAAAAAAAAAAACAGAGTTCGATTTACCTGTAACTATTTCCAAGACAGTTCATGAAAGATAGACATCACCTCCAACAGGAACAGAAACCGCATCACCACAAACTTTAAAGGAAGTCCTTCTGACGAACTGGTCAGTGTTCAATGAGAACCGAAGGACGTTATTTTTAAAAAAAAACCCCATATACCACATAAAAACATAACAAAAGCACTGCCCCTGAAGTGGACTTAACCTGGCACATCGCCAGGCAGGGAAGTCCATTTGCTGCCCCAGAACCTCTGACAGGAAGGCTCCAAACCAGTCTGCCAAAGTCACCGCACACTACTGGCCTTCTCCAGGCACTGAAAAAGGGAGTGGGTCTAAACCTCTTCCTTTAGGTAAAGAGAAAGGGACTTTGGAACAGAAATGGGCGAGACACACCCACACTATCAAGGAGGGTAAGGAAAAAGGGGGTGAGTAGAGAACTGCAGATGAGAGCCCTGGGCTGAGACTTCTTCCACCAGGTTGCAAGTAATGAGTCTCCTTCAGATGGAGGAAACACAAAATGACCAGTTCAGAAGACTTCCTTTTAAAATTTGTGATGCTACATTTTCTGATCTTTTTGGGAGAGGTGCTTATCTCTCATGTGTTGTCCTGGAAGACAAATTAGGGAAAAGAAAAAAAATAATATATTGAACACTATAATTACATGTACCATTTGCATATAGGTTCTTACTATTTTGTAATAGAGGTTTTCTAACATAAAACTGTGCTTTGCTCCTGCAACATCCTTGTCTGAATGACTTTAATAACCTGCTCCAAAAATGTCTGTCAAAAAAGACAATGTAGGACACAAGTAGAAATGGAGGAGCAGGTCACATGTTCCGGAATCTTAGAGAGATACTGTCACCTTAACGTTGCATAGTAAAGCAACAGTGTATCTACACAGAATACCACCCCCCCTTTCATACTCGCTTTGCCAGCACTCCCTCACCACTCCTCCTGTCACAGCTGGCATGAAAATCACTTGATGAACATTAGTTACAGTACAGCACTCAGGCTTAGTGATTGACTAGTCCACACTGTCAGAGGGAAGCAGGTCCTATGCCCACTAACTGGAAGTGTCTGATAATGTCATCAGCTGTGACGAAGGAAAGAGCAGCAGGGGTGCACAGGCCATGACAGTAGAAATGGGTGGGTGACAGTGATACAGGCATAGGCAAGGCAACAGTGCTGCTTTAAGATGAGTAAAATAAAAAAGGGGATGAGATAATTTGTAGAATCTAAAAGTATTCAATTATACATGAATTAAAACATACATACACTATATTTCCACTATAAGTATTGGGACTCCTGCCTTTACACACACATGAACTTTAATGGCATCCCAGTCTTAAGGTGCCCATACACTGCTCGCTTCCCATACGAGAATCGTGGGAAATCCCGCGATCGTACGAGAATCGAGCAGTGTGAACGAAGACGTGCGACCGTTTCTACTGTATGGTCGCACGTCTTTTGTTAAAGGAGCACGCTAGAAAACCAGCCGAAAAACGTACGATTTTCGGCTGGTTTGAACGGTGCTCGGGAGACAAATGCCGAACTGCCCGTTCAGCATTGCGGTCATCGGAAGCCCGCCCCTCAGGGGGGCAGGCTTGCGATGATCGAGAGTGCGATCTGCCTGTCCAAGATGGGCAGATCGTACGTTTTTTTTAATCACTTTACAATCATTGCAAGACTAAGGTCTTGCGATGGTTGTACAGTGTATGGCCACCTTTAGTCTGTAGGGTTCAATATTGATTTGGCCCACCCTTTGCAGCTATAACAGCTTCAACTCTTCGGGAAGGCGTGCACAAGGTTTAGGAGTGTGTCTATGGGAATGTTTGCCCATTCTTCCAGAAGCGTATTTGTGAGGTCAGGTACTGATGTTGGACGAGAAGGCCTGGCTCGCAGCCTCTGCTCTAATTCATCCCAAAGGTGTTCTATCGGGTTGAGGTCAGGACTCTGTGCAGGCCAGTCAAGTTCCTCCTCCCCAAACTCACTCACCCATATCTTTATGGACCTTGCTTTGTGCACTGGTGCGCAGTCATGTTGGAACAGGAAGGGGCCACCCCCAAACTGTTCCCACAAAGTTAAGAGCATGAAATTGTCCAAAATGTCTTGGTATGCTGATGCCTTAAGAGTTCCCTTAACTGGAACTAAAGGGCCATCCCAACCCCTGAAAAACAACCCCAGACCATAATCCACCCAGCACCAAATTTTACACTTGGCAGAATGCAGTCAGGCAAGTACCGTTCTCCTGGCAACCGCCAAACCCAGACACGTCCACGTTTGGAGGTCTGTAGCTATAGACTCTGCAGACAGTTGGCGACTTCTGGGCACTGTGCGCTTCAGCATGCGCTTACCCAGTTTCCGTGGCTTATCACTTTGTGGCTGAGTTGCTGGTGTGCCCAGTTCCTTCCACCTTGTTGTAATACCACTAACAGTTGACCGTGGAGTATTTAGTAGCAAGAAAATTTAATGGATGGACTTATTGCACAGATGGCAACCTATCACGGTACCACGCTTGAAATCACTGAGCTCCTGAGAGCGACCCATTTTTTCACAAAGCGTCTGCATTCCTAGGTGCTTGATTTTATACACCTCTGGCCATGGAGGTGATTGGAACACCTGAATCCAAATACAACACACATAATATATGAAGCTAGCGAACCTATTTAATGTATTACTTGCTTGGCACATTTATTTTTTTACATTGATTTGTTGCTTTAGATTTACTTACAGGTTGCAACCAATAGTCTGTTATTTCTGTTTTCTTTTTCTTCTCTTCCATCTAAAACAAAACAAAAACAAAAGCTGTAATATAGAATTCCTTTCAATTGATATTATATCGTATTTTTTGCTCCATAAGACGCACTTTTTCCCCCCCAAGAGGCGGGGGAAATGTATGTGCGTCTTATGGAGCGAATCCCTAGTTTTTTGTACATTTAGCCCTGCTAAAAACAGAGCTAAACGTACAATGGAAGCCGCTGCTCGTTTAATACAAGTGATCTATTCAGATCACTTGTATTAAAACCGAGCAGCTCAGGGGGGCAGGCTTGCGATGATCGAGAGTGCGATCTGCCTGTCCAAGATGGGCAGATCGTACGTTTTTTTTAATCACTTTACAATCATTGCAAGACTAAGGTCTTGCGATGGTTGTACAGTGTATGGCCACCTTTAGTCTGTAGGGTTCAATCTTGATTTGGCCCACCCTTTGCAGCTATAACAGCTTCAACTCTTCGGGAAGGCGTGCACAAGGTTTAGGAGTGTGTCTATGGGAATGTTTGCCCATTCTTCCAGAAGCGTATTTGTGAGGTCAGGTACTGATGTTGGACGAGAAGGCCTGGCTCGCAGCCTCTGCTCTAATTCATCCCAAAGGTGTTCTATCGGGTTGAGGTCAGGACTCTGTGCAGGCCAGTCAAGTTCCTCCTCCCCAAACTCACTCACCCATATCTTTATGGACCTTGCTTTGTGCACTGGTGCGCAGTCATGTTGGAACAGGAAGGGGCCACCCCCAAACTGTTCCCACAAAGTTAAGAGCATGAAATTGTCCAAAATGTCTTGGTATGCTGATGCCTTAAGAGTTCCCTTAACTGGAACTAAAGGGCCATCCCAACCCCTGAAAAACAACCCCAGACCATAATCCACCCAGCACCAAATTTTACACTTGGCAGAATGCAGTCAGGCAAGTACCGTTCTCCTGGCAACCGCCAAACCCAGACACGTCCACGTTTGGAGGTCTGTAGCTATAGACTCTGCAGACAGTTGGCGACTTCTGGGCACTGTGCGCTTCAGCATGCGCTTACCCAGCTCTGTCATTTTACGTGGCCTATCACTTTGTGGCTGAGTTGCTGTTGTGCCCAGTTCCTTCCACCTTGTTGTAATACCACTAACAGTTGACCGTGGAGTATTTAGTAGCAAGAAAATTTAATGGATGGACTTATTGCACAGATGGCAACCTATCACGGTACCACGCTTGAAATCACTGAGCTCCTGAGAGCGACCCATTTTTTCACAAAGCGTCTGCATTCCTAGGTGCTTGATTTTATACACCTCTGGCCATGGAGGTGATTGGAACACCTGAATCCAAATACAACACACATAATATATGAAGCTAGCGAACCTATTTAATGTATTACTTGCTTGGCACATTTATTTTTTTACATTGATTTGTTGCTTTAGATTTACTTACAGGTTGCAACCAATAGTCTGTTATTTCTGTTTTCTTTTTCTTCTCTTCCATCTAAAACAAAACAAAAACAAAAGCTGTAATATAGAATTCCTTTCAATTGATATTATATCGTATTTTTTGCTCCATAAGACGCACTTTTTCCCCCCCAAGAGGCGGGGGAAATGTATGTGCGTCTTATGGAGCGAATCCCTAGTTTTTTGTACATTTAGCCCTGCTAAAAACAGAGCTAAACGTACAATGGAAGCCGCTGCTCGTTTAATACAAGTGATCTATTCAGATCACTTGTATTAAAACCGAGCAGCGGCGGCGCG
>NW_017306295.1:1477021-1492202 GCF_000935625.1 Nanorana parkeri | reverse complement strand
GCTCTACCCCCCCCCCCCTCCTCCTCCTCTGGGGGACCCGAAAACAACGGGAAAGGAGCTCACCATACATAGAGCCACTAGAGCAGACGAAGAACGTCCGTTCTTTGTCTGCTCTGTGTAATCACTGAGACTGTGGCGCTGTAATCACAGTACCACCTGTCTCTGCGTTAACTAACTGCAGCTTCTGTCAGAAACTGTGACAGAAACTGGCCTGCATCTTATGCACCGGTGCGCCTTATGGAGCGCAAAATAGGAAAATCCCTAATAGAACATAAATACATCACTGTTTAAAATTCGTGGAAGTGCATATTTAAAAGAGATTATTCAGCTTAGCTTGCCCTGTCCAAGCATGACTTTAGACCCTGGGAGGTCACCTGAAGTCTGTCTGATCTCATGCTGACTAAACACACATTAGGCTCAATTCACGAAGCTTTAAAACACAAGGATAAGGATCTTTCTTTTCATCCATGTGACTGTAATTTGCAAACCACAATGACTGCAAAAAATAACTAACTTTTTTATGGCTCTTTATCTTGGTGTGTCATCTTTGTCAACTGTGTGCACATACTGTGTCACATAACCACATAAAAAGGGCAATGAAAATACAGGACTCTGCATTTGATTTTATTATTCTCATTTGGCAACTGGGAGCCAACAGGTTAACATCATGAGTTAGTGAGTCGAGGAAATCGATAAGGTAATTCAAAGATCACTGCGCTAGGCCTGAGTGTCTAATTAACTAGTTAGACCAGCCCAACTAGGTGTCAAAGTGAGTGTATGGTATAGCAGGTAAGTTGCGCTCTGTCTGAGTGAATGTGGATTCTAAGCATATAAGAAGGCCTCAAAGTAAAGCTAAAAATGGTATTCATACAAATCTTTTATGAACCCTGCAGAATAATAATTCAAGACTGAATATTCAGAATCTTGCCCTTTCTCTCTGAAAGCCATTCTCAGAAGAAAAATGGACCCTGAAGTAACAGAATGAAAACAAGCTGCTGAATGCTGCTAGCCTTTCATACACAAGCTATGCTGATTGCATGTGCTGAATCCCAGCGTTTGCAAAATAACCAATCACTACGAGGGCATTCACATTTTATTGGCAGCAGTGCACCCAGGACCACATGAGTATATTAGGATCACTACTGCATGCTGTCACTCCTCATTAAATAAAAAGCAAGGAAGATGCCAAAATTTAACATTCAAAATCCACCTTATACTGATCATATCTCAGTTGAGCGTGCGTTTCTTGTATTCTTTTTTGAAGTATGCACTATCTGTAACTGGGAGAAGAAAAAAAAAAAAAAAAGTGTGCTGCCTAACCAATCTGGATTTTCCCGTCAACTTTTAGGGCCCGTTCACACCAGCAGTGCTCACAGTTTAGCTTTTATTCTTCTTGAACTGTCATTTAATTAAATTCTATGCATCGCAGCGTGTTCCTAGTGTTGTTGTGTCGCAACACTCTTCTTTGAAAAAAGTACTAAAAAAAATATAATGTGGATGCAATATTATGTTACATAAGTTCATTGGTGTGTACTTGCCTGCCTGACGTTCTCAAGAGTGAAAATATAGCATAATTATCTGACAAATTAGCCAAAATGAATACGGTAAACGATTAAAAGCTTTTACAGACTTAAGTGGCTTAACATTTCCCACCTCTATTATTTCATCAAGGGCAGATTTCTTCTTCTTCTCTTTGGATTGGCTCTGTACAGGGTCTTTCCTCTTGACTGCTCCAGATAATGCAGCAGACTTCAGTGCGTTAGATGAGAGAGAACTAGATAGAGAAGATGATGAATTTAAAAAATATCTGGCATATTATATGCAGGCATATTTTATATTCACACACATCTGTATATTGGGCTTCAGTGTTAGACCTGTGGCACTAAAAACTGCAAATTAAATAATTGCAGTCATGCCCTCAATGTAAAAGAGTTCCAACCTCACCTGGATGCTCCTGATGTGCTTGCAGCTTTGCTGAGATTGAATGCGACTGTAAAAGAAAAAACAAAATAGGACTTTTGTACTCTCGCAAAATCATTTTCTTGCAGTCTACTGAGGGACAAAGGAAGTCTTAAATCTTTGGGTTATACTGCTTCCTACAGAAGGATTAGACACTAGCAAACAAAAAACTGTTAGATAATTTTGACTTTCTCGTCCACTGAGGAACAAAAGAAGACTGATGGGTGGGCAACAAACAAATGATGGGTATGGCAAATGATAAGTAGGCAAACAAACAAACAACAGATAAACAAATGCTAACAGGCACACATAAAAAACAAGAGAAAACTGGGGACTGCCTGCAGCTTAAAGTGCTGCCTGAAGGACATGATGCCCAAAGCCAACATCACATGAGGCCTGGAACATCCACCTGGAATACGTGTTAACAGAAAACCAACCTTTGCAAATCAGGAAAGCAGCTGATGCCAAAAAAAAAAAGAAGTACTAACAGAGAGTGTGCCTTGACAGGAAAGGGTGGAACCCAATTTTCAAGACCATAAGCTTGGATGATAGTTTGTCCTAGCCACCTAGAGATGGTGAAACAGGAAGCTGTCCAGTTTGTTGTTGCACCTGGAGACAAACCTGGTTTGTTGTTGAGTGGGAACCACACGCCTGGGTCCGCATAATGCCAGCTAAGGAAGCCTGTTTGCTAATTGCCCACACCTGGGATCAACACAGCAGACAAGGCTGGAATGTGAAGCTCTGCCCAGGACAGGATGAGATCTACCTCTCTTGCTTTGGTGAGGATTCTGGTTCCTCCATGATGATTGACATAAGTCACATCAATGGTGTTGCCTGACTGATCCAGAATGGATGACTTTCCAACAGGATAGTCCATTGCTGTAGAGACCGTAAAATTGCCTGAACCTTCACGGATCTTGATCAGGAAACTAGATATCTCCAGCAACCAAGCCCCCCGCACTGACAAGTTACCACGGACCCCTCCCCAGCCCAACAGGCTTGCATCCATTGTGCAGATCTTTCAAAAGACATCTTGTCGGTCATCAGATGCCTTGGGATAATTGTCCCCAGGACTATGATTGAAGATAATGCACCTCTGTAGCGGTTTATTTCCGCTCAGATCCCAGGCTCTGGGGCATGTAGCCAGTGGTGTTTTTGATACCTGAAAAGCCCTCATCTTTGTCGCATTATTATACATTTCTTCCGTGCCGTATCGCCTTTGCTCCATATCCACCCCCAAATTCTTTATATAGCTTTCAAAAGATAGGAAGAAAGGATTTAACCAATTTCAGAGTCACCAATCCAGGTACAACCCAGTCCTCAGTGCTAAATGAATTGGTCTGTTCAGGGTCTGCACTGATTTGTCCTGCAACACCTCAAAGTAGTTTACCATCAGACCCAAGATTTATTTACAAAAGCAGAAAGTCGATGACTCCTGGACTAGATAAGATCAAATCTGAGATCAGAGAGTTACAGCAGAGCTGAAGAAAAGATGTCCACCCTCCTAGGACACTAGTAAAAAAAATCCTGGGCTGGCCTACATTTTTGTTTTATTACCTAAAAGTGAAAGGCTTCCTGTTACCTCAATGGATGTGAAATACATTTTTTACATTTCCTTGGATCTCCACAATAACCTCAACTACAAGATCTTCTCTTCCAAGATATGAACGGCCATGAAATACAGGAGTGCTTAACGCTCCCCCACGCCAACATCCACCCATTTACAATAAACCTAAGGAAATACTACATGTAAAAAGTAATATATTTTAGTAAACATGTACACTTTATTGCCAAAAGTATTGGGACACCCCTCCAAATCATTGGATCCAGGTGTTCCAATCACCTCCATGGCCACAGGTGTATAAAATCAAGCACCTAGGCATGCAGACTGCTTCTACAAACATTTGTGAAAGAATGGGTCACTCTAAGGAGCTCAGTGAATTCAAGCGTGGTACCATGATAGGTTGCCACCTGTGCAATAAGTCCATTCGTGAAATTACCTTGCTATTAAATATTCCACGGTCTACTTTTAGTGGTATTACAACAAAGTGGAAGCAACTGGGAACAACAGCAACTCAGCCACAAAGTGGTAGGCCACGTAAAATGACAGAGCGGGGTCAGCACATGCTGAAGTGCACAGTGCGCAGAAGTCACCAACTGTCTGCAGAGTCAATAGCTACAGACCTCCAAACTTCATGTGGCCTTCAAATTGGCACAACAACAGTGCGTAGAGAGCTTCATGGAATGGGTTTCCATGGCCGAGCAGCTGCATCCAAGCCTTACATCACCAAGTGCAATGCAAAGCGTCGGTTGCAGTGGTGTAAAGCACGCCGCCATTGGATTTTAGAGAGTGGAGACGTGTTCTCTGGAGTGACGAATCACGCTTCTCGGGCAATCCGATGGGACGTGTCTGGGTTTGGCGGTTGCCAGGAGAAAGGTGCTTGCCTGACTGCATTGTGCCAAGTGTAAAGTTTGGTGTAGGGGGGGATTATGGTGTTGGGTTGTTTTTCAGGGGTTGGGCTTGGCCCCTTAGTTCCAGTGAAGGGAACTCTAAAGGCATCAGCATACATGGACAATGACATGCTCCCAACTTTGTGGGAACAGTTTGGGGATGGCCCCTTCCTGTTCTAACATGACTATGCACCAGTGCCCAAAGCAAGGTCCATAAAGACATGGATGAGTTTGGGGTGGAGGAACTTGACTCGCCTACACAGAGTCCTGACCTCAACCCGATAGAACACCTTTGGGATGAATCGGAGACTGCGAGCCAGGCCTTCTCGTCCAACATCAGTACCTGACCTCACAATTACGCTTCTGTAAAAAAGGTCCAAATTCCTATAGACACACTCCTAAACCTTGTGGACGCCTTCCCAGAAGAGTTGAAGCTGTTATAGCCACAAAGGGTGGGCCAACTCAATATTGAACCCTATGGACTAAGGCTGGGATGCCACTAAAGTTCATGTGCGTATAAAGGCAGGCGTCCCAATACTTTTGGCAATATAGTGTAAATACAGCTTCTAAATGGCTCATCAGCACTAAGTAAAAAGACAATAAGCTAGTAAAATTATAAGGGGATTTTCCAGGTGTCAATAAAACAGTAGAAACCTTTTTCTTAATGATCAATCCAGAGATCTTAATACCAAAAAATAGGAAGAGGAAATAGACAACAATTAATAACTCACAAAAGGAAAAGGGAGAACAGCATTTAACCAGCGTTTCGTAACCTCAACCTGAAGAACTTCAGTCAAGAATTAAAGAAAAAGCCTAATAAAATATAACAAATGGCTCTTGCTGCAATACCCACCTTTAATCCAGATTAGTCCCCCACAGTACTTCTTTTCCCTACTCTTTTTGACCCTCTTAGCTAGTTCTCCCTTTCTCCTCTAATCTCTCTGCTTTTCTACCACTAGATAACCTCAGTCTTCCAGGTAGAATGACGGCCAGAATTCTGCAACCAAGTATCTATGACCCAGGCTATTATGCACAGTGAAGGGGAACACAGTACATTGATGAGCTCATCTCTCTGTCACTCTCAGCTCTCATCAGCACACTGAAAACTGATAAGCTCCCCATGCAGATTCTCCATTGCTTGGTGTACAGAGGCTGATAACATGTCAATTTCAGGTACTTACAATGCTTATATTTCAAAAACACTTTCATAGTAGCATTAAAGACTCAGCTTTATTTAGCTGAACGCATTCCTGGCAATAAATAAAACATGGCAGAGTAAAAAAAACAATTCTCAGTGTGTGTCAAACACATCATACCCTGCTGTTCGCTGCCAGCCGCAGGTCTGTGTGTTCCCCGAACCTTTGGTAAGTGGAGCGCGTGCCCTAAGTTATGGACGCAGGAAGACTCGTCCATAGCACGAGCCAGGAGCACACGCGCGGCTCCACAGGACACTAGAAGGGAAAGGAGCCACCCTCAGAGCTGACATTAGGGAGCCCAAGGACAAACTGTTTCTGGATGAAAAGGAGGCGAAAATACAAGGAGTACCAAAAGATGGAAGTTATTTCAATAACAGCTGAAATAACTTATAAAAATGCAAGCTTTAAGATCACTTTAATGATGTATTAATGAATACAGAACGACATTCACTTCATTTTAGAACTGCCTAGAGTTCAGATTTAAGTAGTACCCCTAACAGGTCAAGTTTTCAATATTTCTCTACATGCAACATCTATGCAATTCCTGTGCTATGGATGCAGATTACATCACCTGAGTAAAGTAAAAAGAGAACTATGGGGTAACCTTTTTACCGGAGGGGGGAACTGTGCGGGGAGTGGTGACTGACAGTCACGGCTCTCTGCAGCGAGATGATCGGGAAGTGAGCGAGTAACGGTATGTGTTCGCTCACTTCCCGATCAATAGAGTCGACATGTGAGTTTTAATGACACACGTCGGCTCTGACTATGAGGATAAGTGTAATTCATTCACCTCACTCATAGTTCTCCTTTAAAGATATCCTGAAAACAAGACATGTCAGAAGTACTTGAGGAACGGTGCTCAGATTCCCTGCACTACCAAGCCACAGTTAGTTCAACTTCAACACACTTCAGGCACAGTATTTTCTCTCAAAGGAACCACACTAACAGCAAGCTTTACAAATAAACCTATACCCAAAATATAGATATGCACCTATCGGATCAGACCTGAATCACCTGTGACCCCCCTATCTCACACCAAAATGGCACTTGAGTCCACCAAAAATGCAAAAATGGAACCTGGACAAACCACTCAACCATTGCAGAGAGCCAATACAAGGCAATTGCTGTAAATACATGGCTCCTGTCCACATATTTTTTTCTATCTATTCTCAGGGATGAATATAAAAGATCAACAGTCTCATGAGAATGTCCAACTAAAGGTCCTCTTCTACATCCTTCCCTGGGACATAAGCAGTACTTAAACGTGGGGGAGGGGGAGGTGAGTGAGGTTATTTAGCACATCTGGAACTGCCTGTTTTTCAAAGATTCCCTTATTTCAGTCTGTAATGGAGTGAAAATGTTAATACACTGTATACAGTTCAGTAGAGCTTCATGTACAGATGAAGCCTGCAGTCCCCATTCACACCTTGGTGACAATGTTTTTGCGCACGTTTTTGTCTAGCGCTTGTGTGTTCTTGCGTGCATCTGGCGTGCGTACATTAAGTCGCACATTTAAGCTGGCAGATTGGGAGATATTAGTGTAAACCAGCAAGCGTGTGTAGAAGATGTGGAGGAATGCGGAAAACTACTTGTGTTGCGTGTTTCCAGGCTTTTTCCATCAAGTCTATGGGGACAATACACACTGTAGTCTGCCAAAAAGAGCTTGTGTACTTTTTCCAGCGACAGGCATCTTACAGCTTAGGTGTAAACGGGAAATGCTTAGGTGTAAACGGGACCATTGGAATGAATAGGAATTCTTGTTTGGCGAGCTTTGTTGCGTAAACGCCTAGGTGTGAACAGGGACTTAGGGTCCATTCACACCATGTGTGCTGGGATGCGTTTAAACGCACTCCCAATGCTTTACAATAAAAAAAGAAAGCAATGAAATTCAATGAGGTCAGCTGCGTTGTGCTGAAAAAAAGTAGAGCGTGCATATTGCAATGCAATCTAAAAAGAAAAAGCAGGATGTGACCTCACTTGGGGGAAAAAAAAAAATCAACACAGCGAAACGCAACTTACATCAAGCGCATTAAACCATGCACAATCTCAGTGCAGCACAATGCAACTGTGTTAGGTCATGTATTGCGATGTGAATAGACCCTTATGGAGATTTTCATTCTACCGATCATGTAATTTACAGAACTTTAGGAATCTTGCCATAGGGGAATCAGTCTGACAGCGCTAACATTTCTGAAAATGCCAGTTGCATGGTAAGTGTTGTCACAGGAAATGGCTTATTATTAGCAGGATTCCCAAGTAAGAAGGAAACAAAAACATGAAAATATATATATATTTTTTTTTTTTAAAGGTGGAGTTTAATGTTAATTATTTCCAAGATGAAGGCATTTGTGGTGGTATCAGAAACGAGGATGCATAACACATGGCTTTGCCATCAAGCGCATGCACAATATCAATCAAGTGCACAAAAAGCGTTGCTCATAATAAATTACAACTGTCAATTTTTTTAGTGTAGATCAGAAATAAAAGCAAACCTTTGTTTTGTTCTCATGGGAAATAAACATTCTATTGGTTAATTCAAAGTGATAACTACATGAATTGTAACAGAACAAAAACATACCTAGCTCTTCCTCATTTTGCCTATTTAATTCAGTGTACACTGGAGTTTCCTGCAAATAAAGAACATAGAAATAATCAGGACTATCAATATAATTGTATTTGCACGTTAAAATGAACAGAAACATCAGCTCCAGGGTCAGGTTTACAAATAATTGTTCAGCAAATTGGCATGAGATTTTTTTCAACTTGGTCTTTCCCAAGAGATTTTTCATAAAATGCTAGTGAATGAGCACAAACAATCCCTCAAATAATAGGGATTTAATATCTTATTTATTTTGTTGCACAGCAAGGGCAGTTGTTGCCATGAGACATGGGAAATGTTTTCCTCAGCTCCCTCATGTAAAGCATGATCTCATTTCATTCAATTTACTGAAGCTGGCTGTCAAGAAACTACCCAGCTTGC
This sequence comes from Nanorana parkeri, assembly GCF_000935625.1. Taxonomy (NCBI): domain Eukaryota; kingdom Metazoa; phylum Chordata; class Amphibia; order Anura; family Dicroglossidae; genus Nanorana; species Nanorana parkeri. The sequence continues at coordinate 1,483,616 of NW_017306295.1, read as the reverse complement.
TCTGCAAGGACATTTACTAATATCTTCCTGTGACCAAAAACTCAGCATATAGCGGGCTATTGCCCGCCATTTGCTAACAGCCCAGAGCCGCGCTGCAGCTGGGAAGGATGCAGACAATATTGTCGGGATCCTACCCGCTACTTGATTGGCAGCTGGCTCTGCCTGTCTAGATCCAAAGCCAGCTTTGCCCGCCCCTCCCATCTGTCCCTCTAGTCAGCACTCGAGGAATGGAGAAGGGAATCCCTGTTGAGAGTGGTGAATGACAGTCACCGCTCTCGGCAGGAAGAAGATCGTGAACTGAGCGTTCCGCGGTATGTGGTCGCTCAGTTCAAGATCAATAGAGCCGATGAGTGACCGTTTCAGTCCCACATGTCAGTTCCAATTATTAGGATGAGTGTATTTCACTCATCCAATTTTTCTCCTTTAAGGTTTAAAACCCCCTGGTTACAAAGTATAGTTTGCAAATACATACAGTATGTACATCAGGCAGATATATTTGCTAATTAGACATACAGACTCTGTATCTTGCTTAGCAGTACTGCAATATGCATCATGGGTCACCTTTATCAGTGCAAGTCTATGGGTCAGGTCTGACCTCACTGAAAAACAGACTTTCTATAGGGAAAACTTATGTCATGTCAACAGACATAAAGCCAGCGAAGCTAATCACAATTCTCCATAAAGAGATAACCACTGAAGAAAGTGTTTACAAATATGTTTATGCAATTAAATCTAAATGCAGAACAGCAAGCCAGTAAAAAAAACAGGAAAATCTAGTAAAAGTTGTCTACGTGTGTCGCAATCTGCCTTATAGATTGTTAACGTGAATCTGCATTAAGAACAGAGGCCAAAATTAAAAGGATTTAAGTCCAAAATGCTCACTGAAAGGGCACTGAATGTGTCAAAAATGCATGCGAAACAAAAAAAAAAGTGTCAGGCTGAAACCGAATTTATTTTTTTTACATTTTTTCACTTTGAAATATATTTATTTTTTATAAACTTTTTATGTTTTTTATTTTTATTTAATTTATTTTTTTAAATAATTTTCACATTACTTTTAGGGGCTTCGGGGAAATATTAGGGGTCTAAACAGACTCCTGATATTTCCCTTTTAAAATAGAAAAAGAGATTGAGAACACAAAGTCCTCAATCTCTTTTTCTGTGTCCCCTGTTATCAATGAACAGTAATCCTCTATGAGTGTTCCTGTTCATTGATAACATGAGGACATGGTATGTTTACTATAACTACAACTATGAATGAACAGGAGGAGATGTAGATCACTCCCATTCATTATTGAGGATATAATACACATACCATGTCCTCAATTACCTACAAACACTCAGCGATCACTGATCACTGAGTGTTTGCACTTGCTCTTCTCTCTGACACGCTGTCACAGGAGGCTGATCGAGCCGTGTAGGGAGGAAAGCCCCGCCTCCTGTGACAGCGCTGTCTCCGCCCCCACACTGCTCTGCCCGACTGTGATAGGCAGCAGAGTGGTGTGGGAGGAGACGCCGGCCGCACACTACGCTCTCCTCTCGCAGCGCTCGGCCATCACAGTTTCTCTCCTCCCTGCTGGGACACAAAGCAGCGCCCAGCAGGGGGAAAGAAAGCAGGGATGCGCCGCTGAGTTTTGGGTCACAGAAGGACATAGTAAATGTCCTCCTGTGACCCTAAAGAGAACTATGGGCAAAAAAGGTTGGGCCATAGTTCTTTTAACGCATCCCACACATTTGTTACCTTTTGTATCACTTTCCCTTCCTACTAGATTTTAAGCTCCAACGAGCAGGGCCCTGCTAACTCTCCCTTTATTTTGTAAAAGCTTAGCAAAGTGTCAGCGATATATAAATCCTGTACAATAATAATAGTAATAATAATAATATTATTATTATTATTATTAATAACTATAAAATCAAGTATTACAATTCACACAAATTTTTTTAATATGATCATTTAAATAAGATGACTTTCAGCAGTAAGCTCGTGAAAAGTGACCTTACCGGCTCTACTTCACCTTTGCCCCTTTTCACTTGCTCCTCAATAAATTTAGCGATCCTCTCTTCATCATCAAGATCTTGTTTCTTTTTTTTCTCTAGCTCTTCCTGTCTCTTGATTGTTTCAGGATCTCGGTCGATATACTGAATGTACCAGCCCTTTGGTGTTTCATCGACTTTACACACACCTAAAAGAAAGCAAAGTGTATATTAAAGCAGGTCTGCTTTTTAAGTGGGGAGAATTCCCCTTGCAGAAAGAAAAATAATGCATTTACGCTGCTTTTCTGCAAGGAGGGCATATAAAAAGCAGACTTTACATTTTAGCTGCAAGGTCCACTTTCAAGTTAAATTAAAGTCACATTACCAACCCCCCCCCCCATGCTGCTTTAAGGACTTACCTTAAATTATGCCTCCTTATCCGATTATCTTCTTTCAGAATCATCTTCATTCAGAAGTCCCTCCAGTGCTGGTGCCAGTCTCTGATCCAGCGCTGAGTCTCCTGTGTCCCACAGAGTCTGAGTGTGCACGCTGTCGGGCTGCCTCCATTAACTTACCCCATGTCTCTCCTCTTCTCCCCCGGCCGAAAATCTCTACTGCGCATGCGCCCGCCCTATGATCCTTCACAGCCTCCCGAGAATCTTTTTCTGGCTGGAGCGAGCGGCAGAGACACAGGTAATTTTTAACCTATTTGGTAACTTTTTTTTAATGTTTTTGCATACATCTTGCTAACAGTAGATATTTGAGAAACAACAACAAAAATGAAGGTTTAGTTATACTTTAATGCAAGGCATGAAAAACGTATTCACATACTAAAAGCTTTACCATCAAATCCATATGAAATTATGTTAGAAGAATGTTTACATACAGCTGCCAAGCAAACATACATTTAAACTAAGATGTAGGAATTTAACAAATAGGCCAGGGCTGAATCGGAGACAAAAATAAATGTTTATAAATAGCAATATTTGGGAATTACTGTCCTAGTTAAATTTGCCTTGCTTAAATAAGATACAGATAGTTCTCCCTGTTCTAGAATAGAGTTCCCTTTAATAATATGGTTGTAAATGAATTAAACAGTAATGACAAGATGTCCCTTGGACAGCAACTGATATAATAAGAGAGTTCTAAAAACCAAAACACAGGTTCCATCTCTTCAACATTATTAAAAAAAAATTGAGTTAAGCTTTAACTTTGTATCGTTTGCTGTTGTTTATTTGCCTATGCCAATACAGTTTACAGTAGTTAAAGTGACACTAAACTCACAAATTAAATCTAAAAATGAATTGATGCGGACACTGTCCATCCTTCTGGAAGTTGGCTACCTTTGTTCCTCATGGTCCCTGTGTGTGTTGTAAAGTAACCCACCGCTGCAAGCTCGCTCTTCTGATAGTAAACTAAACATGAGGAGATTAGTCTCATGGTAGTAGTCCATCACAGGAACGAGTTTGGAGTGGTGGCTACTTTACAACACACACGGGGACCATGGGGAACAAAAGTGTCCACCCTCCAGAAGGAAGGACAGTGTCCGCATCAATTCAGAGATGATTTGAAGATCTATAGCTGAGCGATACACAAATAAGAGACATTTCTGTTAATAGTTAAAAGGTACTTAAATGCATTTTTAAGATGTAACTCCTGAGTTCAGTCATTTTAACCCTTTATATAAATAAAAAAACAAAATAAAACCATCAAACCCCCCCCCAACACACACACATTATACATGAGCAACAGTGTGCACCATATTATGTGCTGCGGTGCATTGTTAGAACACGCGGCAGTGCTTGATTTTTTTTGTTTTGAAAATAACATTACATTTAACTGTGGTAGCGTGTGGCAAAGCGTTCCAATGCATTGTCGTGCGTTGTTATCTGCTGTGTTGCGATTAAATGTACACCTGTATCATTTTATCACCACACACCAACACAGTGCACAAACGATTTTTAACATAAGTCGCTTACAGTTTTGCCTCACTTAATTTTTTTACCATTTTGCAAAAAGGCGCAATATAAAATTTACAAATATTTATTAAAAGGAGAACTATGGGGTCAGGGCATTTCCCCATAGTTCTCCTTAGGGTAACGGGAGCACAAAACTAGCATCCTCCCGTTACCCTAAGCTCAGTATACTGCAAGCTACAGCTCGCGGTATACTGAGACGCCGGAGCGGATCCTGACATCGTTGTCGAGATCCGCCCAGCTGCATGAGTGACAGCTGGCTCTGCCTATCTAGAGGCAGAGCCAGCTGTACCCGCCCCCTCCCCCGTCCGTTCCGCCAGTCAGTGGAGGCGGACCGGAGCGGGGAGGGGGGAATCCAGCCCCTCCCCTGTCACGGCAGAGAGCCGTGACAGGATCGAGAGGCGAGCGAACCCGGTATGTGTTCGCTCACCTCCCGATCTACTGAGCCGACCTGTGACAGTCTCATTGTCACAGGTCGGCTAGAACTATGAGGTGAGTGAAAAGCACTCACCTCATAGTTCTCCTTTAACTCAATCGAGTTTTATCTTTTAGATTTAGTTGGAATATTTGTTTTTTGCACCGATACGGATTTTAGTGTGCTATCACTTTGTCTATCTTTATCGGTCTAATATTGATTTAATAAACATGCACGATGATCGCAGGATCTACAAAATTAGTAGCACAGTCTTTTTATTCTACCGGGCCTGTGCTTTCAGAAAATATATAATTCGGGGGGGGGTCTTTTACAAAATGCAAGCAATGCAGCAATAGAAAATCAAAACAATGGGAAAAATTGCAAAAATGGGGTGGCCAGCTGAGGTGTAAAGCGCCTGAGGGCTTGGCAGTGAAAGGGTTAAAGCTGAAGTCTAGTTTTAAAGCAACCCCCACAAAATAAGGTGGATAGTTCCTGATTTAAGGTAAGTGTGGCAGAAAGGGCTGCTTTTTATTTTTACCTGTACAGGGCTGTATATTTTGTTTCTAGAGCTAAAGTCAAAATCTTGGCTTTTAACTCCAGCAGTAATTTCTTTACAATTCTGTTATTGACACAGACCTTCCGATCCATTTATGGACAACCTCAACTTACTTTGCCAAATGTTTAATTAGCTTAACCACCTCTCATGTTTGGTGTCTATTTACCCGACGTGACCCGATCTTTTATATTTTACCAAAAAACTGGGTAATAATTGTTTCCTAACAATGTAAAAATTTTCTGTAATTTTTCCTAATTATAGTAAAAAATAAAACCCCCAGTGGTGATTAAATACCACCAAAATAAAGCTCTATCTGTCCCCAAAAAATGGTATAAAATTCATTTCAGTACAGCTTTGCATGACGGAATAAACGTCAGTCAAAGTATCGCAGCGCTGAATACTGAAAAATGGCCTGGCCAGGAAGGGGGTCTAAACACCTGGTCTTGAAGTGGTTAATAAAGATCCTTTAAGAGAAAACAAAAAAATACCTTCTCGGCCCAGCCACTTTGTAAAGTCTGTCAATGTCTCCCACTGTGTGGCATTCATGTGTACGTGCTCTCGATGGCTGATGTACTCATTGTACACAATGTTATTGTGCACGCGTTTAGTACCTGCGGAAGATAAAAGTAAAAATACAAAAGATGAGTCTACATAGGGAAATGTTTTACATACTGCATCTCTCACATTATACACAGCATTATTTATCAGTTCAATATGCTAGATGTATTTGGGTTTCCATGAATTAACTTAACCCAGCCTGCCTCTGGCAAGAATAGAAGAAGTTCCTTCTACATTGGGAAAATCAATAAAGTTCAAGAGAAGAGGAAGGGTAATGAAGCCTAAAATCAGTTGAGTGGAGGGGCAGGCTTGGCCCCATTCCAGCACCGCTGAGTGCAGTCAGGTGGATCGTGTAGCCCATGAACGCACTGGATCGCATTGTAACCGGAGGGCGTGGCTACGGTGCCATTCGCTTCAATGGCCCGTCATGCCCCCCGAAATAGTGAGCCGGCCAGAATCGGGCTGGAACGCACTGCATATGGTGTGAACGTACCCTTAAAGCGACAAACATATTAGCATGGTACAATGTGGGTCTCTATAAGACATAACTGATTCTACAGTACAATCTCACTCACCAAATCGCCTTTTCAGCAACTCCAAAAATTCATTGCGGAATTCTCTGAAAAACAGAATTAAAAAAAATGCTAAACATTCTTCCAATAGAGGAAATAACAGTTAAGGGTGTTTTTTATTTAAAAAAAAACTAAACAAAAAAAACTTGCAGACCCGTTTACTCTGCAAAACTCCCCGTTCATTTGTTCCTAGTAAACGGAGGCAAAAAACTAGCGTTCTTATTACATTTGACTTGGAAATAAAATATAGTATCTGTATATAGTAAAATAATGCAATATGGCCACTAGATGGACTTGAGGTGCATAGCATATAATTATTTACTAGACATGTGCATTCGGATTTGGACGAACCTAAAAATCGGTATACATTAAATTTGTTTTCAGAACATGCCGGTGGCCGTATTGACCGCTGGCGTGTTCTGCGCATGTCCGCCGCCGTCCTGGAGGTGGAACATATGGTGTCACATGATGGTGACGTCACACGGTGAACGAGCGGCGGAAAAAAAAAAAAAAAAAAAAAAAATACTCGCCAAATTTACACCAA
>NW_017306295.1:1445553-1476848 GCF_000935625.1 Nanorana parkeri | reverse complement strand
AAAAATCGCTCGCCAAATCTACTCCAAAATGGCGAACGCGCCGGCGGCAGATATGGCCGCCACTCGTTCTGCGATTTCAGTGTGCAGTTTCAGATTCGGCAGGCTCGTTGCCTCTGGAACATAAAAATTAGTTTCCTTTGACAAAACGCATGAAGACGTTTTTCGTTTTCATTTGTTTCGTCTGAAAACAATTTTTTTTCTTGTTTAGCACATGTCTATTATTTACCATGCTCCTCAGCTCCATCTAGTGGCCATAATGCAGTATTTTCCTGATAATACATTTGAGCCAACAAGAAAATATAACAAAATTTGTTTTTTTTGGCCTCTGTTTGCACAGAACAAACGTACATGGAGTGGACAAGGCAGAGAACCACTGCTAATGCACAGATTAGCCTTCGTCTGGGTATGAGTTTGACATATAAAAGGTAAGGACATTAGAAAAAATAGAGAGCATAGATGAAAAGCTTAACTGAATGTGTTAAAGCGAAGTCTCATCTATAAGAACTGCTGCAGAAGAAAAGAAAGGAGATACCTACAGCTAATAGAGTCTAGCTGTCTTTCCAGATTAGATTAGAAACAAAAACTGTGCATTGAATTGTTTCTTAGCTTTGGATAAAAAAAAAAAAGTAAAAAAAAAAAAAAAGGGAAATATTCCAATGGGGACACTGCTGACCACCATGGATAACCCTCACTTTCTGTTGTAGCTATCACACAGGAAGTGAAGGGGAATCTCCCAATGTGACACATGACAAAAAAAAGCTGATAGGGGTTATAACTCTCCCTTACTCTATCCAAAACAAAAGCACAATTTTGACTTCTGTTGTTGAAATACAATATTAGTGACATATAAAGTGCGTGGTTTTCGGTGGGCCAGGAGACTTCTAGACTTGCATTGTAAGAAACAGAAGTAAAGCACAACCATTGGGTAGTACTCCAAACCTGGAAGAAGAGTCAGAGTATGTAATTAGGTTGTAGACATATAGAATTACCAACATAAGAAACTGGATTTGAAAGCATTAACACTCAATGATAAGATTAGGGCTGCAGAGAACGATTATTTTCAAAATCGATTAGCCGATTAAGTGTGATTAATCGATTAAAAAAAGAAAAGAAAATGGCAATAATACATTGCACAGCACAACACAGAATACCACTAGCTATAGTACTGGGATTTGTAGTATTCCTCTATAGCTGGTGGTATTCTGCGTGCATTGCACCGCTGTATAATGTATTATTGCTGGCTGGAATTTGTTGTATTCCTCTATAGCTGGTGGTAAATTATTGCGCTGTATAAATATACAGCGCAATGCAGAATACCACCAGCTATAGAAGAATACAATTCCCAGCAATAATACTTTTTTTTTTGGTTTTCTTTTTTGCTCACCGTCACTGGAGAAATCTCAATACCAGGAAACGTGGCGCAGGCCATTACTATACAAGGTTTATATACCTCCCACAGATATCACATCGCTTTGCAAAAGGGAGACAAGAAGGTTAGGCGGGCCCTGATCATGGGAGCTTACAATCTAAAAGGGCAAGTGATAAAAAATGCACCATCACCAGTGTTACATTACAAACTAGAGATGCATCGTTACTAGTATCGGTATCAGTGCCAATACTGAGTATTTGGGCATGTACTTGTAAATCGCCCAAATGCTCCGATACCGGAACTTCCTGTCAGAGGGACATCTCCCTCTGACCGGCAGTGCCAAGGGAGCATGGAGCCGGCTACCTTTCAAATCAGGAAGCCGGGCGGTGGGCCATGACCCGCCTCCCCGATTGGCTAGGAAGCCGGTCCCACGCACTGCCAAGGCTGCTTATCAATATGCAAAGCCGCATGCACCGGCTCGATGGAAAGACCCCGCACCGCCCAATATACTCCAATGGCTAGACAGGATAAATGACATATACCTCATGGAAGACCTCACCAGCTCGCTCCATAATACACCCGACAAATTCGGCAAGACCTGGTTTTACTGGATTGAGTTTTCTCCACTCTCCAGAGTATGATGCCCTACGCCTGGACTCTAGGTCATGACCCACCAAACTGAACCCCCCCTACTGATCCTCTCCCCCGGCTTCACCTGTCCAACCAGCGCCCTGGTACCACTCCCCCCTTGTACCCCTCCTGATCCCACAACCCCTCTATTCACCCCCTCTACCCTTTCCCCACTTCTCCTGATGTCAGACCCTCCTACTGACCTCTGTGGTAATGCCGCGACCTGACCCCCCTGTAGGCCTCGGCTCCCCTGCTCCTGACCGGGTAATTACCCTGGAATCTACCACACTACGAGGCCTGACAGTAAAGGTCCCGAATTAGCGTCCCTATACCATCATCAGGGTCTAGGCCGCGACACCTACCGGTGTTTTCTCTAGTGAAGCACAGGAAGTTGGGCGACGTGTCACGGTCCGCCACCCGATTTCCTGATAATCAGGACACAAGGCACCGGTACTCGGTATCGGCAACTACCGAAAAAAATAAATATCTGTACTCGATACCAAAAACCGGTATCGGCGCATCCCTGGTACAGAACCATCAGAAATGGGAAAACATCCATTTCAATACATTATATATTTTTTGCTTTGCTCACAGTTCCGCATTCTGCAATTGTCTGTAGCGCAATTTTATCCACGTATTCCACAGGAGAGAAAACGAGGCCCATGAGCTACAATACTCTGTAGCAGCCCATTGGCCAGCGCCGCCAAGAGTGGGCGGGGCTGAATTTGACGAGGCTGCAAAATAATACATTATAGAGCGGAGCAATGCACGCAGAATACAACAAATCCTAGCAATAGTACATTATACAAAATGTATTATTGCCGGGATTTGTTGTATTCCTCTACAGCTGGTGGTATTCTGCACTTATTGTTGGCGGGCAGCAGCGCCTCAGGGAGCTCAGAGCGGGGAAAGGAGGCGTGTCGTGTGGTGCGCGGCGTGCCGCTCAGGTCGTGTGTGGAGCCGCGAGCAGGGTAAACTAATCGATAGCCGACTAATCGATGATGGAAACCTTTGACAACGCTTTCCATCGTCGATTTTAATCGACTATTAGTATTTGCAGCTCTAGATAAGATTATTTACATCAAGCTAATCTATAACAGTACTTACGTATATCTAATAAAACATGAAAAACACTATACAGTCCCTTATTTTTACATCCGTGACCATACATATGAGCAGTAACTTAACACTATAGAAATGTAAAACAAAAGGACAACATGAGATACTTACTCAGAAAAATAATCCATAAACTGTTGAGGATTCTCTGAGGCAAGCAGCAGCTGTTTCTGGTGAGACTCTGACATGCAGTGACATTTGAAGCCATTCTTCATGAAGAAAAAAAGAAGTTTATGTTAAATAAGGAATCACATATATATATATATACACATACATATACATATATATATATTTCTAAGATAACATATGCAATACCTACAGTATGTCTGCACATATGTAATATAGAAGACTATTTGCACACACACAATAAATATAACAATACAAACAAATATATACTGGACAGACACACCCTAACTGAAGAAATAATCGCATCCAAAATGAGTAAGCAATATAAAAATATTTGATACTTGAATCGTGTAAAAACAGATAATAAATACATGATCACTGATGTATAAAAACAGGTTAAACACCTCGCTGACTGATGACATTACAGAGGCAGCCAGTGATCTATGCGTGTTGTTTATATCCTGGTGCTTTATCTTTGCAGGTTTTCCTCCTAATTGTGTTCCTGACAGATGAAAGGATCAGACCTGTCAGCCACTGATATAATATAGAGGGAATGTGTTCAGTGCGATTCTTGTAAAAGGTTGTGGACAGGACAATGAGGCTGTCCATCAGTCAATGTTGTACACCAGCCTACATTGCACTGATAAGGGATATTCATGGATCCAAATGTATCGGATCTTATCTCCATCCCCCACCACCACTTCTCTTTCCTCCCTTTTAATAAATCCATTAGCAAACTGTTGGTTCTACTTCTGACCCCCTTAACGAAGAAGCATTACCACAAACTGAAAATTGTTCTTGAATCCCCTAGGGGACCAAGTGCATGTAGAACTTGGCCCTGCTCTGATCCAAAGCCTCACTGTGCAATAAAAGCTCATCTCTATGTCTGTTTGTGTTGGCTGTCAGTCCCACCCCAGGCTGAAGCCCAATTTATGGGTGTTCCTATGGGGAAGCGACAGCACTAGGCACTGCCCCCTCTTCATTATCAGATTGTGTATTGGCATTGTGTGCCCCTCCTGCCAGCCAAGGGTGAATAGAGTGCACAGGTGTCAAAAGGGTAACAAAGATGCCGGGAGGTAGACAAAGTAGACCATAGAAACAGCACTGTACCAGCGGAGCAAAGTGAGAGGAACAGACGTGAGGATGGAGTGCAGACAAGGGTGCAAAACTGCAGAGGATGAGAGAGATAGCTCTATTAAAAAGGTAAACCAGAAGCCGATGACAACAGAATGTGCAAAGTGAAAGGACAAAGCAGGGAAAGCAAGGTGGGATGCGAATGGCCTATGCGATTATGAGGAGAGTGTCAGATGATGAGAGGTGGAGAGGATGGAGAGACGATGAAGTGCAGGTGAGAGTACACTGAAGCTAGGAAAGAATGGGGCTCTCCTAGGGGTGAGAAGGGATCCACAGATCAGGTGAAATGTGATATTGGTGAACACTGCTTCTATTAATAGACAGCAGCTGTCACAGTGGATATAGTGGATCTGATGGGGCGGGATGCTGTGTGAACAGTAACAGGCAACAGTAGCTCAGATGTCTGTCCTTAGGCCATGTCCAGAGCAATACACTGCGTGGAAATGAAGCATGCCACATTTATATCCAGTGTAATGCATTAAAACATGTATTAAAAAAGAACTCCAACTATAGAAATGTATATATACTTACACTGGTCCAGCTTGGCATAATGTAAGGTTATATAAATGATCCCTAAAGGTCCCCACACACCTTACGATAATCGTACGATAATCGCGGGAAATCCCGCGATCGTACGATTATCGTAAGGTGTGTGGAAGCCGTGCGACCTTTACTACTGTAAGGTCGCACGACTTTGAACTTACAGACATGTTCGAAAACCCGCCGAGCATCGTACGACGTTCGGCGGGTTTGTGGCATGTCCGTACGATAACAGCCGTACGGGCCGGTGTGCGCAAGCGCACACTGCCCATTCGGCATTGCGGTCATCGGAAGCCCGCCCCTCAGGGGGCGTGGCTTGCGATCATCGCAAGTACGATCTGCCTATGCAAGATAGGCAGATCGTACGTTCTTTTAAGTACCTTACAACCATCGCAAGACAAAAGTCTTGTGATGGTTGTAAGGTGTGTGCCCAGCCTTATAGAGCCACGGGGATCAAGCCGCAGCTAGCGCTGTCATACAGTTTTCAGGTCCAGGAACAGCCACTGTGCTGAGTGACTTCCCCTCTGCTGTTAAACACAAAGGGTTGCTCGCTCACTCAGCACAGCAGCCATTCAACCAATTAGAGCTGCAGCTAACAATTATTTTCAAAATCGGTTAGCCGATTATTACGTTCGATTAATCGGTTAAAAAATAAAATTAATTTTTTTTTAAATGGCTACAGTGATGGAACTACTAGTTTGTAGTCCATCACAGGAGCAAGCTTGGAGCGGTAGAAATAAAAAAAAAGAAAAAAAAAAAAAGTGGTGTGCAATATAGTGAAATGAAAAGTGTAAAATTATACAGCAATGAATGCAGAATGGCACCAGCTATAGAGGACTACAAATCCCAGTAATACATTATACAGCGCAATGCAGAATACCTCCAGCTATAGAGGAGTACAGCAACTCCCAGCAATAGTACATTATAGCTGGTGGTATTCCGTATTACGCTGTATGATGTATAATTGCTGGCATGCGGCGTGTGGATGCGGGCGGGCGGATTTGGCAGCGGCGAGCGTGAGGTGGTGTGCCACGCAGCGTGTGTGGAGCCGTGAACAGGGCCAACCAGTAGGAATCCGATTAATCGATGATTGAAAAAGTTGACAACTTTTTCAATCGTCGATTATGTCGATTAGTTGTTGCAGCCCTACAACCAATGCCTAGTATTTTTCACAATGAGTACAAGGCGTTCTTTGATTGCAAAAGGGGTGGCGCCATAATGTCACTACTCTTTGCCCAAACAGAGAATGCCTAGAAAATTGCTAGGCGTTACCTGAATGGCTCCTGTTCCTGGACCTCAAAGGCGCCGTAGGGGCTCCAGCAGAAAATATACTCACCTGATGCTCTGTCCCACCTCCGCTCACCTATCTCACCCTTCCCTCTGGCGGTGGAATGTCCCTAGGCGTCCTCATGTCTAATGCATATGACATCACGGGTCCTTAGATCGCAGAGCCCAGGGGAAAAGATGAGGCAGGGACCAGTCTAGCAGACAAGTGGGACTGAGGTTCAGGTAAGTATAATTTCTTTATGTTAGCCCCTAGACCAAAACAAACATGTAACCCTTGCAGTGAGGAGGTAGCCCCACTGCAAGGGTTAATTGTTACATTTCCTGGTGTTCCTCTTTAACAGGATCCCCATGGACCCACCGGAGACAATTTATATAGATACTGTAATTACATTGTGCCAAGCTGGAGTCATTTAAGTATATATTCATTTCTAATGCTGGAGGTCATCTTCAATATCTGTGAGTGTTAAAGTCTGGTGTACATGCGATACAAATGTATATCCAAATCCCAATGCTGTAAATGATGTGACCCTACATGAGTCCAGTGTTACTGTACTGACAGGCCCTTTATACCGAGCTCAGCTCATCCCTGCACCATGCTGAGTGTAGTACACGGGCATGTGACCCTCTAAGCCCGGACTCTGAGTGTCTTCCATAGCTGTGTCCTCACCTCGTCTCTGCACTGTTTCTGGCACATCTGGCAGTACCATCGCAGCTTCTGTAGGCCTTTCGATTTGATGCGGTTGGCGATCGCCTTTGGGGAAAGGAAATCCGCCTTCCCCATCCCGACCACACTTCAAAGGCTAGTTCGAGCCTCGCTCGCAGGACTTTACCGAAAATGTTACTCTCTGGCTAGATGGCCGAACAAGTCAGGTGAACGTCACTTCCGCTGAGCTCAAGCGTTTATGTGGCGGCCATTTTTGAAATGGGCAATAGAAAATCTATAGCCTTGTGTATTGGGGTTTTTTTTTGGTATGGATTAATAAAGAACAGCTACTTATTGATGTAAATGCATTATAGGTTTGCACAACAAGGCTCTAAGTATGTAAATATAGATTATCCAAAAATATTTTGTATCTCTTGAGGCTGCTCAATGTCCATATGATTCAATAAAGCGTTTGTGACAATTTCTGGCATTTTGGTCTTATTAGTAATTCCTGCACCAAATTCATGAAAGTTGCACAACAGTTCTCCAACATGGGCAACAAGTTCAGGTAGTTCTTATGTGATACACTTTTACCTACTGCAACAAACTTATTAACCACTTGCTGACTGGGGTGTTTAGACCCCCTTCTTGGACAGGCCATTTTTCAGTATTCAGCGCTGTGGTACTTTGACTGACGTTTATTCCATCATACAACGGTGTTCTGAAATGAATTTCATTTTTTATACAGTCCTGTTATAACATCAGCATTGTAATAGGAATACATAACAGAGTTGTTTTTGCTACCAAAGCTTACTTACGTAATTCCTTTTATGTAATGAGTGCTGACGTCCGTCTGCGCCACTTTCAACAATTTCCTGGATTCCAAGTGTGCTCTACAGAGAGAGAGAGAGAGAGAGTAGTGGCGTAACTATCCCCATAGCTACCGTGGCGGGTCTCAGGTGGGCTCTGTAGGGTCTCATTTGGCCTCTGCAGGGTCTCTGGTATGTGTGGGGTCTTAGGTGGGCTCTGCTGGGTCTCAGATGTGTTCTGCAGGGTCTCAACAGGGGCGTAGATAAGGGGGGGGATAGGGGGGTTCAAACCCACCCCCACCCCCAGAAGGTCCTGGCAGTGGTGTTGTGAGAGGGGGGGAATGTCCTCCCGAGCGCCCGTCTGAAGAACATCAACAGACAGGAAGGCGGTCCAAAGGGATGCCCGGGATGTCCTGTTTGATAAAACATATGTGACGGCTGGAGGAGAGCTGTTCACTGACGCCGATATTTTATCAAACAGGACATCCCCGGCATCCCTTCAGACGTGCATATGCCTGCCTGTCCCTGGATGATTTGTACATGCCTTAGTGCGGGCAGGGTGTCTTACCAGGATCAGAAGGATGCATAGAGACAGAGCAGGCAATCAGGTAGCAGGGGTTGGGGAGGGGGGCTTTGTATTATCTGTGAGTAGTGAGTATACTTCTGTTTTTAGTCTTAAGTCCACTGTGCTGCAAAGTCCAGAGACTAGTGCTTTCCTATCTCAAGACAAATGTCCTGTATCCCAAGCCTAGTGCGTTCCTAAGGGTCTGTGCACACCTAGACGACACATCACTGCACGTCAATCGTGCACGATTCCACGTGGTCAGGAGTCGCCTAGGTGTGCACCGATCGCGCTGTGGGTGCCATTATTTTGTAATGGCACCCCAGTCGCTCCGGGCGGATTGCATGGTTTTCCGCCGCGATTCCACCTTCTACGCTAAAACAGCCACGCGTTTACCTTTTTTCTGCGATTTGCCGTGCGGATGTCCCCCCATTGAAATCAATGGGGCCGCACGGCAATCGCGGCCTGCAATGTGCAGGACCGTGCAATTCCGGGACTCACGTTCCCGGATCGCGTAGGTCTGCACCGGGTGTGAGTCTAGTGCGTTCTAAGTCCAGAGTCCACAGTCTGTACTGGAGGGCGGGCTCATAAAGAGAACCTGTCACCTCCGAATGCTATCACACAGGAACTTGTTAACCCCTGTGTGATAGCAATAAAGTTAGGTGAAAAAAAATAGAAGAAATTAAAATGAAAAAACTGATCAAAAGTAAAAAACAAACAAAACGAAAACTTAAGAAAAATTAATATAAATTAAAAAAGACCAGAAATTGTGGGAAATCAATATTGTCAACTTTTTGTTACACAAAATATCAAAAAAATCAAATTTCTTCCTAAAATTAGGCCAACATTTATTGTGCTAAATGTTTTTGGTAAACAAAATCCCAATAAGTATATACTAAGCAGTTTGTGTGAATTGGTAGGTACCAATTGGTCTCAAGTATGCTCTGCAGGGTCTCTGGTGGGCTCTGCAGGATCTCAGATGGGCTCTACGGGGTCTATGGTGGGCTCTGCTGGGTCACTATCTGGTGGGCTGTGGGATTTCAGATAGGCTCTGCAGGGTCTCAGGAGGGCTCTGCTAAGTCTAAGCTAAGTGGGGGTCTCAGGTGACTTGTGTAGGGTCTATGGTGGGCTCTGCAGGGTCTCTGGGGGGCTGTGCCGGGTCGATGGTGGGCTTTGCTGCAGTGAGCAGTGGAATTATCTGCTCTTCGGCTCTGACATCAGAGCCAGCAGGAGCAGAGCTTAAGGTAGGTACTTTTTTTTTGGTGAGGGGCAGTGTCCTCGCATATAAAATTTTGCTATTGGGCCCTGTGATTCCTAGATATGCCCTACAGAGAGAGAGAGAGAGAGAGAGAGAGAGAGAGAGAGAGAGAGAGAGAGATATGTAGAGAGCTATGTAGAGAGATATGTAGATATGACATTCACCGCCCTCTGCAGTGAGAAGACCATGAGCTGAGCTATCAGCGGTTTGTGAATGCTCAGCTCTCGATCTATACAGCTGCAGTCACATGCCGGCTCTAAGTATTGGGAAGAGTATATTTTAACCACTTTCTTCATCTCCTTGGCGTTCTGCCAATTAATTGTACCTGACATTCTGTACATGTAATGACGAAAACTGACCTATGTGCACACTGTCCAACAAAGGGTTACAGATCTCAAGACTTGGGTGGCACTTTGTATGTTAATACAATCTATTCTAAGCAATGGAAGCTGCCTATCGTATCTTATGTATAAGCCTGCTGCAAAGAAACAACCAGAAATGAGAGAAATATGTTTTTGCTTTCAATCATTTTTATTACATTTTTGTTACAAATGTATATATATAGACAGATAGATAAATAACTGCCAGCATACAATAAAGATATATAGTACCGGACCCACGTGTGTCTCGTTTATAAACATAAAAGACTCTTGACCCTATAGGATGTTGAAGTAGTATGCAGAGGAATAAAAGCTTGAACAGTCACTTGAGTTGAGGGGGAGGTCACCCTGGTCCATCTTATTATAGAGGAGCACTTGGGGATGGTAGCAAGTCACAGGCCATCATGGAAGCTCTGTAGGAAGTGAGGAAGGAAATATAGCGATGAAAGTGAAAGAACATTGGAAAATAAACAAATTATGTGTGGTTGAGGGAATAGAGGGAGAAGACACGGGAGTCCCGTCCTGTCCCGTCCCCTGCCCAAAATGGTGGGAGACTCTCAAATTTGACTGCAAAAGTGGAAATACACTTTAAAGCAGAACTTTAGGGAAACTCCAAGGGTTAACTGCTCATTTTGGTCAAGGGAGGAAAATAACAAAGATATACTCACCTGATCCTTGAAGACGGCTCTGACAGCGCTCTCCAGCCTTTCTTCTCCTCCTTTGCAGTGATAGTATGTCCCTCTGTGTCCTGACATCTTGTACACTATGTATAGAATGTGATGATTTACGGGACCTTAGACCACTGCGGCGGAGGGGGAGAGAGGCTCCAGGGACCGTTCTAAGAGCAAGCCAGCTCGGAGGATCAGTTGATTATAACTTATTTCCCTCCCTAGACCAAAATGAGCACTTAATCTTTGCAGTGCGGAGGTAGCCCCACTGCAAGGGTTCATAATATTTTTTTCTGACTTCTTGAAAGCTGAACTCAGTGCCCTATCATCTGTCATTTTTTCTTCTTCTGCTCAACGTATAAGCATATTCACTGGTGTCATGTACCTACATGTGGGTGTTGCCTTTGACTGTTCCTTCTAAAGAGCCTTTGACGGACAGCAGTGTCCTAACAATCTCCGTCCCAGGGTTCAGCCCATACCCTGCCCCAGCTACACAAACTTGCACAACATTGCCCTAAGGATCTCTTCCACAATCTGCCCATAGAGGCAACAGGAATTCACATTAAAAAACAGTATACAGTATAAAACAGCTACAGGGAGTATTGTTTGGGGGCAGGAATTGTTTTTCATGATGCTCGGACTTCAGATTTACCAGGACAATGTAGAAATTCTTGTAAAATCAACCGGAGGCAAAAAACGTTTGATTATTTAAAAAATGATTGGCAAAACCTGCTAAAGCGGTCTGACTGCAATTAGCACATTCCAAGTATGCTTTGCTGTGCATCTGGTAGGGTTAGCAGTGAGTTACATATGCGCCCATATATTAAACACTGGGATGCCTTAACCCAACATGAGGTTCAGAAACTTACAGGGTTATTCACAAAGGGGTGAAGAGTTTGGAGAAGGCAGGAAAAGTGCACAATTTAGGCCAAAATAGCCAATTTGGAAAAATTCTTCAATTCAGCTCGATTTCCAGTTCAGCTACTGTATGTTGTCCCAGATTCTTCACTTCTCCTGCCTTCTCCAAACTCTTCACCCTTTTGTGAATAACCCTGTAGAATTAAAGGCTGGGCGTTTTTTACCTTAATGCATTCTCTGCATAAGGTAACAAATACTCTGTACCTTTCTGACTCCCCCGTCTTCTCCACACTGTGACACACTGCACGCGAAGCAGCTCGTAGTGTTGGTGCGTGGACCTTCGCGTGCAGTGTGTCATGTCATTTTCACTCCAGCAAGTCAGCTTGCGAGAAACCACATAGCTGAGCGTGCCAAGATGAAAAGAGACTGCATCTTCAGACAATCGGCTCGCGCGTTTAAACCCGCTCGTCACGTTGCGAAGTCCATTCCGTTGTAACGCGCTAGCCAATTGGCTGCATATGCAGTCTTTCATCTGGCCGCGCTCAGCTCACACACTGCATGCGAATGTCTGTGCATCGCAGTTTTGCTTTGCACCTCACGGCTTTGCATGAATTCCTTTGTATCATAATGTGGAGAAGTTTAGGTGTCCACTTCTGAGCCATCTTGGAAATACATTAAATGACGGTCAAACCTTCAAGAGCCTGAATGCTGCCCCCATTGTCCTGGAATGCACCCCCAGACCTCCAGAAAACACTGCTGTGCAGTAGTGACCAGCTTCCATGGTCACTGCCTGTGGCCCATCTCCTGTCACACTCTGTGCCTTACTATTGGCCATCCCTGTGATGGGCAGTCTTATTTACCAATAGTGAAACACTGAAAGTAGAAGAATGGATGACAAAGCTGGCATTCACAAAAGCTGATTGTATTTTAAATAGCCAATCGCTTCAGATTCTGGTGTCCAAGGGAGTGCTCTACAGCCCTGGTGCCCAATCTGTCACCTGGGCACCACATGTGATACTTTGGTACTTACTGTGCAGCCCTCAGACCCCAGTTGCCAGTAGTCAGTGTTTTTCTTGCCTATGACAGTGAAGGAACATATTCATTGAACTAGCCAAATGACTTGGTTTATTTATTTCACACTTTCCTAATTGGGACTGCAAAGGCAGTAATCTCAAGCAGTCTCTTGTAACATGTCCTCTGTCTCTGACAATCTTCTGCAGTATGTTTCCAGTCTCCAACTATGCCTGTAGCATGTCTACCATCTTCTGTAGTGTATCTGGGGTATCTGAATGTTTTCTTTAGCATTACATTTATTTTATATATTTATTACAGGTATTTATATGGCGCCAGCAATTTATGCACGCTTTACATACTGCACATTCACATCACTCCCTGCCATACAGGGCCAATTTAGACAGGAGCCAATTAACCTTCCAGCATGTATTTGCAGTGTGGAGGGAAACAAAAACCAACACAGGGAGAACATGCAAACTTCTTGCAGATACTGTCCTGACCGGGATTAAAACCAGGGACCCCTGAGGCAGAAGTGCTACCCACTAAGCCACTGTGCTTTTATTTTTTTTTACATACACCGTGTATGGCCCTTTGGTGATGTTAGGGGCCACACTCGAGATACTGTCCTGACCAGGATTCAAACCAGGGACCCCTGAGGCAGAAGTGCTACCCACTAAGCCACTGTGCTTTTATTTTTTTTTACATACACCGTGTATGGCCCTTTGATGATGTTAGGGGCCACACATGAGCCCCCCTATGTCAATTAAGTTGACCACCCCTGTCCGGATGTAACTTTAATTTCGTTCCGAATGGATATTCGTGCGAATGTCATTACATTCGACATTTGGATGCATCTGAATCTCGGAAATGTTAACCCGTCCAAATGCGAACGAATCTGAATGTTCCTTTAGTGAAAAGTCATATCCTTCCGAATTTCGTTCGAAACTAAACTAAATCAGACATGTGACTGTTCTCTGGCCAACCAGATTTTTTGGGGCTGTTGGGGGTTGCATTACAGGTACAGTCATGTGACTTTCTGTTGTGGATCTTTCCGAAATGAAAATTCGGATGGATAAAAAATCTGAATAACAAACTTATGTTACATTTTGGATCCGAAATCCGAAATCCGAAAAAGGAAAGAAATAAAAATCCAAATAGATACGAAACAATTTTTTTTGCGGGGGTTACATGTCTAGCAGACCCGTGAAGGCGGGTGCTAATAATGTATGTCACAGATTATTCACGGTTACCTGGCCACAAATCCAGTTTAAAGTGAAGTCCACCCAAAGCATTGTTTTAGGGCAGGTTGGCAAAGTGTCAAAGTCTCTGTAATGTGTTCTTACCATCTGTATCCCTACTGGAGAGATTTCCTCTCACACTTTCATACCGGCTGATGACACAGGAAGTGAGGGAAATCTTTACAGTGGGGCCACACACACACAGTAAAAACTTGGCCATAATTTTCACCCATTCTTGGTCTTTTAAAAAAGATAAAAATGGTATTGGCTTTGCTTTAAACAACAAACAATTTTTTTCTACCGTGTCCTGGCTACGACTAAGGCCCTGTTTGGGGGGGGCCGAAACATGTAAGCATTTGTTTATTTGCTGCTGTTATGCCTATTTGCAAATAAAGTACTGAATGGACGCATGGCGAGCGCCGTTTTTTTAACCTATAACATATTTTATTGCCATCCTATAAGCTACCTAGTGACACCATGTAAATCACAGAAAAAAAACCCCACCAGTAACACAAGTTCTACTATTGACACACATCATATAGGGTTGAAGATTTCTAAGAAGCATTTTCATGCACAGATACATGTTTTCTGCATTTCAGTATTGTACTTCATGTACACATTGTACAAATTAAACAAATTGCATAGATATTACTGTATTAGCAATGAAAGCTATCCAGTAAGAAAGTCACTGTAACAAAGGCATGTAACATTCACTTCGCAGGATAGATATTTATCACCTCATATTGCTTCCAAGGTATATTAACTTGGCAGATGTCTAATGAAGAATCACAAAGCAGCATTCTTTCCAGTCTTCAAGCTTGACACAGCTTACATGAGAGCAAACGTGTCACGGATCTCTATGAGCACTGGGTTATATGACATGCTGCACCTAGCAATACTTCCAGTCGCTTGGTCAGCTGTATTAATGTACAAATAATGACAGAAACTGGTTCCTTAGGACATAGTAATTCCACGTTTCTTAATCAAAATGGAAAGTGCATGGAAGGCTTCCTGTAGTCCATCACCAGACATGGCAGAACATCCAAATATTTGCCAGGCATGTCCAGTCCACTTATCCATCTCCAATTCCAGTGCAAGCTCGGACGGTTGTTTTGTTTCTTGCAGATCTTGCTTATTGGCAAGTATGATAAATGGCACACCTTCCATGTCAGTCTCCCCTAAGATCATATGCAAAAGTTCTTTGGCGTCCACATGTCTTTCTCCATCCTTGCAGTCCACCACAAAAATCAAACCTTGTGTATTTGCAAAATAATGCTTATAGAAAGGCCATGTTTGAGTATTCAAGCTCACATCCCACACAGTGAAAGAGACTCCATTGATGGGCGCCAAAGTCTCTACATTGAATCCCACGGTTGAGATAGTGGCGACTTTCTCCTTTAGCTTCAGTTGATAAAGGGTTGTGGTCTTGCCAGAGTGATCAAGACCAAGCAGGAGAACTCGAGCCCTCACAGGATACCATGCAGAAAGGCAGATCTTCACTTTGCTAATCAGACTCCCCATGATCAAATCCAATAAAACTGGAAGAAACAGCAGTCCAAATATTAGACTTCCTTGTTTACAAAAATGAATGACTTATCCAGTTGTGGTATAATGTGCAGTATTACCACAGGGAATAATGAACTGAGGCACAGTCCAAGTTGATCTGAATGGCAGTATTGTGTTTCTGTGCACAAAACCTTGCCCTTCTGAACCTTACAATGTTGTTATGCTGGTTTATGACTTTGCATGCACTTCCTATTGGTTGTCATTCTTTATTGTATTTCTGGAATAGTCTGAAGCTCAGGTTTCAGAAAGTTAGGCTGTTCCATGCTACATTGCATTCTAGTTGTATTGTGTAAAATGTTTTTTTGTAGTTCTCAGAGTATTGAAATTTGTTGGACCCAGTCACGTTGGATTCATATATTCAGAAGATCAGTCGGAACGTGGTGTAATAAAGCACAACGGCTGCAGCGAGGCTGCTGCCAACAAAAATGAAATGTCCCACATACAAGGGAATCCAGGGTTAAAGATATATGCATATATACAGTCCAATGAGAGCGCCAAACAAGACAGAATGAGAGTCCAAAAACATTTAATAATGGAATGGGCTCATAAGCGACAGTAAAAAAACAGCCATCGCATTTCAGGGGTTTAAAGAACTTCCCCTTCTTCAGGGCTAAAAAAAGCAGATATAAACACACAGTACTATATTCCTACACTAGCTTATAAGAATTTGGGTATTACAAATTGTGTAAATAAATATGTAAAATCATCAGAATACAACAATCATAACCAGAATCATAAAAACGTATGGAATGGAGGAAAAACATCCAGTTGTAACCAATAATACAGATAATAAAGATGAAGTAAAAAATACAAATATTTAATAAAAAAATGAATTAATAAATAAAAATAAATATTAAAAAAATTAAAGTTTAGAAAAAATAAATAAAAGTAATATTTAGAAATGGATAAAAATAAACTAATTTTAGATGAAAGTAACATCCCTATTAAAACCATACTAATTTCAATAATACCACCATGATATGAGATATCTGAGATATCGTGACTATTGAGACCCTAGTGCTATCTTTGTGTTTAGGTATTTATATATCCAGTGAAAACAATATCTTTAATATCATACATATTTTATGAATAGATGCAAAGTGGGTTCCTGTTTATATGATCTCCTTGGAAAGCCCTTGCTAGAAAACTGTGCGTACTGTTATCAGTAGGGATGCACCGATATATCGGCCGCCGAAACATATCGCCCGAAAATGGCACTTTTGGCAAAATGCAGAAAGTGCCATTCTCCATCACGTCCCCACTAGTGATTGACAGCAGCAGAGAGCGGGTGCAATAGCTAGTTTGCTATTGGCTATTGCAAAAAGCCAATAGGAATCTAGCAGTGCATTCCTATGGCGAAAATGTGTTTGTTTTTTTTTAAGGCAGTAGAACCGCCGGCCAATAGAAAACAGTTGGGCAGAGCTAGCTGTC
Source organism: Nanorana parkeri (assembly GCF_000935625.1). Classification (NCBI taxonomy): domain Eukaryota; kingdom Metazoa; phylum Chordata; class Amphibia; order Anura; family Dicroglossidae; genus Nanorana; species Nanorana parkeri. The sequence continues at coordinate 1,460,219 of NW_017306295.1, read as the reverse complement.
ACTGCTAGCTCCGCACAATCGTTTTCTATTTTTTTTCTTCTACTTTTTAAACTATTTTTCTGTTCTGCTCGGTCCCACAGCGGCATTCGGCTATTTACTCACTGCTGTTCAGCATCTATAAGAATAGACCGAACAGCGGCGAGTAGCCTGCCGGAGGTTCGGCTTAGGCGATCAAGATGTTGGATCGGCTAAGTCGAACTCCTTCTGCACTTCGGGTCGGCCGAACAGGCTCAGCATGTTCGGCCGCCCCGAAGCCACACAAAGCCACCCAATGTACGGCTGATTTCAGCCGATAACCTGAAGTGAATAGCCGAACAGCGTTCGGTTCACTTCACTTCAGGCCGGTCGTTCACTCGGTGTCAGGAACGCAGTCCGTTCCGAGGTCTGAGACCAGCGCGGGGACGGCCCCGCCATCAGGGTCTCGTTGCCAGGCGACGGGCGGTCGTTCCTCAGTGCTCCACCTCTCCTTCCTCTAGTCAGCGTGATGACGCGACGGACTCGGCCCGGCGGCGTCCCGTTGCTAGGAGACGCTCGGGTCGGGCCTCGTCTCCGGCTCCGCCCCCAACAATTGCTCTCTGCCTACTTAAACGTAGGATGAACACTTGCTCGACGTTCTAGCAAAATAGTACGTCGAGCAACCTACTTAGGACCCTCACAGCTACTAGCAGAATCTGTTGTGACAGACCACCGGACCACTGTGCACCGGACCTCTGTGACCTCTTGATCCACCACTCGGGAATACCCTAGCAGCAAGGAGACAACTGCACTTCCCCTGACTGGACTTTCCAACTGAACAGCAAGTATCCCTTAGCACATACTGTATACAGGGGAAGTGTTGGTGCTGATACCTTGTGGGGAAACTCATTCATCACGTCTCCTCTTCTATTGATATCAGTTACAATATTGCTGCATAGCCGTCACCTGCATGATACTTATACTTGGGGTTAGTGAAGTTAACTAGCTCTTTTATCATAATCTGCTGTACCATATACTCTGGACTGTTACATTCCTTATTCATATTAGTGTTACCTAAAGTTTGGCCTCCTAGTGAAGTAACTAAGGCATCGAACTACAAACCCCAACACGGCACCATTGCTGTACAATTGAGAACGTGCATATACAACTCATCCACTTAACTACTCCCACGACAAATGGTGTATGATGTGGTGGTGGTAGCCTGTAAGGGGTTCCGACTTCACTCACTGCATTAAAGTGTGACCGTGAACCTCCCACCTGAACCATTTCCACTTACCTCCGCAGCTGAGATCCTACACACACCATTGAGCTTGCAGGAATCATTACACTCGGCTGCCTACAGCAGCTTAGTGAATAGACCCCTAAGTAGTAAAAAAAAAATATTATTTTATTAATCACATGATTTTATTGAAATGACACACAACTCCTCGTCTGTCCCATGCAAGTGTCCAGAGAATCCTCTATGGGGTGCAGGGGCTGCTCCTAGATGTACAGGAAGGTGAGATGAGAGCTGGTGAAATAATTAGCCTGCTCGTTACACATTAACTACTTAAAGTGACATTAAAGGCTTTTGGCCCCCCCCCACCTAATGTTAGTGTCGGGACTTACCTTAAATGATGCCTCTTTGTTTGATCATCCTCTTCTTTACTGTCCTTTTCAGATGTCCCTCCAGCGCTGCTGCGGTCTCCGATCCAGCGCTGACTCCTCTGTCCTCCTCTTCTCTGATGTCCCACGGTGTCTGTGCGGGTTCACGCTGCTCCATAGACTTACCTTGGGTCTCTCCTTGTCTCCCGGCCGAACATCTGAACTGCACATGCGCCCGCCCCGCGATCCTTTGCAGCCGCCCGATAAATTTTCAGATGTTCGGACGGGAGCGCGCAGCGGAGACCCAGGTAAGTATTAACCCTTTGCAAAAGTTTTTTTTCTTTTTTTATTAATCGTTTTGCATATACTTACTGCTTGCTAGCAGTAGATATATGCAGAAAAAGTCAGGGTTTAATAACCCTTTAAGGGCGGCCCGCCGTCAAAAAACACCTGTCCTGAAGTAGTTAAACAAGAACACGGCTGCTGCAGTCATGTTCTTGGTATCATTTTAGATATTGGGCGATGGCTGTTTAGAAGCAAGTAATCCAGCGGCTGTATGACATCTGCTGAAATAACAAGCCTGCTTGTTACACATTAACTACTTGAGGGCCATGCACCGTCAAAAAACATCCTGTCCTGAGGTAGTTATACCAAGAACACGGCTGCTGCAGCCGTGTTGTTGGTATCATTCCAAACAATGGGCGATGGCTGTTTAGATACAAGTGTATAGTTGCTGGTGTGGCGGAATGTGTGCCCCTCCACTACTCTGCTGTCCCTTGTGCAGGCCCAGGACCTGTATGGCGGGTCTCCTCACATAAATTGGAGGGAGATCAGAAAGCATATAGGCGCTGATCTCTCCTCCGATCACTGGACCCGGAAGTGATGTGTATTACAACACTTCTGGTGTCATTCAGGGATCCCAACCTGGAAGAAGCAATTTCAGAGAGGTGTCCCTCTCATTTTAGGGAGGTGCCCTCCCCCCCCCCACCATCCGCGGAGGGGGGATTAGGGGGGACTGGGAGAGAGCACCCCCCTGAAATGATGGCAGATAGCACAGGAAGCAATAGCTTCTTTGCTATCTGCAGGGGTTTTTTTAGTTTTTTTTTTAGTATTCTGACAGTTGCAGTCGTCAGAATAAAAAAAAAAAGGCATAGGAATGCATAGCTAGATTCCTATTGGCTATTTCACTTTGTAATAGCCAATAGCAAAATAGCTATTGCACCTGCCCTCTGCTGCTTTCAATCGCCAGAAGAGGACCTGATAGAAAACCCTCTGCTGCTAGCTATGCATTCCTATGCCTTTTTATTTCTCTGACTGACGGCGGGGCACGGCTCCCGATGTCAGAAAAAAGAAAAACGATCGCAGGGAAAGGTTTACTCTGCTCGATCGAGCAGATTAAACCTTTCCGGGAGGAAGTGTTTCTCTCCTGGGTGGCTGAGAGCCGCTATCTAATAGCGGGAGACTCCCGGAGCGTCCGGGAGAGTTGGGATGTCTGCGCCACTGTTTACATTCCCCGGCTCCTAGAGCCAAGAGAAGAAGCTGGGGAAGCAGATCTCTGCTTCGTCAGCTTCTTTGGGGTCCCTAGGTCTGAAAGACCCCTGATGTCTTCATAAAGAGGACCTGTGACATCATATTTGCTATTACACATGGGGCTTGTTAGTTGTGTGGTCTCACTATTTAAAGCTGAAGTGGCATACTTGTTGTTGTCACTGTCGCCCAGAAGAAGGGACCCTGTGTGGCCCCAAAAACGTTGGCTGTATGACGCATGTGACAATTTAATAAAAAGTGCTTTACTTCTTGCACATATCATCGAGTGCTGGTGACTTCTATTATGGACCATAAAGAGGACCTGTCACATCATATTTGCTATTACATAGGGGGCTTGTTACCCCTATGTGATAGCAATAATATTGTGTAAAAAAAACAAAAACGCAAAATAAACTTTTTAAAAATCACCCGACCTCGCGTGCACCTACATACAAACGCACGTCGGGTTAACACTAAACTGATGAGCAGTAAAAACTTTTAAAGCGTCGCCTATGGGAAATTTGGGGTATTGCCATTTTTTGCGGTTTCATGGGAAAAGGCAGTTTTAAGGCTTGGCATGTTTGTTATCAGTTTACCTGACGTAATCCCATCTTTTATCAAAATATTGGGTATTATATTCTGTGTCTGTGCACTAAATTTCATTTCAGTGTATTTCATCCTAAAAATACTGGTTTGAGAAACATTTGCACAAATACCATGTGACATAAAATATTTCAGCTAGCATGTTTTTTATTCTAGAGAGCCTCTGCTTTCAGAAAATATATAATTAGGGGTTTGAAGCTGTTTTCTAGCCCACACATTCAGATTTATCATGTGTGTGCAAATGTAAGAAATTGCCTTAAAGTTGACCAGCGGGTATGGAGTTAATTGCTGTGCGCGCGCAGCCCGGCTCCTGCTAGCCTACGTCACCTTCCCTTGATTGCGGAGACGACTGAATCCAGGCATGCGCAGTGCTTGCAGAGGATACTGAATGTCATAGGAGCTGCGGATATCCTGTATGTGCCCACACCAAAAATGGTAGCACTGTGCCGGAAGTGCCGCTGACAGTTCTCGCGGAAGCCCCACCCCCTACCCGCTCTTCCACTCTCCGAGCTACGCATGCGCGCCCTGTGCTGACTGACCTTGCCTGCAGTCACCATGTTGTCCCGGAGCAGCGTCCTCATCTTCCAGCCACAATGGTGAGAAGTCGGGTAGAACTTAGTTTGTGGTGGCAGAAGGAAGGGGTGGCCGGGGAAATGTAAACGGAGGTGAATCTGTCGTCTTTGCCTGTGAGGGGTGTTCCCACTGAGAGTGGCGGGCATATACTAGGCCGCAGCCGGTTTCTTGCACTTATGGGTGTCAGTGGCAATGGTTGAAATCTAAGTTTGTAGACAAGTATAAGGCACACAGACTTCCCTGTAGAGAGTCATGTTACTGAGTTCAGTCTTTCGTTTCCGGGTAGGTTGACTATGATCCGGGGAGTGCGGATCAGAAGGTGACCTATGGCTGTATAGGACACACGGATCGGGGACGGAACTCTTATCAGGGTACACGGCTGTTGTCATGGCTGAGGTCACCCTCCTTTCATCTTGACTGCCTCGCCACCTTAGTGCCCTTGAACTCTTTGCCTTCAAATTACTTTGTGCACAAAGCAAGCATACCCTTGCCTGTGCTGCAAAGGGTTAAATGCTTGGGAAGTCTTAGCTTAATAAAGAATAACACTTAACCTAACTCCTTCCTCTGGCAGCCTCTCTCCATCCACACTACCGGTCCAACAAAGCCGCGGTTACACACTTACCTCCTCCTAGTGCAATGCAGGCTTAGTAGCCCAGAATTGCACATGATGATGCTGAAAGACAGCACAAAGAGTCTTGGGGATAAGAGGAAAGCTCTGGAGACCTAGTGTGCTTTTAACCCTTGCAGTCTGGAGTGGCCCACTGCATGGATATTTTTTTATACATATATAAATATTAGAGAAAACAGGTTGGATGATTTTCAGACAATTTGATATCCTGGTCATATTGAAGATCACGGTAATGGTAGGTATATAAAACGGTAGAACCCTGCAGGTTGTGGTGAGAGAGACTAAAGCAATTGAAACACCCTCCTACCGAATCATTGTGTAGCACAGTACTGTGAAGCCTTCTTAGAACAGAAGGTAGTCACATGACTTCCATCACATATCCCAAAAAGAAGAGGATTAGACCACATTTTAGGACAATGGCTTTGAAAACCATTCCTTTACACCCTAAACAGCCAAGTGCACATCTAGAGCCGCTGGTGAATAAAGCAAATGTAGTGAAATGTTATAGTCATTTATTCCAAACTGTATACAGCTGTTCCAGGCTATTTGGTCATTATCAGTGCAGAGTATAGAAACCATGTCTTCTATGGAGTAGGGCTTTGGGACCCATAAGGACAGTATACCATGCAGGGGTGGGCAAACTCCAGCTGTTGTGGAACCACAAGTCCCATGAGGCATTGCAAAATTGTCACAGGCATGACTCGCAGAGACAGATGCATGATGAAATTTGTAGTTGCACCACAGCTGGAAGGTCAGTGTTTGCCCAGCTCTGTACTAATGGAATCCTAAAGCTCTAACTAAATGTGTAAAGTCTTCTTGGATCAGTAGAGTGTTCACAGGTCTCTTTGCGGTAACGCAGCCAGTGCACAGGTTTGCCCTTTTATTGCTCCTTTCCACCCAATACATTAGCACACTTCTTTATGTCTATCTTCATATTTTTGAAGAATTGTTCTGTTTTTTTTTTTTTTTTTTCCTCAAGGGGTCAAGTCAGGAACATGGCAACTTTGAAGGAGAGTAAGTATTTTTTTTTTTTTTTTACCACATTTCCTTTCCGTTTGTATGTAAATTGGCCTTGTGTTTCATTGTCACTCATTTTGTTGTTTTACAGTTACAAGACGTTTGAAATCCATCAAGAACATCCAGAAGATTACCAAATCCATGAAGATGGTGGCAGCAGCAAAGTACACAAAAGCTGAGAGGGCTCTGAAACCAGCCAGAGTATATGGGACGGGTTCTCTAGGTACGCCGATTAGATGTGTTTTGTTTGTATACTGTTTGTTCCAGGTTTGGAGCAGAATTTGAATTGTCAGTGTTTGCTGTCCAGACAGTTTGAGGTGGAGGGTGTTTTATGCTTTTCAAAACCATATCAGTCTAAACCAGGGGTGGGCAATTCTGGCCCTCCAGCTGTGCTTTAACTACAAATCCCGGAATGCCTCTGCCCCTGGGGGGTCATGCCTGTAGCTGTCAGTTGTCCAATGCATCTTGGGACTTGTAGTTCCACAACAGCTGGAGGCTGGAGTTGCCCAGTCCTGAGCTAAACTGACAGCGTTTGTTAATCGAAATACAATTTGGCACTTGGGTAGTCATTTTAAGACTATGCAAATATGCAATGCCTTTGTAATAAACATTGTCAAATACTTTCTCACGTAGATCTAAGGTGTGTGTGTTACATTTAGTGTTAGTAAAGCAAAATCTCCAAAGCTGGAAAGCGTATTGCTGGCTGTGTCCATTTTGGAGAGATTTGCCCTCTGTTTGTCCTAGAAGACATTGTATGCAGCCATAACCAGATAGGAGACCAGGGGAAATCCTCCTATAGGGACACTTGTTTTGTACACTGATTCTTGTTCTGTCTGCAGAGAAGGCAGTAAGGGGAGAGTGAGCCGTAGGCCCCTTTTACACAGGTGGCTGCCAGTTCCGATCGTGCACAGTTCCCCTCCAATCAGAACAGTGTGGAACAGATGCCACAGATGGAGGAAAAAAGTGAACTTACCAGACCCATGTTAGGTCTGTAGGGAGTCAGATGTAAGTGGGCATGTGTCTGTTTACATCAGAGTACCCACTATCTGCCATGATCAGTTCCACCAAACCGAAACGCTTCAAAATCACACCTGAGACTCTGAAGTTGGTTTCTGGCAGCTTATAGCATCAACTAAAGGTTTACATTTGAGATCTGGCTGGTTTCCATGCTTCCGCTGCCACAGAAAATAAAAGGTGAGGAGCTCTGTATGTATTGCCTGAACTTTGAAGATTCATTTCTCCTGAGGGCTATAGAGGTGAATGAGGGCTGGTTCTAAGGTGTTTTACTGCTTGTTTAGAACATCCGAGCACAGGTTCACTTTTAAATTCCCATCTTTCTTCTCGAGTAAAGCTGGTGTTGGATATAGTCACTTTTCAGCTGACTATTTTCCATCCGGCATTGTTAGATATTTCAGTGGACTTTGTGGAGCCGACAGATTCAGCTGAAATTTGAGCAATGTTCAGCCAGCTTAATGCATCTGCTTCTAAGAATACTTTTATAGCTGTCTCTCTACTTTGAGTGGCTGAAGTGTGAATAGGTGTGCAGCAAATTAAGTTGGAACTCCAGATCTGCATACTGGTTCTGGTTAAGACCCCATTCACACACGAATCGGCCTGCACGTACAGCTCCGTGCTGCGTGCGGGGCCGTAACAAGCAGCTGCCGGGAAGGACAGGTGCTGCGTGTGATTAGAACGCAGCCCCCGTCCTTCTCTATGGGGCTACGCGGCCATACGCCCCCCTACGCTCACCTCAACTGCACGTCCGCCGGAATGGACCCTGTATGCGTCCCGGCCAGGAAACCCGCACCCCTACGGACCTGCAGTTGAGGTGAGCGTAGGGGGGCATACGTCCGCGTAGCCCCATAGAGAAGGACGGGGGCTGTGTACTAATCACACGCAGCACCTGGCAGCTGCTTGGTACCGCACGCAGAACGGAGCTGTACGTGCAGGTCGATTCGTGTGTGAATGGGGCCTTAGCGTTAAAACAGCTGGAACAGTGTAACAGCCTGGCAGCTAGCATTTTCAGGAGGAGAGGTCAGCAATGGCAGCCTGTATATCTCCATTAGCACAATTCTGTTAGGTATTTTCCATATAAATTGTCAGTTGAAGGTTTTAAATCTTTTTGTTTCCCTTTTAGCGTTGTATGAGAAAGCTGAAATAAAAGCTCCTGAAGACAAGAAGAAGCATGTCATTATCGGTGTTTCCTCTGACAGGGGCCTGTGCGGTGGAATTCATTCATCTGTGGCTAAAGCTATTAAGAGTGAAATTTCCGAGCTCTCTCGTAGTGGAAAAGAAGTTAAAGTGGTTGGAATTGGGGACAAATTGAGAGGTATACTGCAAAGGCAAGTATGACCATATTTAAAGACAGAGGTAGATGGTTTAATGCCGATCTTGGGCAATTATTTCTACTCCATCTAGAAGCCGGAGGAAAATTTATAGTGACCAGAGAACGCATTCATTAACAATAAGAATAGCTGGTTGGCTTATGGTGGGGTGGGCCAAAAAGCTGCAATGTACAGCATGCCTTCTTAAAACGGGGTATTTACTTCATCACTTCCAGGCCAAATCCAAAAATAGTGTAATGAACCAGTTATTTTTGGCTTTGTCATCAAATGAAATTGATAACCGAAAAGTCTGTTAAGTTTTAAGTGTAATTCCTTAAATGCATTGTAGTTTTCCTGCCAGAATTTGGCATTCCTGCTTGAGGGTTTGAATGCCTATACGTGGTGGTGAATATTATGATATTAGAAATGTTCATTCTTGGGGGGGCAGACCTTGTTTGATGGTGCTGTGGGAGTTTATGTTTATCATCAGCCGTATTGACCGCATAAAGGCTAATTCCTCCTTTTGCAAAATAAAAACTAAATGCATATCGATTTAAAAAAATTGTTTGAATGTTTTACAATGGAGCCTGCAAAGCACTGCAGCCATGATCAGTGGATCACAGTGCAATACCCAGGCTCCCATCAGGGGTGTGGACATTTTAAAAAAAAACTACTTTTCCCTCATGACAATCTACTTGTCCCAATACAAAAAAATAGTTGTAATCAAAACTAGGGATGCACCGATATAGGTTTTTGGGTATCGAGTACGAGCACTGATACTTTGCTTTCGGTACTTGCCAAAACAGAGCATCGGTGCTTCTGTTTGCCCTAGAAGCCTGCTCCATGCCATCAGGAAGCTGGGCATCAGGTAATGACATGCTACCCAGCTTCCTGTTTGCCAGGGATGCCGACTCAATGTTGTTTGGCTTGATTGTGATTGGCCAGGAAACCAGCATCCCAGCCAATCTGCATCGAGCCAGCTAATCAGGAAACCGGGCGGTGAGTAATGGCCTGATTGGACCGGGAAGCCAGCTTCCCAGCCAATCGGGAAACCAGGGGCAGGTCATTAGTCGCTGCCCTGCTTCCTGATTGCACAGGAAGCTGGCTCCATTTTCCCCTACAGCACTGCCGTTCAGAGGAAATCTTCCGCTGACCAGAAGTTCCAGTATTGGGGAAGGTATCAGAGCATTTGGGCAAGTACAAGTACTTGCCCAAATATTCTATATTGGTGCATCCCTAATCAAAACTGTATTTGAGTGTGCTGAATAGTGCTTCTCATTGGTCTGCGTAGTCACCTGACCACGCTGACCAATGAGTGCTTGCAATTTTCCAGCAAAATTAAAAATGCATCGGGCTGGATTGTACAGGCGGAGGGTAAGGACTGTTCACACAAAAGTAAGTTCTGGGAGCGGCCGGGCCAGATTTGATTGGGTAATTCAATTTTCCCATATTACTTGGGAAAGTGAGCTTGCTCTTTAAAAGGAGAACTATGAGGTGACTGATTTTCACTCATCCTCATAGTTCGAGCCGACGTGTGACAATGAAACTGTCGCAGGTCGGCTCTATAGATCGGGAAGTGAGGGAATACCGTCGCTCGCTCACTTCTCGATCCTGTCCCTGCAGAGACCTGTAACTGTCACTCACAGCTCCCTGCAGGGATTCCCCCCATCCGCACTCTGTTGCTCCAGCACTGACTGGAGGAACGAATGGGGGAGGGGCGGGTACAGCTGGCTCTGCCTCTAGATAGGCATAGCCAGCTGTCAATCACGCAGCTGTTTTTTCTACCACTTAATTTTATTCCTATCACATAGGGCTTAAAAACTCCTATGCGATAGTTAGGAGGTGGCAGGTTCTCTCTATGGAACCTGCCCTCCAACACACAACTGATGTTCTGTGCAGTTCCTGATGGCTGAGACAGGTGGCGCTGTGATCACAGCGCCTTGGTCTCATTGATTACACAGAGCAGACAAAGAACGTCCGTTCTTAGTCTGCTCTTCGGGTTCTATGGTGAGCTTGTGTGCCGTGGTCCGGTGACCGGACACAATAGCCGCCGATCCTTTCATACAAGTGATCTATAGTGGGCTAAAATGTGGAATATAACATGGGTGCAAAAAATGAAGAAAAGGCCTGTCATGAAGGGGTTAATAAACATACTTGTAATAATGTGATGCTTTTGGTATATTATAAGTTAACTCTTTTGCAAGGTGTTTTAGTGAATTCTCTGCTGAATATTAGAAAAGCTATTTTTAAAAATAATTGACATTGGTCTTTTCTGTTTTTAAGGACCCATGGTAATCACTTCCTTGTCACCTTTAAAGAAGTTGGCAGAAAGCCTCCTACTTTTGGTGATGCCTCCATTATTGCATCTGAGCTGCTGAACTCTGGCTATGAATTTGACCAAGGATCCGTGGTGTTCAATAGATTCAGGTATATCGAAAGTCTCCTCCTCCCCTTTTTTTCCCCCTAACTTTTGTACCGTATGATTCAAAACTAATGTTGTAATTTATGTGTGCAGGTCTGTAATCTCCTACAAGACTGACGAGAAGCCGATCTATTCTCTAGACACGGTTGCCAACTCTGGTAAGGGGTTAACCTGTGTACTGTGGAATTCTGATCCGCTTAGTTCTTTTGTTTATCCTCCATTTGTTAATGAGATGAGTTATTGGTTTGCTAAACCCATCCAATGAATATTGTAGTTCGACTGAATTCAGAGCATGCACCAAATATACCTTTCAAAGCAGGCCCGGACTGGGCAAGGGGTCAATGCATCCGGCCGTTCGAGAAAAGTAGGCTTGAGCTGGTCGGGACGGGAATGAGTATGTAAAATAGAAAGGAGAATGGCATATTTGTGAGGGAGTGGAGAGTTCAGGGGATAAGTTTTGCTTTCAGGGATGATAGTCTAGAATACCTGGCACATATTTCTATAGGAGGCAGGAGAAGGCAGAGCTGACTGGCAACAAAATGATTTTTGGCAGCTTCACATGTCATTGCCCCAGTCATTGTTCACACAGGTTGCTGTAGTGTGCTCTGTGTTGTTCTTTTGTATTTGGGGTAGAAATGTTCCACTACGTATGCTGTCATTTTACTATTCTATTTGACGAATTTGTTTGGATTTATTTTACCTACTATAGCAAAATGGTTTTTCTTATTCTATTTCTGCTGCCTGGTTGCCATTTTGCATATTTTGTTGCATTCCTTGTAGATGTAAAATGCCAAGGGTGTTTTTATATTTGAATGCAATAAACTAGGGATGCACCGAAACCAGTATTTCGGTATCGAGTATGTGTACCGATTTATTATTTTTTCGGTACTCGCTGATACCGAGTACCGGAAGTCCCGTTCAGGAAGTGAGGCGACGTGTAATGATTCGCCACCTGGCTTCCTGATTAGAAGGGAACCCATCCTCCTGCTTCTCGTCACTATGTGACGAGAAAGCATGCAGCCAGCTTTCTGGCCAATCAGGAAGCCGGGAGCCGTGTAATGATGCGTCGCTCGGCCAATCAGTAAGCCGGGCGCCGCGGCCTTATTCACACGCTTCCCAAGCTTCCTGATTGGCCGGGAAGCCGGCTCCATGCTCTCTCGTCACAAGGCATCGGAGTATTTAGACGAATAAGAGTACTCACCCAAATACTCGGCATCGGGCACCGATACTAGTATAAGTATCGGTGTATCCCTACTATAAACTAATGGTAGCTCAGTATGGGGTAACTTAGTAATTGATATTTCCCTTTTCAGAAAGTATCACCGTTTATGATGACGTAGATGCAGATGTGCTGAGAAATTACCAAGAGTTTGGTTTGGTAAATATCATCTATTACACACTGAAAGAGGCCGCTGCAAGTGAGCAGAGTGCTAGGATGACTGCTATGGACAATGCCAGCAAGAATGCTTGTAAGTATATCTATGCTGAACATACAAAGCATAATCTCTGAAGTAAATGTTTATTGTGTGTACTATTATTACTGCTAAGAATAGTGAGCACAGATTTTGGAATTGAGCAGTCTTTGTGCTGACATCCAGTGGGCACTTGTAGTAAATCAAGAAACATGTACTTCTGTCCACAACTTAGGCTCAGAAGTGTGCGATTTATCTAGCGATTCAGTAAATGTCATTGTGAAAAAATGTTCCTCAGTTAACTCTGCTCTTCTTCTTCTTTTTTTTTTTTTTTTTAGCTGAAATTATTTACAAATTGACGTTGACTTATAACCGCACTCGTCAATCTGTCATCACCAAGGAGCTTATTGAAATTATCTCTGGAGCAGCTGCCCTGTAAGTACAAGGAATTAATGCTTGGCCTGGTCTTTGAATATAGGGCGAGGGAGGCCGAGTTTGTACACCAGAATCCTTGATTGCTCTTTTGTGCCCCATATATTATCTGGCCCTGCCCTTGAGGAATGTCAGAGATTGTGTTACACTAAAGAATATTTGTAGCAGTTAAGGTATATGGGGGTATATTTTTGAATTGCAGCCTTCTTTTTAAATGGAGGCCACCTGCATATTTTTGAGCAAAGGTGGATGGTGGTCCCATCTCCACCAACAGTTTACAGGAGCTACAGTCACATTAGTAGCTGTCTGTGAACCTTAAAGGAGAATTATGAGGCGAGTGATTTTCACTCGGCCTCATAATCTGAGCCGACCTGTGACAATGAAACTGTCACAGGTCGGCTGAGTATATCGGGAAGTGAGCAAACACATACCGTTGCTCGCTCACTTCTCGATCTATCCGTGCAGAGAGCCGGGATTGTCACTCACGGCTCCCTGCAGGGATTTCCCCCCCCTGTCCGATCCTCTAGCGCTGATGGGGGGAGGGGGCTGGTACAGCTGGCTCTGCATCTAGATAGGCAGAGCCAGCTGTCACTCACTCAGCTGGGTGGATTCAGACAGAATTGTCGGGTTCCGTTCTGGTGCAGCGTCTCAGTATACCGCGAGCTGTAGCTCGCGGTATACTGTGGAGCTTAGGGTGACGGGAGGACGCTAGTTTGTGTCCTCTCGTTACCCTTAGGAGAAGTATGGGGAAAAGCCCTAACCTCATAGTTCTCCTTTAATGCTGTGGCTTTATCAATCCGACATGAAGTTTTGTTAAAGCCCTGTAATGGGAAGAGAGAACTTTTATCTTTTTATCAACGTAGATAACAGTGCACAGAACACAAGTGTGCAGGATTTCCAGTTAACCAGGAGATTAGTTTAAATATACATTTTTCAAGTATAATGATTTTTTTTACTTTAGAATAACCTGTTATAACAAGATTGTAGCTTTTGTCTTAACAGTGCATATCCTTTTATTTTGTGCATTTTTCATGGTGTGCTTTAACTTTGTGTTCTGTTTCCAACACCACTTTTATTAGGGGATGAAATGGTGGAAAATAGGAATCTTTGTCATCAGGTAAAATGTTTTTGTAGTGTTATTGTATGTACAGCGAATTGTAGATCTCTTGATGTACTTTACTGCTTTATTACTCTTTTTTTAATAGTGAGGTTCAAGTCTTTAAAATGTATTAAAGTACCGTAACTATTAACAAAAATGTATCTTATTAGTGTATCACTCAGCTGTAGATCCTCAAATCATCTCTGAATTGGTGCTGACACTGTCCTTCCTTCTGGAGGGTGACTACTTTTGTTCCCCATGGTCCCTGTGTGTGTTGTAAAGTAGCCGTGGCTCCAAGTGCACTTCTGTGATGGACTACAATCTCATGGTTAGTTTACTAATTTGTATTGAGATTGTAGTCCATCATGGGAGTGAGCTTGGAGTGGTGGCTACTTTACAACACACACAGGCACCATGGGGAACAAAAAGGACAGTGCCAGAATGAATTCAGAGATGATTTGAGGATCTACAGCTGAGTGACACACAAATATAATATACATTTCCTTTTTCTGATGGCTCAAGTTTTTTGTTTTTGTTTTGTTTTTTTTTGAATGACAGGGCCACACTTCCACAAATCCTCCATTCTTTTGATTTAAAATTGTTCAATTCCTCGTTCTCTAGTGGGTCCCTGCGACGCTCTGCTCCTGCCCCCTGCACAGGTGCCTCCCATCAGCTAGCCAGCTGCTATGGAGATACCCGTGCATGTGCGTTCCCAGCTGTGCCCACAAGTAGCTGTGTGCCTCCATAGACACACACAGCTTGTGCCCGGCCACACGCCCTACTCCCACAGTCATACTTTGAAGGCAGAAGGAGCCTATGGCTCTGCCTTGAGTATCCTCCCCCGCAACCATAAAGTTCAGGGAACTGAAGACCGCTTCAGGGACTGGCGATGTTTACAGGTAAGTGTGGGGGAGACAGATGACAGGAATAGGTACTAGGTGTTTTTTACCCTAATGCATTATGGGAAAAAAATGCCCAGCCTTTGATATTACCTTAACGGTTTAAAACATGCAAATATGTGCATGTATTGCATATGTGTGTTTTTATATTTGTTTTTTTTTGGGGGGGG
>NW_017306295.1:1441363-1445526 GCF_000935625.1 Nanorana parkeri | reverse complement strand
GGGGGGGGGTTGCCATGATGTATGCATTTAACGAGGCTCTGTATGCTATGTGTAGGTTTTTTGTTTTTTTAATCCTGTCCCAGGATAAAAGTATCCTGGATTGAGAGAAAAACATGACAGATCTTCTGAAAAATCCTGATTATCTCTGGCCTCAATACTTCACTGAAACAAGCATGTGAAGGGGAAAATCATAACTTGATCTGCACAATCAGTGATTTTAAAGTGTTGAAGCCTCTGAATCATAACGGGCAACCAACAATTTTAAGAGAAGAGTTCAGCAGTGGCAGCCTGTGTATTTGTTTGGTACAAGTTTCCCATAAGTATTTTGTAGGATGGAGATTCTGTTGCCAAATTTATCTTAGGAGCTCTTTTACATAAGACAAGTTAGAAGAGCTCCTAAGCTAAAGGAGCTCTTGTCTCTCCTCGATGATAAATCTGGGGGAATCTGATGATCTTCCTGCAGCCTGACAAGATAAAAGCTAGCAATGTACAGCTACATCAATTAAAGCCCTTTTTCCACAAGACAGTGGAACAATTGGTGCATGCTTGCACACTTCGTTTCCAACAACTTGGAAGAGAATATGAAATGCAGAAGAGGTCCAACAATCTGCAGTTCATGGTTCCTTCTAGGGAAACCTAAAACTGGCTGTACACTGAGTGAATTGTGGATGGTTCTTGAAAAATTGAGAATAAAAGCCAGGCAGAAAATGAATAGGTGAACAGAGCCTGTATCCAATCAGATGCAAGCTCTGTTCAGGTATTTTAACAGCAGGGGAGGCTTACTGTCAAAATACAATAGCTGCAGTGGGAGATAACTAAACAGAGTGGATGGAGTAATGTTAGCCCATGAGCTGAACATGAAGAAAAATCAAACAACGTATACCCAGCTTTATACAGACTGATCTTTGCTTTACAAATTGGCCACCCATTGTCTCTTCAATCGTGTGTGTGTGTGTATCTCCCGATCATATCATTGTATGGTATTTTCATGTCATTATAAGATATCCCCTTCCTTTTCAGATAATGTAATCGGACTTCCCTAGATGTCTGTGGATCTTTACGTCTGAGAAAGAGTTGGTTCAATTTATGAAGAAAACCAATATTTGTAAATTATATTACAATAAACACCTTACGTGGACATTACTTTGTCTTTAAGTCTTTGAGTTGTTTGCTTCCTTTTTACATCAGTGTAACGCACATGCGAAGTTAGTATATGTGTGGTGTTTGTAAGATGTGTTTACAAAACGCTTAAAAAAAACGTTGCTTATAGACTCCCATATTCCATTGTACTAGAATAAACAACATTTCCTTAAGGTTTCCATACAATCACTAGTTAAGAGTCCAAATCCAGCCACATTTGGTTTCTTTTAAAGTGACACTAAACTCAGGAGTTAAATCCTATGCATTCAAGTACCTTAAAGGAGAACTATGAGGTGAGTGAATTACTCATCCCCATAGTTATAGCCAAAGTGTGACATTGAAACTGTCACACGTCAGCCCTATTGATCGGGAAGTGAGCAAACACATACCGCCGATCCGCTAACTTCCCGATCATCTCCCTGCAGAGAGAGGTGACTGTCAGTCACCTCTCCCCGCATGGATTCTTGTCTCCGTTTCTCCAACGCTGACTAGAGGAACGGGCATGGCGGTGGCGGGCACAGTTGGCTGTGCTATAAGAGAGGCAGAGCCTGCTGTCAGTCAGCTGGGAAGATCTCGACAGTATTGTAGGGAATTGTCCCGGGTGTGGCGCTCTCAGCATATAGCGGGCTTCTGCTGAGTTTTGGGTCAAGGGAGGACATATATTGTGTCCTCCCGTGACCGAGGAGAACTATGGGGGTGGAAAAAAAAACTTATCTATTTTATGCCTCCACTGCCCAAGCTGACTCCTGTGATGGACTACAATCTCAATACAAGTTAGTAAACTAAACATGAGATTGTAGTCCATCGCGGGCAAGTACGATCTGCCTGTCCAAGATGGGCAGATCGTACATTTTTAAAATTACTTTATAACCCTCGCAAGACTTTTGTCTTGCGAGGGTTGGAAAGTGTATGGCCACCTTTAACTGAACAAACTGAAGAGAGAAGATGATTGGTTGCCATGCACAGGTGCTCCAGATTTTGTCTGCTCCACTTTTAATATATTCCCCCCCATAGTGATGATGGGAAAATCGCTACTGCAACGCTAATGCATTTTGACAGCGAACAAAACAAAAAAAAAACAGTTTGGTTGGTTGGTCTGACCTGGCCATACATGGATCGAAATTTGGCCGGTACCAGTCAAGTTTTGATTAATCTATGGGCTGCTTTAGTTTTTAGCTTTGTTTTTTATACTAGCTTTCACAAGTTAATTCAACAATACAATTGTTAAACAAATAACTTTATTACACACAGCAGTTGTGTATTTGAACATAAGTATTAAACAAACATAAATGCAAATTAAGTGCCAAACATAAAGATGTATGCCATTATATCAGGCCTAACACATTTAAAACCACAGTGCCAAACATAAACAAAAAGTGCATAAAATGGATTTAAAGGTTAAGTCCACCTTTAAATGTATATGTTTTTGCAGGTAAAAAAAATGCACATTTCCTTTTTTTCTTAGGAACCTGCGGACCATTGCACTGTAAGGCTCCTGCAGCCTCTCAGCATAGCTGTCTGCCCGTACCTCCGTAAGCAGGAAGAAACTAGGAAGAAACTACAAACTAAAATCTCAAAAATACAAAATGTCATTTGAGAACAGCATGACAGTGTTGTAGAACGTGAAGGTTCTTCAGAAAATACTGTACTTGAGACTCATTACTTTTGCACTGGTTTTCAGTCCAAGTTCAAGGAACAGTTTCTGAAACACTTCAAAAGTGTATTTAAGTTACTTGGGATAGCTCAGATTCAGAGCATATATTAGGCCCATCAGTAACGCACAGCATCTTGGGATATTAAAACCCTCCAGGATTTTGGTTCCCTCGACCAGAATGGTTGCTATCTTGTGGTCATATCCTGAGGTGGGCTGGTCACGGATGATGCCACTTTTCATTACTTGCATTCCAAGGTCTGCTTCAAACTCTTCCATATCCCTGTAAAAGGAAGATTAGCTTGTTAAAGATAATGAATTGTATAATTACTGCTGACTTTTTAGACTATCACTCTGACAAGTTGTTCAAATGAGACACCCTTTATTCTATTGTAAATCCTGGTATACACAATCCAAATATTCCTGCGGAACCGATGGACATTCAGCGCATGTGTACCACTGCCTGATCAACAGAAGCCGGTCTCCTGACCGGCTTTTGTCAATCGGGCATGCTGGAAAACCAGCTTCCGATCAGCACTTGCAGCCGATAAATAGCTGATTTACACTGACTTTCACAAATGGAACCCCACACACTTTTTTTTGTCTTTTGTACATGGGGTCCCTCCTTAATATTCCTACCAGACCTTAAAGTGACAAAGTAAAAAAAAAATTCCCCTCCCCCCAATGTTAATGTTAGCACTTACCTTAAATGAGGTTTCCTAATCCGATTTTCCTCTTCTTTCCTGATGTTTTCATCTGTCTCTCCAGCGGTGCGGCGACTCTCTGATCCAGTGCTGACTCCTCTCTACTTGCAGGCACTTCTGATCCCACGGTGTCTGCATGCGGGTGCACGCGTCCATAGACTTACCTTGCGTCTCTGCTCGTCTCCCGGGCGAGAATCCGTACTGCGCATGCGCCCACCCCAAGATGCTTTGCGGCCGCCCAAGCAGTTTCTGATTCTCGGGTGGGAGAGTGCCGTGAAAACAAGGCAAGTTTAAACTGCTGTTAAAGCGTTTTAAAAAAACTAAACTTTTTGCCTATATCTACTGCTTGCTGGCAGTAGATATAGGAAAAAAAATGGAGGGTTTAGAACCTGAAATGTCAGTTTTGCTGCAGCAGGTTCTATACATCCTACAGATCCGCCACTTCGCAGGCAGGTTAGGGGGACCCCCCAGGCACTTTTCGGCCGTTCGAATACGAACTGAACATGGGGGTGTTCGGCTCATCACCAGTTTACAACTGCTAGCAGTGTAACCATGCTGGAGATGGTCCTCTCATTGCCGGGGGCGATAGATCCCCTGCAGTTAAGTGAGAAAGCTCAAGGATTCCCTGGCGGTTCAATCTAAATATGTGCTCCATGCCGGAGATGGGA
>NW_017306295.1:1433931-1441332 GCF_000935625.1 Nanorana parkeri | reverse complement strand
GAATACAGGGTACAGGAATGCCCTCCATTTGAGTGCAGTGCGATTGGAGAAAATAGTGCATGCAGTATTTTCTTTGATTGCACTGCAACTGAGGGCTGCGTTCTGGGCTTGGACCGCGCCGGAACACACTGGATATGGTGTGACTGGGCCCTGACTTATTAATAGGGCTGCAGCTAATGATTATTTTGATAATCGATTAGTTGGCCCATTATTAACTTTGATTAATCGAATTAAAAAAAATCCTTGATTTAAAATAAAATACGCGATACCTGATATGTGTAGCGCAATCGCCGTTTTTCTATGTCGGTGCCCCTGACTGGTTATTGTTTCCAGCCGCTGGATGGAAGACTTCGGCTTTCTACCGCCAGCAGAAGAGGCGGTCACGGGGAGCAGCGGAGGCACAGCAGGAGGAGGAACGGGACACAGAACAAGGCACGGCAGGAGGAACGGGGTACAGAACAAGACACGGCAGGTAGATTGGGGCATGGAAGGAGGAACAGGGTACAGAACAAGACACGGCAGGTAGATTGGGAAATGGAAGGAGGAACGGGGTACAGAACAGGGCATGGAAGGAGGAACGGGGCACAGAACAAGACACGGCAGGTAGATTGGGGCACAGAACAAGACACGGCAGGTAGATTGGGGCATGGAAGGAGAAACGAAGCACAGAACAAGTCACGGCAGGTAGATTGGGGCATGGAAGGAGGAACGAGACACAGAACAAGACACGGCAGATAGATTGGGGCATGAAAGGAGGAACGGTGTACAGAACAAGACACTTATTTATATTTATTTATATATATATAAATCAGATTTGTGAATTGATGTTCAAGTATCTGTCGGTGTAAAGGTCACAATTTATTAGACAGCCCTTAGACCTTTTTTTTAAAAAACGCTGAGGAGTAAAGTCCCTGATACACAGTTGACTAGTTGCTATGGGCAGCAAATGAAATACATCCATTGTCTATACAATAGACAACCAGGACATATAATTGATTCTATATTATCCACAAATGGTTAACAGCACTCTCTCAACCCTGCAGCAGTGCCTGTACCTGCTCTCAATAGTAGTATATGTCTGCCCTCTCTGTCCAGCAAGTAGCTTCTTCCTTCTGAGAGCCAAGCCTCGTTATGAGGCTACTCTAGAGATCACATGACCTTCCTCCAGGAGGCAAGCCTCACTCTGAAACTTTGCCCACTGATATCTTACCCGTGTTGTGTCGAATTCCGTTTCGCGTCGAGATCTGTTCCCCCAGCCGCTCGGCTATTTCCGTAACTGCTTTTCCTCCCTTCAGCTGCATATGAATCTACATAGACCCGCCTCTGTCCCGCCTCTCTCGAAGCTCCGGTTTTCTGTTAGAGATGACAGTGTTTGCGATGTGATCTCTGGACTCTGCTCGATGAGATCGTCTGTCCCTCACATTCCTCCACACTCTTATGCTGATGTCCTCTTCTATTCTCCACAGGATAAAACACAGGATTCAAAATAAACATATTTTTATTTATCTGTATATGTGTGTGAATGAGAACTTAACACAGACACATGTATATAGAGTTTTCTCACTTTCTGCTAAACTCCAAAATGCTCATAATCCGCAGCGCTCGTCATAGTCTGCAGCGCTCATCATAATCCACTCATCATAGTCCGCTCATCCTAATCCACATTTATAATCTTAATCCATACAACCGATCGTAATCCATACTGCTCATTGTAATCAACAATGATAATCTTAATCAGCAATACTCATTATAAGCATGCCCCACACCCCAGATAGACCATCCTCACTGTTCTTCAATTCATCAGACCCTTGTTGCCAAGGGGAAACGGATTCTGATAGCAAGTTGCCATTTGCTATTCAATTTGGTTCCCCCTCCAATATGGCCTCTACGCCATTGTAAGGGTCAGGATCAATACTGTATACATTGCGGCAGCTGCAATACTTTGCGTTGCGGAAAGCCCCCCAGCATATCATATCAGGCGGTGACGTTTGTCAGACAAATAATTGCAATTGGAAATGCAATTGCAATGGTCGGTATGTGGTTGTGGCACTATATTGCAATAGGAAATTGCAATTGGAAATGAAAAAAAAAAACTGCATTTAGGAGGTGGCGTGATTGTCTCCGGAATGCTGGGCACCCTCTGCTCCACCATCCTCTAGAAAGCTTTTCAGTGTGGATTGCTTTTTCAAAGGGTAGTGAAGGCTGCTGCCCTGGTAACATAGCCTTCCATACCCATTCACACTACCGAAAACAAAAAACAGTGGTGGGAATTTATTAAAACTGGAGCAGTTGCTTACAGTAACCAATCAGCTTCTGTCATGTTTGTTCAGTTAGCCTTTGGAAATGAAAGAGAGATGCCGATTGGTTGCCATGGGCTACTGCTCCAGATTCTGTCTACTTCAGTTTTGATAAATTCCCCCAATGTTTTGTCTGTAGAATCGCTTCCATTTTACATCTGTACAGATCACCTGCCTAGTAACAGACCCCTACAAATAGACGTACACAGCAATGTACGATCCACTCCATACCTGTGCAGTACAAGAAAGTAATGTGTAGTATTCTGCGCTCCCCCCTCCTCCTCCCTTTACATTGGGAGGAGTTTCCCCTGTCACCTCTTCGCCTCTCTATAACCCCTCCCTCGTCTGGAAATGGCTGACTCCCGAGCGATAGATCACAACCGGAAGTAGCGCGATCGATCCGCTCGGCGATGGATTGGTACGTCCTGCAGCTTCTGCTAAGCGACGAGGGGAGGAAAGGCAAAGATGGCGGCAGGAGTGAGAGCGCGGAAGGAGCCGTGCGGTTAATCGAAGGAGAAGCGGAGATCCCGAGGCGCCTGGACGTGTGATGGGAGCGGGATAAATCGGGATGTGTGAGAGCTACTCGCGCTCGCTGCTGCGGGTGTCGGTGGCGCAGATCTGCCAAGCTTTAGGCTGGGATTCCGTGCAGGTTACCGCCTGCGACCTGCTCACCGATGTCCTGCACAGGTACCTGCAGCAGCTGTGTCGGGGAGCCCATCGTTACTCCGAGCTGTGTGAGTATCTTCTCCTGACTGTACCCTGCCTAGATCTGGGCAGCCTGGCTGGTGTCTATAGGGGGCAAAGGGGGTCGTTACTGACCCGGGGACCCTCTATACAGTGTGGCCTGAGATCGGTACCAGATGTGATCTGAGAGCTTCTCCTGGACCCAGTGTCTGATGAGATCACTAATGGGGAGATGCGCACATAGAGGGCACACTGTACAAGGCAGGGGAGAGCTTAGATCGGTGTTCTGGTCAGATGTCAACAAATGCACGTGTATGGTGGCAGCCCTCGGGTTCTCTCCATCAGTTCACCTTCACTGGGTCCCATGTTTCCTCTTCATGGGAAATAAACATTATAGCTGCATACGGGTGATGTCCTTACTGCTTGTGACAAAAACACATCCAGCTTTTCAGCAGCAGGACTGCAGGGCTTCTTTTACATCTGAGTGATGGGGCTCTTCTCTGGCCCTGGAGCTTGCTATTAGAATACACAAGTGACTCCTAACACATGGGGCTCTATGATAAGGTGACTGAACCTGCGGATTTACTTAACCGTTTCTGGTGGTATGATTGCCTCCAGAATTACTGGATAGTAGTGAAGTGGTGGTGGTGTGGGTGTGTGTTTGGGGGGTGCTTGGTGTGATCCAAGTTGACCCAAACCTGCACACAGCTGTGACTTAACCCCTCCTCCTGACCCTTGGAGCTTGGGGGAATGCAGGTGAACTAGGTTCACACCATGCCCCCTGCACATCACTACTGGCCACAAGCAAAACTGGGTCCCACGCTCTCTAACTCTGGAAGTATGGTTACTTGGTATTTTCAATCCTTCATCTCCCATTCTGCTGAGAGAACTCTGCTCAGGCTGTTTTGTTTTTATGCCTGTATGGCCGTCTTATTTCAGTGGAAGAGCCCTCAGCCTCCTATTAGGATGTTTACAGCACTGGTCCACAAGGTACAAACTAATGTATGAGGCTAGGGCATACCCGAAGAAATTCAGCAGGATATGGGGACCTTTTGATAAATGTGGATGCCTCTGCCGTTTAACCTCAACTATCACCATTGATACTATTCTGAGTACCTTCTAGCCATGTTATATCACCTTGTGACTAATGTGCCATCTACAGATTGGGGTGGAGCTGGCCACAAGTATGTATGTTGAGTGTATGAGTGTTAATGTTCGCAACTAGGGATGCACCAATACTAATATTGATGCTGAGTATGTGTACATGTACTCGCCCAAATGCTCCGATGCCTAGCCCGATACTTGAGCTTCTGGTATCGGGAAACTGGGAAGCGAGTAATTACATGCCCCCTGGCTTTCTGATTGGTAAGAAAGCCGGCTTCATGTTCCTTCGTCACCTGATGATGAGGGGGCATGGAGCCGGCTTCCCGTCCAATCGGGTAGCTGGGCGCCGCGTCATTGCACGGTGTCTGGCTTACTGATTGGCTAGAAAGCCGGTTCCATGCTCTCGTCACCTGGTGATGAGGGATTATGGAGACGGTTTCCCTGCTAATTGTAAAGACGGGTGGCGGGTCTTTACACGCTGCCCAGCTTCCCGGCTAATTAGGAAGCTAGGGGGCAAGTCATTACACGCCGCCTGGCTTCCTTAATGGGACTTAAAATATCGGCACTCGATACCAAAAAATCGGTATCAGTGCATCTCTATTCGCAACCTACATCTTTTGTGTGTTACAGTTTGTTTGTTTATTTGTAATACAAAACTGCAGATTTAGACTACACGAGAGAAACTGTAAGGGCTGGAACTTGTTAAAGGAGAACTACGGGGTCAGGGCTTTTCCCCATAGTTCTCCTTTGGGTAACGGGAGGACACAAACTAGCCTCCTCCCGTTACCCTAAGCTCAGTATACCGCGAGCTAAAGCTTGCGGTATACTGAGACGCCGGAACGGATTCCGACATCGATGTCGAGATCCGCCCAGCTGCGTGAGTGACAGCTGGCTCTGCCTATCTAGAGGCAGAGCCAGCTGTACCCGCTCCCTCCCCCGTCTGTTCCGCCAGTCAGCGCTGGCGGATCGGGGAGGGGGGAATCCAGCCCCTCCCCTGTCACGGCAGAGAGCCGTGACAGGATCGAGAGGTGAGCGAACGCTGGTATATGTTCGCTCACCTCCCGATCTACTGAGCCGACCTGTGACAGTCTCATTGTCACAGGTCGGCTAGAACTATGAGGTGAGTGAAAAGCACTCACCTCATAGTTCTCCTTTAAAGATGTCACCAGCACACCATATTGAAGTGAAGGACACGTCTCATGCTTCATGCCAAAACAAATGACAAAGTTTCGGGGCCACACAGAGTCCCCTTCATCAGACTTGAAATGACGAAAAAAAATAAACTGTAAGGGCTGGTTCACTTTATTCCCATTGGGCTACGTCGGGCGGTGCTGCCTAACGCAGTCCC
The DNA here is from genome assembly GCF_000935625.1 of Nanorana parkeri. NCBI lineage: Eukaryota > Metazoa > Chordata > Amphibia > Anura > Dicroglossidae > Nanorana > Nanorana parkeri. The sequence continues at coordinate 1,435,899 of NW_017306295.1, read as the reverse complement.
AATGCAAAAACAAGACAAAATGCCTTGCTCTGCATAGAGCCTGCTCACACCAATATGTTGTGTTGGTGTACATTGTGATAAAATGATGCAGGCATAATTTTATCTCGGCACATTACAACATGAGGCTGACCTTATAGCAACGTAGCAAGCCTACACACCGCACGGCAGTCCTCACAATTTATGGGCTATGCATTGCCATGCGATGTGGTGTGAGCCAGTCTTGGTGTTGCATGTCTATCAGTGTATAAACGGATTACATTGTTTCAGTTGTAATGGTTATCTGTCGTTTATAAAACCAGTCTGTGAAAAAATACATATGAAAGCTGCCTCAGCTAACTTTGTTTTTCTACATTTGCAATGTTAAAATAAATACCTTAAATGATGGATCTAGCATGTGTGGCTGCTGCTATGTTAGCTAAGACCGTTGTTTTCATACATATACACTAGTGTCAGCACCGAACTTCCAGTATTGAAGCTTACAGTCCTGGCTTCAGTATGGTGCTGATAAAAGCTCACTTGCACAACACCTTGACCATTCAAAAAATATCTTGTATTCTTATATTGCATAATACAGGGTTTTCTGTGAGTGGATGAGGGGAGATTGACATTTATCCTCCTACTCTCGTCCTTTCACAGAACACTTTGGAGCAGCTGTACTTTATGTATGAGGTGGGGTGCAAGCGACTGTACACGCTTCATTAGCTGTTATTTTATCTTTACGTGGCAAATGCCAAAATAATGTTTTTTTACCTGCAATTCAGATCTAAAGTTACAGGCTACCAATCTGATCCTGACTTTACTACTCGGGGCTGAAAACATATTTCAAATCAGAATGTTTACATTTTCTGTACAAGGCCTGGTTCACACTAAGCGTATTGTCGCAGCTGATTCAGTGCAATAAAAAGCTTCACCAAAAAAGTTCAGTTCATTCTTATGGCCCCTGTGCACACCTGAGCGTTTTATCGCAATAAGCAAAATGCCTGTCGCTGGGAAAAGTACATGAACTTCTTTGGGGCAGATCTCCGCTCGTTTTGGCCCCATAGATTCAATAGGAAAGGTTTGAAAATGCACGTTGCAATTTGTTTTGTGTGCATTTTGTCCGTTTACTTCAATGTGTCACAATCTGCTTGTAAAAACATGTATGTTTAATATGTGCATGAAAATGCAGCAAATAGCATGCGTTTATGTGCAAAACCGCTGTGGCTTTGGTGTGAATCAGGCCTTAAAGGAGAACTAAGAGGTGAGTGAAAATCACAGCCTCATAGTTCTAGCCGACCTGTGACTGAAACTGTCACGGGCCGGCTCAATAGATCGGGAAGTGTCGCTCGCTCACTTCTCGATCCTGCCCCTGCAGAGAGCCGTGACTGTCACTCATGGCTCCCTGCAGGGATTCCCCCCCTCCTCTGTCCGATCCTCTAGCGCTGACTGGCGGAACGATGGGGGAGGGGCGCGTACAGCTGGCTCTGCCTCTACCTAGGGAGAGTCAGCTGTCACTCGTACAGCTGGGTGGATCTCGACAGTAATGTCGGGATCCGTCCCGGCTGCGGCGACTCAGTATACCGCGAGCTGTAGCTCGCGGTATACTGAGTTTAGGGTGACGGGAGGATGCTAGTTTGTGTCCTCCCGTTATCCTAAGGAGAACTATGGGGAAAAGCCCTAACCTCATAGTTCTCCTTTTAAGTAGGAAACAATGTAAACTCCTGTCAGGTGTTTTTGCCCTTTGTCCAAATGGGGGAGATTTCTCTTCACTTCTTGTCCAGTAGACACAGTAGGAAGTTAAGGTAAATCCCTCCTTAGTTGTCACTGGAATAGGTGTCACAATTCGAAGACTTCCCCTTTGTACCTGTTAAGGTGACAACTCATATGTTGAACTTTCTCATAACTTTCAGTCTCCGTCATGAGCTACAGTGACCAATAGACAGCAGTTAAAACTTGGCAGAGGTTGTAACCCTTTTCATTTTAGTGTAA
>NW_017306295.1:1432916-1433908 GCF_000935625.1 Nanorana parkeri | reverse complement strand
GGACTGGCGGATCTTTTGCGGAATATGTAAGGCCTCATGGACACGGGGGCTGTATATTAAAAATTGTGGTGTATTTTCCTGCCAGAGAAACCACTGGTTCTGCAAACAGCTGCCCATAGTCACCTATGCCTGTACGGCGGTTATATGCCAGTGCTTTCTCAAACTCGTGTACGTGTATAAATGTATGCCCTGAATGCTATTTAGAGGGAGATCTGCATCAGCAGACAAGGTAGGTGATAAAAGGAGATGGTACACAAATTTAATTGGCACGTTGAAGAATACACATGCCAGATATACATTCTGAAGTGTACAGTTTATAGAAGCAACATTTCTCCAACATCCTCTAATTGTGAAGAGCATGATTTCTGGTGATACTCAAATGTGGCAATGTGACTAGAATGTCAAGTTAACCTCTATACCCTACATTGGGAATTTCATATTTGGTGAGGTATTATCTCAGGGCTTGTTCACACCAAATGCAGACCAGATCTGCAAGAGTTTCTGCACGTGCAGTGGGTTGTGCCGCGGTTTTCCCCCCTAGTTTAAAATGGGCTTTCAGTGCTTTGCAGGGCGTTTGCATGCATTTTTGATGCATTTGCATGCGTTCCAGAGTTTTCCAGACCAGGCGAAATATGTCTTGCTGCAGTTTTTTTTACATGCTCTGGAACTGAACGTTGCGTTGTGAACTAGAGCCCAAAATACAATTGGAATACATTGGACGCAGTTTTGATCCGGTCTGTAACTGCTCTGCTCCTGGAACGTGCTTGGTGTGAACAAGGCCTAACCTATTGTGAGTTTTAGGCACTTCCAGGTTAAGAGAATGCACAGACTGCTCTAGTGGCTATAACAAAGGCTGACCCTTCTACTTGGCTTGAGAGTCTTCTGTCGGTACAGGTGCAGGTTGGAATAAAGACCTTGCAGTGTGTGCATACATACATACATACATACATACATACATACATAGCAAGGTCTTCATTCCAACCTGCACCTGT
>NW_017306295.1:1429443-1432305 GCF_000935625.1 Nanorana parkeri | reverse complement strand
TATATTCAGCTAGTTGTCTTTTGTGAACATATCTGAAGTTGCACTTTAGCTTTTGTATAACTATATTTTGTTGTAACCTTTTGTGTTGTAGATGGACGGACTGACCCTGTTTTGGATGATGTGGGCCAAGCTTTCAAATTAATGGGAGTGAATCTACATGAACTGGAAGATTACATTCATAATATTGAACCAGTCACATTCCCCCAGCAGATCCCAGCTTTTCCTGTCAGCAAAAATAATGTGCTGCAGTTCCCTCCTCCCGGAAGCAAAGATATTGAGGATCGAAAGGAATACATACCTGATTACTTACCACTCATCATCTCATCACAGGAAGGTACAGTGTCGGCTCAGCTTTCTCTTATTTTATTTTTTGCTGGACTCCTAATGGCAGAATTATTTGGGTGCAGCAAGTTTTTCCCTGATCGTCTTCCAGAACAGCAACATGAGAAATGATTGGTTCCTCACCCCTCCACCCTTCTTGTCCTGTGTTTTTTAGATTGTGTTTCCCACTGTCCAGGAACAGCATAAGTGTTTGTTGTGTTACTTCCTAACCAGTTGGCTATTGGGTCAGTGGTCCTTTTCTAGGTTGTACAAAAAGCGCTCCCAGATCTGAATGATGAGGCTGTGCAGGTGGAGCCACACACAGTTGTACTGAATTTAAATGAAGGCATTAGGCTGCATATGGAAGCACCCTGCGATTCAGGTGGGGGCAATTTGGGTTTTGGGGATGTTGTAGGCGACCTTTTCTTGATGGTGCACCCTAAATAAGGATTCTACATGGAACTTGGTCTAAAAGGTCTTTTGGAGAGCATTAATACGGCATTGTCTTGCTGTCTGTTCCCGTGATCTTTGGTCTAGTCGAGATCTTTGGTCTCCTGCAGGATCCTCTGCCTGCTTTCATCACTGCACCTATGTCTCTACTTTTGTCCTGGAGTGGTAGTAGGTGCTGACTGATGGAACCACAGGGCATGGTGGTGGACCATGCATCCAGCACACTCGAGTGTATAGTGCCAGAGGCTGTAGCAGAAGCAGTGAAGATCTGAGGAACAGGCACCAGGGCAGAAAAATATTACTGTTATTTAAGTTTTTGTAATTTTATATTTCTTTACTCATTTTCAGCATGGTGACCGTGTCACTTTGTTGAAGATATACACACTGTACAGGGGTGTGGAAATAAAAAAACAAATAAAAAACTAGTTGTCCAAGGACTAAATCGGGATCCCGATCTACTTGTCCCTCATAAAAATCTTCTTGTTCTGATACAAAAAATTATTTCAACCAAAACTGTATTTAGCCATGCTAAGAAGTGCTTCTCATTGGTCAGTGCTGTCAGGTGAGTGCGCTGACCAATGGGTGCTCACAATTTGTGAGCGTAATTCAGAATACATGGCACAGGGCTGCACTGGATGGCAGTATGTACACCCGTACTGGTGGACAAGAAGGACCGTTCGCCGCGGGGGAGAAGGGGCCAGATTTGGGATAGTGAATTTACCCTTTAACCACCCACCCGTCCAGTGGCCGTACCTAAACGGCCAGACAGGAGCCTTGTAGATGCAGGTGGGTGTTTTTAAGACGTCCTTCCTTGCCCCCACTCGTGCGTGCGCCTGCCCAGCACGCACACAATTGGGAAAACTACCTTAAATGTAAACAGCCAGCAATGGCTGTTTAGATACAAGCATTCCGGCGTCTGTAGAGACGACCAGTCGCTTTTATTTTGTGTGGGCGTCTTCCACCCCCGCCTCTCCCTCTGACCTCTCCGGTGTCAGAATGCAGGAAGTGATGTATATTACATCACTTCTGCATTCAGCTGTCTTTCCTGGCTGCAGAAGCTGGGAAAGCAGATCTCTGCTTCATCAGCTTCTCTGGGGGTCTCTAGGTGACATTAGGGGTCTTGGAGACCCCTAATGTCTCAAAGAGGACCTGTTGCGTAAATTTGCCATCACATAGGGGGCACACAATGCCATATGCATGCTTTTATTCACATGCAGATGGTGGGGGCAGTGGGGTTAGTTTTTTATTTACTTTATTTTTTTTTGGTTGTAAAAATTTTATTGATCATTTTATTTTTAATTCAATTCTTTTTTTATATTTTTGTTTCCATTTTTTTAATTTTTATTTTTTTTAACTTAGGGGCTAACATGCCCATGTGTAATGGCTTTTGGGGGGTGACAGGTTCTCTTTATTGAACCTGTCACCTCCAATACCTAAGGAGCACAGCACTGTGACCGGAAGCTTGCCATTGCACAGCGTTCCTGTGCCAGTGCTCACACAGAGCGGAGAACAGATGTTCTCTGCTCTGCTCCCCGCCCTCCATCCTGATGTAATTTGCTGTGGCCCTGGGTTCTCCAGAAGAGCAGGGGACCCCAAAAACCACAGAAGCAGAGGGTGGTAACAAGGAGAGAGGTGGTGTTTCGGGAATATACAAACCATGGAGGGGGCAGCGACAATAGGGCTGCTTACAAGTGATCTTGTATGAATGTACAGCTGATCCAGATCATCTGTACAAAACGTCTCCCCCTCTACATTTTGGGCAAGTAGGGCTAAATGTAGAGAAAAATTACCTGCCCAGCGCCCGGAACTGTATGCCCCGGGCGTCGGGCGATAGGAATCCCACACCCCTGCTGTAGGAGATTGGCTGAAACCTCCTCCCAGATGACAGTCTGCATGGATGATCGTGTCACCTGTTTTATTTGCTGTCCAAGGTCCTGACTCTAAAAATGTAATAACTCCTAGCCTCATACCTTGATGTACATAGTGCAGGGGTAACCGGTATGGCTTTTCACCACGTTTGAGAACTTTTATTGTGTTTTTTTTTTTTTTTTTTTTTTTTTTTTTTTTTTTTTTTTTTTTTTTTTTTTTTTT
>NW_017306295.1:1397535-1429231 GCF_000935625.1 Nanorana parkeri | reverse complement strand
GAAAATTTTTTTTTTTTTTTTTTTTTTTTTTTTTTTTTTTTTAATTAAATACATTGAATATCTTTTGAATAAAGTCAGTTTAATTTCTTTATTTTATCTTTCCATATCTATCACTATTCCAAATATTTTTCATTAAATTATTTTAGGGATTCCAAATATGCATAGGTCTTGATATATCGGTTTGTGCTGTGTGGCCGATAAACAAGTGTGCATGTTTTAGTTTTCTACATAATGGGCACTTCAATGGCTGTAATTCTCCCATGAATGAATAATAAAAAAAAGAAAGAAAGATTGCTAAAAATGAAAGAACTAATGAATCTCTGTCCAATTAAAATTCTAATCTGACTTTAGACAGATATAAAGGGCTGGAGTGCGAGAGGAAGAAGCTGCTCAAGGAATTTGTTAGTTCATGTTTGACAAGGAGCATGATGATAGGAAGAGAGAACAGAGTGATAGAGATGAGTTCAATCAATCAATGTGCTTTTTCTTTCACTGTCCAGCAACAGATTAGGGTGAGTCTAGGGTGACCTGGGCTCAGAGGAAGGGAGTTGAATGACGTTGTATATCAGATTGAGGACAGTGCCTGAAAGAAAATCTCTGGATTGGAGGTGATATATTGTAACAAATGCTGGTTTTGTTATTTTATCTTTTTAAATGCGCTATTTAGTTCATCTTTAACTGCTAGAGTTACAGAAAATTATGTACAACCCTGTTATCTGCTGGGAAGCAGACATTCTGAATATGATGTTAGTCTCTCGCAGATCTATAATATGTGAGTGGTGGCAGCTAGTGTGATTGTCTGATCAGGATCAGGAATCTGTTCACCTTCTGATTAAGATTTACTATGCAGTCAGAGGCCCCAGTTGCAATTGCACTGTGCAGTGCTCTCTCTTCCCTATCGTAGCAGCAGGTGAGCTCAGCCGCTTCTATGATGGGGGAAGAGAGCGCACTGTGCATGCGTGGCTTTTGAACAAATGACTTCACTCCAGTGATGCGGGGGGCGAGCGTTCAATGTCTGGCACGTCCTGGAAACTAGACATGACATCAAATGGCAACTCTGTGCAAGTTTTTCAGCCAGGCTTCAGGCGTGCTAAAAGTGGCATGCAGATATTCAAAATACATTTAGAAACAGTTGTATGTATTTTATCCAACTGTGGCCCTTTGTTTGTATAGTACATTTTAGTGTAAACTTCACCTTTTAACAATGTCTTTTTTTTTTTTTTCCACTACTCCACCTCAGCGTTCAGACTGGGATCATATAATTGTTGAAAAGGTGCGTTATGCACATTTGTATATGCATTTAGGGCTGCAACTAATGGTTATTTTACGAATCAATTAGTTGGCCAATTATTTTTTCCCGTTAATAAATACCATTCTTTAATTTAAAATGAAATGCACCAATGCAGTGTTACAAACATAAAGTTTACGTCAGAATAAAACTGCATGCACAATTTTTTGCAATCACACTGCACTGGAGTGCATGGCATTGTGGTACTGTGCATTCCAGTGCGGGTGATCACACTGTGGGTGGGAGGTGCATTTGGGGTGCCATTAAAAAATGAATGGCACTGCAACGCACCTCCCGCAGCAGAATTTGTCAGGTCGAAACGGAAGATGACTTTTTTTTCCCCCCACCATTGAGATAGATGGATCTATCTAATTTTTTTTTTTAAATAATTGAATTGTAATCATTCGGCGCTTGTATAGCTTCAGCCAGGGAATGACAGCTGCCATTGGCAAGATTCTGCAGACAGCAGCTTGAATGTAAATACAGCAGGTAGTGCGCTGGTGCAATAGCAAGCCTGTTATTGGCCATTTCAAATTGCAATAGCCAATAGCAGGCTGGCTATTGCACCCACCCACTACCTGCTGTGCCCTCCTCCCAGCATGGATGAGAGGGTTAGGGGATCCAACCAACTAACCGATGATGAGAATAGTTGACAACTATTCTCATCGATTATTATTGGTCGATTAGTAGGTTGCAGCCCTATATGCATTAATGTGCCACAACTGTGTATATCCAGACTTCGAATGGGAGAGGAAGGAGCAGCTCTTTTAGAAGAGTTGTCTGGAGAAGAATCTAGATAAACATAATTGCATATTTTTTGGAAGAGTAGACTCTTCACATATGTGTTTCAATTGTTTTTCCTAAATGCTCATCCCATTTCCGTTTATACTGATGGTCACTAGATGGTCACTGTTTTTATTGGCCCACCCCATCTGTCTTCCCTTGCTTCAATAACGGCATATCTCTTTGTTGGGTAACTTTGTTAGCCAGTGAGGTGTTTGAAAGGGCTGGCCAGAGCCATTTAATGTCTGGGAGGTGGTTGACTGTTTCTTGGTATGTCAGTTTCCTGGCGTTCTGGGGCACCCTGCCACTGGTAGTATGTGTCTGCTTTCCTTTTTATATAATATAGTCAGAGGTTTGAATCTGTTAAATTTCACCCGTCATAAGAAAAGCATTAATACTACCATTGTTGGCCTCCTTACAAAATTATTTCATGCCTGGCTTCTGTACTTCTGAGTCCCCGTCCTGCAACAAGAGTGCAGCAGAAAGTCACAGAAAATTCCTTATGAAAGGGGTGTCCAAACTTTGTCCCTCCAGCTGTTATGGAGCTATAAGTGCCATAAGGCGTTACGAGACTCTGATAGCCACTGCCATGGCTTACAGAGGCAGAGATGTGAGAGTATTTAGTTTTTACCACAGCTGGGGGTGGGGGCCAAAGATTTGCTACCCCTGCTTTGTACCTATATTGTACTTATTTTGGTTTGTGACTCAAGTACTGAATCCCAAGCATCTGCATGATGGCCAGTCAATTAGTATTTTCAATAAAGGCATACCACATACTTTTGTCATGACAGGTTTCCTTCAATAATGACATCCCCCATATTTTTGTCATGACAGGTTTCCTTCATTAGCTACAAAAGGATTTCAGTGATATAGAATCACTGAAAAAAGTGGTTACATTAAAGAGCTGGACCAGCGTGTTTATATACAATTGTTTATTGATACAAAATAGTAGCGAACACCATCAAAAAGCTTCTTCCCATTAAAATGACAACATTGTCTGTAGCTATCCTTCACTCACACATTCAGACAGATGGGCCCCACACATACAATGAGCAACTGTATAAATACAGGACTTCACATGGGATAAGTGCAAATGAGTGACATGATTGCAAAAAGTAAAAAATCAAAAAGAGAAAAAAAAAAATCGTTCTTTTCAAAAAGGCCTCTTGTTGCCGTATGAATGGCTACGGTAATGCACATGTGTGCAAGAGATTGTCAGGCAGTCCTTGATGGTAAATTACTTTTATCCAAAAATATTTTATCCCCTATAATGAACAGTCTGATCCATTCTGTGCACAATGTCCCCATTCTATCCTGACTATGAATCCTGACTATGAATATAATTCACTGGAAGAAAAGCTGAGACCGTTTTTAACATTTGATGAGTGCAATAGTAAAGGGTGGTGGTAAATTAAAATTGGCTGTTATTAACACTATACATGGACTACAGCAAAGAAGTCTGTGCAAACAGGCAGCTAAAGATATCACTTTGAGACCCCTTGGCAGCCAGCTGACAAGTCAGGAACGCGGTCACAGACCGCGTACCTGACTTGCCTGAGCACCTTCATGGTCTGGATCTCTGTCAGATGCAGACCGCATAGCTGCTGCTGGCTGTGCTCTCTGTTCCTTTCACCCGGAGCTCGGAGCTCTAGCCGAAAGGAACAGAGAAATTAAGGATTGGTAAGGTCTGCAGCAGACCTTACCAATCACCACTAGATCACCAGGGAATTGTATTCCTCCTCCCTGCAAAAACGTAAGCAGGTGAGGGGGCTTCTATTTTTTTTGGAGGGGGAGTATATTGTTATATGTGGGGGGAGTATATCGTTTTATGGGAGGGACGCAGAGAAGATGGGGAAGCATATTGTTTTATGTATGGGGGGCAGAGAACGGGGAGCATACATTGTTGTGTGGGTGGGCGCAGAACAGGGGGAACATATTCACACCTGTAAGTTTAGGTGCTATTAGGGATTCCTGCCTCAGGGACTTGCGTTTTTCTGCAGCAGGAATCCCTAATATGGTGTTTACAAGCTGCAACTGTCACCCATTCAAGTTTAATGATCAGGTGACGATGGCTGCATGTAAACGCCTGTACACCACATGTAATGGTGTGTGATATGATAACATGTAGATGGGAATCATTCTCCCTGGATGCACGAGCGCTGCGTCCAGGGAGAGTGGCTATTCTTTAACTACATGTTATCATATAACTCACCATTATATGCGGCGTGAAGTATGAAATTTGGCAAGCTGCCCTTATGGGGAAAATTATTTTTTGTCCAGTGGTCCCCGAGTGAATCGAGTTTGAGACCCCTGATCTAGAAGCACACACCAGCAGCAGCTTTCAGTATCCTTTGCTCTGTTTGTGTTCTGGTTGGACAAAGCTTCAGCACTTCCTCAGATTGCTATAGTTTGCCCACTTCCATACATTCCTATATGCCAGTAAGGCAGCTTATCATGCCCCTAAATTCCCTGGAAGTGTTAAAGCATTGAATATGTACCCTTAAAGAAAACTGAGCCCTTGCAGTGGGGCTACCTCCCGGATAAATGCTTGTTTTTTCTAGTGAGCTATGATGACAGTTATACTTGGCCAAACCACGATCATGGCCGGCACTTAGACTGGTCCCTACAGCCAGTCTTCCCCACTCCACTGATGGAATGTCCCTCGGCGTCCTCCCATCCTATACACTGTGTAGAACCTGATGACTCACAGGACCTTAAACCACTGAGGCAGGGGGAGAGTGATGCTGAAGGCACTGGTCTAGGAGCCAGCCAAGACAAAACAAGCATTTAATCCTTTCAGTGCAGGGGTCAAGATTTTATTAGCACAGAGTCGTTCTTTAACCTTGGGCATACACTGGTAGATTTTTGTGTGTGTTTTTTATATGAGAGAAATCCCAATAATACCACTTGAGTAATGTTGTTTGAAATTTCGTTTGAGTTTAAAGTGACATTAAACCCTCATATACTCTATGTATGGTCAGCTTTGCATTTTCATTAGGACCTGCATGGTACATAAGTGCACTGATGCATTCCTGGTGTATGCACAAACACAACATGCTCACTTGCCATAAAACAGGCTTTTCCAAACCTCAAGAGCCAGGTGGCTAATGGTCCTTTTAAAAAAAAAATATTTTCCTTGTTCTAAACTTTTTAAACAGTTTTTTTTTTTTTTTGGTTGCCATCTGACCCTGTCAGAAAGTAGTTGCATACAAACAAAACTTTATTAAATCACATCATAAAAAGTTGTACAACAGACATTCTCCTTTTGAGATAAAATGTAGTGTGCATGATACTGGCACAAACATAAAACCTCCAAATACCACTCCAGAGAATAACATTCAATACATAATTATTCTGTTGATTATACAATAGCTCATTTAAAGGAGAACTATGGGGTTAGGGCTTTTCTCCATAGTTCTCCTTAGGGAAATAGGAGGACACAAACTAGCGTCCTCCCGTCACCCTAAGCTCAGTATACCGCAGGCTACAGCTCGCGGTATACTGAGACGCCACAGTATACCGCTCAGACGCCACAGCTGAAGCGGACCCGACAATTATGTCTGGATCCGCCCAGCTGCGTGAGTGACGGCTGGCTCTGCCTATCTAGAGGCAGAGCCAGCTGTACCCGCCCCCTCCCCGTCTGATCCGCCAGTCAGCGATGGTGGGGAGGGGGGAATCCAGCCCCTCCCCTGTCACGGCAGAGAGCTGTGACAGGATTGAGAAGTGAGCGAACGCCGGTATGTGTTCGCTCACTTCTCGATCTTCTGGGCCGATCTGTGAAAGTCTCATTGTCACAGGTCGGCTAGAACTATGAGGTGAGTGAAAAGCACTCACCTCATAGTTCTCTTTTAAATACTGAAATGGAGTAGTTAACAATTCTATGCATTTCGTGCTTCTTCGGGAATTTATAGTTTGTATGAAGTCTAAAATGTCCACAAAAAAAGCAAGTAAGTATCACAAAATGTGGAGTTATACCAAGGAAAATATTTTTTTTTATATTTTAAATACCTAGTAAAGAACATACCCACATGCATATCATCAGTAACATGGATGAAAAAAAAAGCAAATATCACAGCATATTGAGTTATACCAAGAAAATTTTTTTCCTCCATGTTCCTGATTATGCACATGTGGGTATGTTCTTTACTAGGTATTTAAAAAAAACAAAAAACAATTTTCTTCAAGGCAGCAGAGCGGTGTGGGAGGAGACGCCGGCCGCTCACAGCGCTCTCCACCGCAGAACTCGGCCGGCTGTCACTTTCTCTTCTCCCAGCTGGGATATAGAGCAGCACCAATGTATCGGCAGGAAAATGGCACTTTCGGACAATATGTTTCGGGGGCCGATATATCGGTTGACCTGTGACAGTCTCATTGTCACAGGTCGGCTAGAACTATGAGGTGAGTGAAAAGCACTCACCTCATAGTTCTCCTTTAGGCTGGGTTCCCACCTAGGCGTTCGAAATATGCGTGTATGACGCATGTTTTGCGGTGGATGTTTTAACCGCTATTTGCAGCCCACAAAGCGCGCGTCAAACGCGCGTTTACGAGGGCCATCCGGCTGTATCCTGATGGATACGCGCGGAAATAGGCCCCAAAGAAGCTCCTGTACTTCTTTGGGCATAGGGCGTTTTTCAGCACGTTCCGACACACTGAGATACGCCCAAGTGAGAACCATGCCCGTAGGAAATAATGCAATTTCACTTGCAGGGCGTTTTACAGCGCGTCGATCAGCGCTGTAAAACGCCCAGGTGTGAACCCGGCCTTAATGGCTCTAAAATTATTGCTCTCACTCCGTTTGCGGCGATATGCAACATGTGCGGCACGTAGGCGCACTCTGGAATTAAGCTTTGGACATTTAAATGCATGTTTCGGGAAGCATTTGCATCCATTTACAACAGAGCAGGCTGGCAGAAAAAGTTGGGCATGGAATAATGTCTCTGTTCATTTTTGTAGGCAAGCTGCCTGGCTTTGGGGTTCTGGCAAGCCCTAACCTTACAGCTAAGTGTTAGAATATTGTCCCTTTATATGAACAATGCATGTCATTTTGTGTCTGCAATATCGTAGTAAATAACAGATTGTCATAAAGTAGAGCTTTTGATTAGTAATTGGTTCGAAGAGATCAGTTGTGATTTTTTCAGTCAATTGAAAGGCTGAATACATGTGTAAACATATCTTTAGCATCTGGCATGTATTGACTAGTAGTTTGGAAGAACTCTAGTTTATGAAGATAATCTGTGTACTCAAACAAGATTTCCTCATTGAAATCACTTCTATTCTCCTCTTTCATACCCTCTTGCAATGCTAATTGCCTGTGACAGATCCTCTTGAGCATATACTTATTGGAAATAATAGCTTCTGACCAGTGCACACCAAGCTGCCAAACTCAGGAAGACCTGGTGCCACAGGAAGGTAGTGAAATTCTTATACCATTTCCCTAAGAGGACCGCTAAGCTCGGCTCCACTGGCAGAGTGATTCATATGGAAAGGGAGGTGTGCCACTTATGATCTATGAGGCACTACATCCCAGCAGGCCACACTCATGGGTCTTGGTCATCTAGTGTCTCTCCTTTCACTTTTCTATAGTGGGAACATTTTCACTTTCCTTTAACTTGTTTGACGCCTGTGCATTCCTAAGCTTTGATTGAGCTTTGGGGAATAGGGTCTGGAGGGTGTTGAAAGACGTAGCCAAGCTACGATGGAATAAGTCTTAAAATAATGAATTATGACTAGTTATGTTCATTTCATTTCAATTTGAGTTTTGTATTTGTAGATATTTTAAAAGGTTTTTATTATATGAAGCAATCCCACAGCTACCTAGAGGACACCTTTTCTTCACAGTGCATTAAGTCTGTCTGGCCGTTGTAATTATCCACCCCAGTAGCCTCCTCCCCCCCCTGAAATACCTGAACTTTGAGGTGTATGACAAACGCGCATGTGCTTTCCACATCCCAAAATGCACATTGTCCAAGGGACCTGTTGAGCATCATCAGATAGGGGCAAGGGTGGGGGCGGTAACCATTATCTTGATATTGATTTTGGGCAAAGTTAGTGTACATTATTAATCCTGAAGATAATCTGCCTATATTTTGCCTTTCCTGCTTCCTTTTCCTCCTGACCAGCATTTCGGTAAAATGTTTAAATAAAGCCCTTCTGCAGCTAAATACTTGTTGAAAACATTGATTTTGTTTTTTTGTGTGTATGGTTTGAATAAAAACCTTCAAGTTGAAGTGAAAGAAGAGGATGACAGTTGTTCATGTTGAGCATATGCACAGTGAAGCATGCCTCTTAACCTCTGCACTCCAAACTCCCTGCTCACAGCGGGATAGTCTATCACATCTTCTCTGCCATGAACGCCTGGCTTTAACTCTTCAGTGGTAACAGGCTTACCCCACAAGGCAGCTTCCTCTCTCTCTATGCTGCTATAGAAACCTATTTTCCATATGGATATTATGGATGTTACAGCAGTCCTTCACTCGCTAATCGCTTCTGCTCATCTGCTCCCTTCCCATGCCTCTTCCATCATTTATAGAAAGCTTGTACACTTTTCAAAAAGTAAATACCTTATTAGATAGAGGCGTGGCCCTGAATTCTGGATTCCTTGCATAGGTGAAGGTAAAGTACATTTTGCTTGAGCTTGACCTGGGGTGTCCACATCACAGGAGGCAATATTTCATTGATGGTGGCAGATGTCCCCTTGCACTCGAGACTGGAATCCCAATCCAAATCTTATGATGGCTGCTGACATGACCTGCCGATGGTGCCATGTGGTACAGAGCATCAGGAAATTAGTCAATAGAGGCACTGAAGGTCCAATTTATCATTCCATCTTTGGTCTATTCAACGTTAAGCTAGACATGGTATCACATATGCAAGCAACGTTTCGGAATCCTCCTGCAGTCCCTTCATCGGGCAAAACATAGTGACAACCCAGGAGGTTCCGAAACTTGCTTGCCTATGTTATACCATGTCTATCGTAACATCAGATAGAATAAAGACGGGGAGATAAACTGGAGCTTATGCTGGTTATTGATTTCCAGACTACTTCATTGAAGGGCACATGTGCTGCAAGAGCCTGTGCCTGCACAAACTCCACATCTGGTCTGTCAGATGTTTAGGACCTGACAGACTTGCAGGCACGGGAATTTAAGGATGTCACCCTGAAGAGAAGCTCCAGGATGTAAGAGCAGGACAGCAGTACTTGTAGGATTTGAGTTGCAAGGAAAATAACGCTGGACTCAATGGCCTGGTATTTATTATATATATTATCATCGGGACATTTTCTATAGTGTGTAAATGTTGTCTTCCTCCATAGGTTAAAGTTCCTCTTCAAGGGCTTGTTGTTTACACCAACCAGTCGTTTCTGCTGTGTGCTTGGAGCAACAGTGCTGATGCACCCATAGCATATTTCATTCAGTTCTTAGGCATTGCGATGTTGTGGGTTGCACTGAAAAGAAGTAGTGTGGTGTGACCTGACGTAGTCGAAAATAAGGCTTTTTGCCTTTTCGGAGTTCTAACACATCTGGTGTGAACAAGCCCTTTCACTTTTTTTTTATGTAACTAGTATTTCATGGACATGTGTTTATTGTTAACATTTCAGTGTTTTGGGGTGGAGGGAGAAAGATTTGAACATTTGCATGTTTTTTGTTTTGTAATTCTAAAAGCTGACCACTGGCTACTCAATGCAAGAGGCGGAGTTTAGACTGTGAGAAATTGTTGCATGATACAAATAATGGTGCAATGGTATAAAAAAAAAATCAGTATGTGATGTATGGACATACACAACAAAGGACCTCTGGAATGTAAAGCCACTAAAGAAAAAGATGCATTGGGTTTTTTTTTTTGCTTGACACCTTGTAGTCTACTCCAGGGGAAAGCTGACACCGAGATTTGTACAGCATTGGAAGGAAACTGGTTTGATTGCAGGGCCTAATGTGCGGTTCCTCTGTATTATATTTGGTCCTGTACTTTACCAGCAATACAGGTAATATTAATAGACTTCATTAGTAAACCTGTGCACTATGTGGAACATTCTTTGAGGTGTAATAGGGGGCCACACTCAAAAATCATCCAAGACGCGCTGACTTTCCTACAATGTGAGCCGTTTGTGGCCAGCTTTACCCTGCAGACAAGTGGAGAGCGATATAAACTAACATTGTTTTTGCTACTATCCATTCTGAACTCTTTGGGGGATTTTTGCATCCTACAGCAGTATATGCTGAAAGCCTCTTTGAAAGCTGGAAGAGACGGTTTATTTTTAAATAGTCCTATTTTCTGTCTAGTCCTGTACCACTGTATGAACTCTTAGTTGAAATGTATTTTCTCTCCTCCCACTCCGGTGTTCTATGTTGGCATAGATGAGTGAGGGCTTCACACCTTATCAAAGGTTTCCTTACTTAGACAGACCACTTCTCTTCCTCAAGTCTAAGGCTGGCCATACACTGATCTATTTTTCCCTTCAACCAGCGGGCTGAACGGAAAACAATACACCCGATTCCTCCATCAACACTAACAGTGTGTCGATCGAGGAATCCCGCTGTTTAAATATCTCAGCTACCGACACTTGTCAGAATACCCGACCCAGAGCGGGCAGCTCATTGGCTGCCGGCTCTGATCATTAGATCGATAAATTTTCCGGCAGGCTCCTTCAATCAGCTGATCGAGGGATGCCGGCCATAAGGGTGCTGACAGCCCCACACACTGAATTTCGGCCAGTTCCTCAAACGTCTGAAATTGGCACAATGTATGGGCACCTTTTTTAGTATGTTAGATTAATGCACTGAGCAGCATGGTCTGTGTTTTGGGTCTATTGGATTGCACATTCACATTGAAACTCACAATACACATTAAAATCTGACAGTACAATCTTTGTGCAATCAGCTTTATATTTACCAAAATGATTTGAGCAAGTGCCTAAATGGTGCACTCTGTATCTAAAGAGGCAGCCCTTTGTACTACATAGTTGTTTGGTTTGTGCAGTCAGTGTACTTTTGTGGGGACCTTCGCATACACTGTGCAGCCACTATAACAGGAAAGTGAAGGTAGGACTTTGAAAATGGAGGTTGTGTTGGTATAATAATCTTATTAGTGACTTCAGCTGGGCTATAGTGTCTTAAAAAAAACAAACCCCAAATCTTAAACATGAGCCATGAGCATTACAAGCCTAGTCCCCTGCTACAAATTCCCAGTAGTCCCGAAATCTCCCTTGGGGACCCTGTCTCTTTGCCAAAATGCCCCCAACCCCCACAGGAAACTCGCTTTGCCAGGGCTCCATTTTGATTCCATTCTCCTTCGCAGCTGACACGAAAATTCCCTGTGTCGACTGGTGTTGTACACGAAGGAACTGTGATGTCCCCTAAAAATTAGTGGTGGAATGCTGGCAAGGTGAGCATCAGTGAGTTAGTGGGGCCTTTTGCCAAGACCCTGATACTTCTCCCTGAATGGGCAGGTGACAGTGACTCTTAAAAGTGTACTTGCACTTTGCCCATGTAGTGTAAACCAGTCCATAGCCCTAAACATGTTAGGGCTTACAAGGGGTGTATTTCTTTCCTCTACCTGTAAAACAGAGCAGTGAGTGAAGGGAAGGCAAGGATTACCATTGTGAGTGGGCAGCTGTGAAGACACACAAAATGGCTACCATGATCAACAAATACAGACTTCTAGTTTTCAGTTTTCTAGTTTCAGCTAGTTTTTAGAAGGTGTCTGCAATAGTGGGGTGATATGTATATGCAAAACTACAAAAAGGTAGGTATTTTTTTTCATCCTCTTCAGCCTTCAGCTGTTTGTAACGTTAGGGATTTTACAATTCCATTTTTCCGTAGGCAAGAGGGTCACCAGTGTGGAACTGGAAGGATACCACTTGAACAGTTTGGAAGTTTGCCTGTCAAATGCGGGGCAGTAGAGCTACTTGCCTGGGAGAAAAAGTTACCTTCAATTTCTCTTACATTTCCAGTTATTTTTATTAAAGCGTACCTAAACCCTAAAAGAAAAACAATACATTTCAGCTTACCGATCCTTAAATTTGGTGTTTGCTGTAGTTTTCTCTCTTTTTAGGCTTTCTTTACCCTTTTTATTTTTACATCCTGATCCATAAATTCACACTTTGTCTTCGGGTGGCTCCACTCTGAGGAGCAAGGCAGTCACCCTGTCGAGAGGGTAGTGTAAGATACACTGGCAGTTTTCGATGGACTTGACAAACCAATTAAATTTGAACACCAGCTAACAATATTTACAGTGGAACTACACTACACCTTCCTATGCTTTACAGCCAAGGAAGGTGCCATCTTAGCCTCTATTTGGATTGCACTTGCCATGGTGCTGCACATGTGATTTGCTATGACACCAGCCATTTGAGGGCTTGAAAGTTTGGTTAAGGCTGGGTTTACCGCGATTTGCTGCCCACGCAACGCTCGTTTCCGAAATCGATAAAAAGAAGTCCAATGGATACGTACTAAGAAGCCCTAAGAAGCTCAAGTACTTTTTCGCGCGTAGGGCGTTTTTCAGCACGACAAAACGTGCTGGAATACTCAGGTGGGAACCATGCCCGTAGCAATTAATAGGATTTCACTTCTTGAGCGTTTTCAGCGCTTCGATCAATGCTGAAAAACGCCTAGGTGTGAACCCAGCCTAAGAGCTGAAATAAGCGCACTGGCAAACTTGAACACTTATGTCCAGAGGCTTGCTTTAAAAGTAACTGTTTTGGGAGAAAGTTTAAATTGGTGGCTCTAGTTCTGCTTTAAACAGTTAAAGCAACATTGATTTCCTTTTAGGATAAAAGTTTTACATAAACGCTGATCAGCCATTGTGTCGGTGTTGAATGGTTTCACTCAACCCTCTGCTACCCAACCCATGGCAGATGTACCAACCCATCTGCCACTTTTGCTTGACATTTTGGCTGGTTAAGGGAAGTTAAAACAGACTTGCTGGTTGAATCACCAGGAGAAAATAAATAATAAAAAAAAGCCTAAGAAAACCAATGCAGATACCACATTAAATGTTTTGCTTTTGGGTTTAGATATACTTTAATATGCCTAATAAACTTTGGTTGTGGAAAGAGAATGATGTGAATTTTTTTTACACATCCATACTTGATGGAGAACTCCATTTATTTTATTTCCCTATGACAATCATTGAAAATGATTAGCAGTGGTCTAAAGTTCAATACCTATGTAGTTTACTTCATTATATGATAGCAATTGTAGTTCAGGACTTGTGCCAGTAGGTGGCATTGTTGTAATACTAAATGACTGTAATGTAAACACGTGCTGCTTGAAATGAACACAAGTCATCCAGTGTTTGTAGTTATTTAGTGCAGAATATGTTGAAATGAAACATATTCCAGTTGGACAAATGTAAGAGATGTAAGGCTTACTACCCTTTTGATACGGGTGTAAATTGACTACCTCCAGTATGTATCTGTAAATAAAAAAAAAAAAAAGTCAAGGCAACTGGACTTATTTTTTTTTTTTTTTACAGATATGCCATGGCCTGGATGAGTGAGAACCTTCAGACATACCTCCATTATGAACAAACACTTCAAAAGATATGGCTCCTAGATTTTTCAATATTTATTTCTTTTTTTTTTTCCTCACGGTTCTGGTGATCTGTTTTGTCAAGTGATGTATCACTGAACATACAAATGCCTTATTAACCCTTTAAAATGCCTTTCCAGCAAATGTAGTCCTGGCCTTTTGCAGTCTACGAGGTAACATATTGAACCCAGTAAGAGGGCCACTTTAACTTTATTTAACCCATTTTTCCTCGGCTGAATTGTACTGTTTATTGTCCTATTTGCAGCATACCTCAAGACAACCTCACCCCAACATCTGTAAGCTGAGCCCCACCATTTACCCCAGCAAGGCGCATAGACTAAAACCTGCAGGTCCAATGCCAATCAGGGTCAGCCTTGCGGCCATTAAATAATATTCACTTTGAAGTATGCTACATCTGCTTTTGTACATGAATATCCAGGGTTAATAGCTGTAAAACCACAACCGGGCCAGGGTTGTATGAACTGTATATCACTGGTGTATAATGCTTTCTGATCTGCTGTCCTTGGCACAGTGTTTCCGAGGGTCTTCTTTTTTTATTCTGATAGTGGTGAGGAGATGGAACCACTATTGGGTTTTTATTGCTGTGTCCTTTTTAAAGGTGCCCATACACTGGTCGAATTTCAGCCGGTTTTTAATGTGCTGTCTGAAATTGGCACAGTGTGTGGGGCTGTCGGCTCCCTTTCAGCTGGCATGCCTCGATCAGATGATCGAAAGAGGCAGCTGGAAAATCTCCAATCGGAGACCAATGAGCTGCCCGCTCTGATCTGGTATTCTGACAGGTTCCGACGGCACAATACAATGCAAATGGCGGCGATTCCTCGATCGACACGCTGTTTCCTTTGATGGAGGAATCGCGTCAATTTCTTCAGTTCAGCCTGCTGGTTGAACGAAAGAAATTGACAGGTGTATTGCCAGCTTTAGTGACAGTCATGTTGTCTAATTGCCCTGATGATCAATGTCAACCGATATGAAAGTGCCTGTAAATTCTGACTGTACAGGACAGAAAGTGGGGGGACATCTCCCAAATGAGACTCTGATGGTTGAATGTGGTGAAGTCTTAATTGTATCTGGTCTATATCTGAGATGGGTAGTTCTTTAGGGCTGTTTCTCACCTGGGTGTTCTGAGTATGCGCGGCAATTTTGCACTTTTTCATGTTTGTGGAATCGCACACAAACATGAAACACGCTTGCACGGCCGGCAAACACAGCAGAAAAAAAGTGCCCCGCGTAGCACAAAAAGGGGAGAAAGCCTTTTTGCCGAGCTTATATGGCCCCATTGAAATCAATGCATGGCAAATGGGGTGCGCATCCTTGCACAACTGTGCGTTCCTAGGACACCGATGTGAACCAGGCCTTAGTCACAGATTTCTGAACCTATCACAAATGCAGTTCAGCAGACCCCACTTTCTGATCTGCTTGTATTGGACATTATAAGATTTTAGTTGTGCATGGGTGGTGTTTTTTAGTACTGTTTTATGTCTGTAACAGAACCTCTAGTCAGGATGGATGCAGTTTTCAGCAACTATTTGTAGATGGTATGCTTCAGAACATGATGGGGGGGAATTTATCAAATGTGGAGCAGCTGTGCATGGCAACCAATCAGCTTATCTCTTCAGTTTATTCAGTTAAGAATTGAAAATGAAAGTTTTGTTTTTTTCCAGCATGGCAATTTTACCATATATGCTTGTATTTTCCTAGCATGGACCTTAATATCTGCGGAGTAAAGGAAATCCCTGATGTAATCCTGAGGGAGACAGTAGTAGGTGACCAATGGAATAATATAACCCAAAAAACTGATGGCCCGATTGCTAGTTAAACTGAAAACGTTTGACTGATAGGTTTTTGTCACTGGATACTAGAGGTTATTGTTGGCTCATCCCAGTTCAAATAGGGAGGTTGTTGCCCAAATCATCTCCTGTCTCTGGGGAGCTAAATGTTTGGATTATTGACTAACTTAAATACTCAAAGGGACCTTGTTGTTTTTGTACATATTTTCTTTGTTATGGTCAGGGCTAAAAATAGTTTTGTCATGTAAATATAAAATATAGGAACTGAATATGTATGTTCCCCTTTTCAGCAAGCAGGTGGAATGCCTGTCAACTTTTTTATTTTTTATTTTTTTTTCCAGGCTGATTTTCATCTTTGGGGTAAAGCCTGAATGAAGCCCGTTGTGTACAGTATTTGTGGTTTTAGGCATTGGCTCATCCCTTTGATGGTTCACTGATGTATGAGAAACTGTGCTGTAAAGAAATCTATAGTTTTAATCTACTAGATTGTATCTTTCACTAACCCATAGTGCTCTAGGAATCCTTTGTGTATTAAATGATGAAGCCAATTTGGAGTTACTTTGTCAGTGGATTTGGAAGTTGTCGGCTGACATTTGTTCCTGTTCTTAGTCCCAGCTGACTGTTGACATCATCAGTGTAATAGGTAGTGAGTGGAATATGCCTCTAATGATATCAGAGTCCTTATCGACCCCTGTAAGGCTAAAAGAAAAGTGGGCTTTTAAAGGTCACATGTTCAGATGTATTTTGTTGCATTTTATTGGGGGGGGCACATTTTTCCTGGTTGTCTACTCGCATTAAACTGTGCTTATAATTCTGTTAAGACAGCCAAGCTTTGCTATGTAGATCCAGTTTAAGGTGTAGAACGATTAGGGCATCTTATATACAAGTGAGTCTCGCGTACACATGCTTTGTTAGCATCAAAATTTCGTTTCACCCCTTAAAAGTCAATGGTATGCAAAAACAGTTCAGGAGAAGACCAGAAGCACCTGAGACTAATCTCAAATGAGTGGTCAGCCTTATGGTAGAGCTTCTTCTTTTTTTGTTATTTCTTTATTGTCACTTGTGTGACAACTTTTCAATGAAGCTTATACTACATTGTTTTGGCTCACCTTGGAGAAGCACACCGTGAATTCCTTTCAAAGCGATCCTGTATGTTCAGTGCTTCACTACTTGTATGTTCTTTCTGTGCTCCTGAGTGTTAGATCTATGTTTATGCTGGATTTATGGAGCCAAGGGATGAAGATGCCCCTTAACGTTAACTGAAATTTTGGGTTTATCTTTGCTTGTATGATGGCACTATGATGCCAAAGAGCAGACATCTCCAGGTATTCTAGTTCTATCTTCTGAGCACTCGGTTAGCATCACAACCAGACTTCTATATTATGTAAATATTCACCACAACCTCTATGGCCTCATTCACACTGCCGCGCATATACGCGCGTATAGTACCATATGCAAATAAATGGCTCTATACACATAGCTGCGTATGGAGCTGTATATTTGCCTAGCGTAAAAATGCACAAAAACAGAATGGGACCGAGATGCGTCCGGGCAGTGTAAATCTGCGTATATATACGCGCATACAGTTCATTAACATTTCTATTATGAATGATGCATTGTAGGATTGCAAATAGTGCACGCATATACGCACCTATGTTCATATTTACCCGCATGTACGCGTATATACGCAATAGACAATTTTGCTCTTGCGCTGTGTGTGAATGAGGTCTATAGCTGATATTTTACTTCTTTTGCTCCCCGCCTCCTATCTACCCTGGTTAAAGTACAAATATACAGAAAACTACTTATCTGTAAAATGATGCACCCTAATTTGCACCCATCATCTAATGGAATTTTCACATGTGATTGGGTGAGGTTTGGAACATCAACAAAAATCACAATTTTATTATACAAAATAAATATCAATCACACTATAACATTTATTCAAATGCTGCATTGTCTCATTTTAAAACTTGAGATAAACTTGTTTGGCACCTCCAAAGTCCCATGTATGTAGGTAGTTTCCTGTAAATAAACATGGATGTGGTGCCTTGGTCCATTACAGAGTTTTATTAGTCAAGGTTTAGAACCAGATTAGGTTTCTTTACAAATTTATATAACGTTTTTAGTCTTTTTTTTTTTGGATAGCATATAACTATCGCAACCCCCTTAGATTTTCTTTTTTTCCATCAGACTTTTTAGTTTTTTTTTTTATCTTGCTACATGTCTAGTTCTGATGACTTCATATGCACCATGCAATTGATTTTTTTAGGCGTTTTATTGTTCTTTAAGAGTAAATTGTAGTGATCTGCTAAGTATAATGCAGTTCTCAGTAGCCTTAAAATGAAACCTTGTAACTGACACTACAGGTATGAGACACAGGGGGCTCTAAAGCATTTCTTAGATGTGCATATATTGGATAAGTGTCGGGGTCACCAGGTTGCTCCGTGTTTTAGTTTCATCTTACAAAGTTATGAACTGTTATGAAACTGATGCACCGAAAAGTAATGTGATTAAAGTAAAGGCTTACATGAACCTAAACATGCATGAAAGGTCAGCCTTTTAATTTACTGTTTTTTGGTAGTTCTCACGTATAAGCAGAATGTTCACGGTCAAGAGTGTCTGTAGTAACCCCTTGTGGGGGAGCTGCATAATAGGGAGCAGTTGCCTTCAGCAATGAGGGAGCAGGATAAAATTGCAGAAAGGAAAATTGTGTACGCTTAAGGTAATACATTCATGAGTCTCTGCAGTGGAAATCTTACCCTACCGTCAATGGTAAGAAGTCCCACAGAGTTCTCTTTAACTACGAATTGCCCGTGAAATGCTTTAACAAGCCTGACCGTTATTCCTTGGGCCACCAACATTTTTTTAAGCACCCCAGCTAAAGAGATTCCAGATTTGTGGTGATAATATACCACTCATTGCTGGCTGCATTCATTGGCTATTAAACAAACCTAACAAAAAGCATAATCAAATTATAACGCACTGCTCTGTTTGCTTGGCATTCTTACTAATATAATGTTATCATTTCTAGTAATAACATTAATATTAGTATTTCTAGTTGAATGTGGCACTTTTGTTAGTAAGACATGTCATTCTGTCTTTATCTTATCCTATAGACCGATGACCTTTTATTTATTTTGAACTCTTGCAGAAATGTAGTTTTTTTTTTTTTTATATTGATTTTCAGTTTTCATTGACGTCATTTAACTTTTGCTTTGTTAGATATTTTTGTCAGAGCAGTGAAATCATCATTTCAATCATTTGACATATACATGTGAAAAAAAAATATATAATTACTAGGGATGCACCGATATTATTGTTCCAGACTAAGTAGGAGTACCGATACTTTCCCTCAAGTATTTGCCGATACCAGTTATCGAAACTTTTTTTTTTTTCTTTTTTGTGTCATGTGACAGTTTTTCTAAAACAATACAGACTAATGATTTTAGGACAGTGGTGGAGCACCAGGGCCCTGTTGCAGATGCAACTGCTGCAACGTCTTTTTAATCTGTGACTCGCTTTAAAAGAATTTCCATATGTAGTAAGCTCTTAGTTATACCGGTTTCCAACTAACCAGAATTCTCCTCTAACCAGAAAAATAAATCTCCTGTGTGCTCTGTTTTGTGGGCCTGTGGCATGTATTATCCTGGAAATGATTGTGTCTATTTGATTTTAATTACTACATTTCAATATTAATATGAAGTCCATACTATACCGTACCATAACAAACTCTGTATTGAGTATGGCATTAGTTAGAGCTATTTTTTAATAGTAACTCTCAAGAAACCAGAAACTAAATTTTTTCACAATCAACCAATCCCTGTGGATGCAGAATAACTGGGAGTTTACTGTATTTTGAATAATGTAGGCCCATTTTCCTTTACATTTAGGTTTGCATTAATCACTCTCCATCTCTACCACCTTTGTGAAAGCTATTTATCTGAAAATGGGTCTTTTCTGTTAATATTTATTGAGCATATAAAGTGCAAATAATTTCCTTAGTGAGATGCTGCTACATTGAAGTTGTAATAAAAAAACCTTTGTAAACTCTTGTTTGTCCTCTCTGGGCTCTCCTGGAAGATTGTATTCCTCTGGCACCCTCCTACACTTTATTACTGTATAATGCAGCTAATTTAGGCATCTGTTTATCACTGCCTGGCTAGGCTGCATGTGAAATTTCAATTGAATTCACTCCCCAGAGAGCTTTGCACTCCAAGGGTAAAACAAATCATTTATAACTCATTCCCCTGGGATTGTCAATAACCAGAACAATGTATACAAACTGTTCAAGTTTCAGTAGTATGAGTTACATTTGTTCTTATGCTACTGTGTCATTCAGACATTAAGATCAAATTAAAAGAAAAAATGTTGGAAAGATGTTTTCGAAGAAGGGAAGTCCGTGAGGATAAGGTGTTACAATCATGTCGGTGGTAGTTCAGTTTTCCTTTTTTTTTTTTTTTTTAAACATTATGCCCGTTTGTGATTCTTCTGTCTCTCAGCTTTTGATTTACAAAGGCTTAAGTCCAATATGACATTACAGCAGTGAAATACAGTGGTCGTATATGGGTTAATATCAAGGTGCTAATTTGCATCAGGGCCTCCTTTTGCCTATAGAACAATGAAATACTTAGATGGGGATTGTGTACATATTATTTCAAGAAGGAAACTTATAGCAAGTTCCTGTTTCTGTCCCATCTGCACCTGCCTCTGGTTGTTGAAAAATCTGTTTTCCTCTGATTTTTTTTCACCATTTTCCCTCCCCCACTGTACCTTTTTAAAATTGAAGGGCATTTCAGTGGGCACACCATGTCTGCAGATGCCCATTTTCCAACAAGACTTTGGCACACCTCCTGGGCTTCAGGGGGTGTCAATCACAGCTGGTTTGTCCTATGTGGTTCACACAACTTCCAGAGTCCGTTTCATCTGAATTAAAGTTAGTTATTGCAGGGCTTGTCCCCACTGTACAATGAATTCTACCCAGTACTCGGAGCTTCAGCTAACACTTTCTCTCTATGTGTTTCTCTCTCTATGTGCTAATGTAGAGTTGTTTCTCAGTAAGTACAGGTGACTTACTGTGTTCCTTATTGCATTAGATTATTATAATGTGTGCTGTATTATCTACTTATACAATAGCAGTATTGAATGGTTGCTCAGACTATGAGCTGGACTTCAAGCACATGTAAAACACAGCATCTGGTTTATTGTCTCCTACTGTGCACATTCGGGTAACGCGTGTGTATTTGTTTAGATGGGTGTAATGACTGTTGAATGTCAATCACTGTTGATTGGGTGTCTCTGCAGAGATGTGCTGGCTCCTCCTAAAGACTGGGATAGATCAAATTCTTCCATTTTTCAAGTAGAAAAGTTCAGATAAATGCTAAAATAAGGGGTATAGTGTAAAGGTGACACTGAGGGCCTTTTGGACCCCCAGCATCACCTTTTAAGAGTACCTGTCACCACCATCTGCTATCACATGTAAGCCCCCCCCCCCCATGTGATAGCAGTCAAAGTAAAGTAAAAAAAAACTGTTTTTTAAATGAAAATAAAATCTAATAATAAAAAACATTTTTTAGAAGTCCCCTGTCCCCGCAAGCACGCACGTCGCCACGTAAACACGCGTCGGGTGCGCCTACGTATGAAAACGACGAACGCGCTACACATGTTGGGTATCGCCGCGCACGCCGGAGTGAGAGCAATAATTCTAGGGCCAGTATTTTGGGGTATCTAAATTGATGACCTGTGAGGGCTTTTAAAGCGTCTTCTATGGACTTTTTGGGTTACTGCAGTTATTCGCCGTTTCACGGACGCACACAATTTGTAAACTGGGCACGTTGGGTATCGTTTTACTCGTTGTAACCATCTTTTATATTCTTAAAAAAATTGGGTATTTTATTGTGTTCTGGGGCATTTAATTAAATTTGTCACTAAATTTTGGGGTTTAATAAGGAGTGGTGCTAATATTGCGCTACATAAAAATTTGCAACTACCACCATTTTATTCTATAGGGTCTTGGCATTCAGAAAATAATGTTTGGGGGTTTTAAATAATTTTCAGGCCTAAAATGTGGAATATATAACATGGGTGCAAAAAATGGAAAAAAGGCCTCAGTCATGAAGGGGTTAAAGGTTCTATGATATTTTAAGTGCCTATGTGGAATTTCCTAAAGCAAATAAAACACCAGGCACATGTTTTTTTTTTTTGTTTTTTTTTTAATTTAAAATAAAGCAGGGCTATGTCCAAACTGCTGCTTTATACATGCGAGACTTTAGAGTGATCAAACAAAAATGCACTGCGCTAATCAATAATCTTAATACGTGAATGATGATATAGTGCTAAATATCAAATCGATCACATATAA
Source organism: Nanorana parkeri (assembly GCF_000935625.1). NCBI lineage: Eukaryota > Metazoa > Chordata > Amphibia > Anura > Dicroglossidae > Nanorana > Nanorana parkeri. The sequence continues at coordinate 1,407,463 of NW_017306295.1, read as the reverse complement.
CCAATATAATTACTAAATACTCATGCATAGTAAAAAGTGTTTCTCATTGTAATATCTCCAGTAGAGATTAAGCGCAAGTTGGTAATTAAAAGTCAACCATAAATTGATGCAAGCCAAAAAAAAAAGGTGACAAAGTGCCAATATATATATATATATATAGATAGATAGATAGATAGATCTATATATATAATAGCTGTACTGTGCAAACTCCAGGTGACTGTGGACTGTGAAACACACCGCGATCACCAGCCTTCCATATTCAAAGAGGCCAGATCGCAATCACAGTGAACTTTTGCTCCTCAACTCGCAATAGGAACTTCCTCCTCCACTCTGTGCTCTTTCACAAGATAGCTTCCGGTTCAGGTGTGGTCGTTTATTATCCTCTCTGGGGAACGGATACGTTTTTTAAACACAGTGTAATATGCCAAAAAACAGGTTTTTATTTTAAAAAAACACTTACAAGCTTCCCAGAAAACAATCGCTTTTTCAAAAAATATTCCAATCCGTCATGATCAAGCCAGTCTAATAATCACACAATTAAAATCCTTCCAACTTAGCGTGTCCCAACCTCAGTGCATATCCACTTCTTTCGACGCGTTTTGTAGAAATACTTTTTCTAGAAAGTGCAGACTTAAGAGTGGTCACTGGCCAAATGGCCACCTAACACAATTGTAGGGCATGTTCAGTTCTGCTGCAACCTCGTCTGGGATCTTTATCTCTAGCTGAAGCCATATAGACAGGAGCATAGCAGGTTATCTCTGGGTATGGCTTATATAGTTACATAGTTGGTCAGGTTGAAAAAAGACACGTGTCCATCGAGTTCAACCTATAGAGATGAAAAGAAAAAAAGAAAAGCCTAAACAGAACACTATGCCTACAATTACCCACTGTTGATCCAGACTATGTAACTATGACTATGTAGTTGCTTTTCCTTCCTAATTTCTATCAGTATCAGAGACAGAAATTAAGATAAACCGCCTAACGTGTTTGCACCTGTTGCAGCATCCTGAGTAAAAAAAAAAGGTAATTGACTTTAACAACATAGTAGGGCACCTTCATTGTAGTTTCCCGAAATTGATAATCACAAGCCCTACTACCAGTATTTGATAGCTCTTGGTCCTGGTTAATGAATTCTACATGTTTTAGGTCTTAGTGGATCAGGTACCTTGTCTGCAACCACAGTGTTGCTTTACATCCTAAACTACACTTTAGGACAAATGTACTGAACAGTGATGGCTTATACATGAAAACCCATTTTTTACTTATTAGTTGGACAATTTAATTTTCCCGATGGCCATAAAGTCTAATCGGTGTATGCCTTCCTGTTGCAGGATCCTTGCTTTTAAAATGTTGGGAGTGAGAGCATGGTGTGCTTTTCCTTCTTTTGGTCTCCAAAAGCTAGAGCTAGGAGGCACCTTTTAGACTTAAACAGGCAAAAAGTAATTCATTTTCAGCAGCTCAAATTCCCACTGCTGCCTTTACAATAGTGCCTCTTTTTCCCATTAGTCAGATGACAGTGACCCATATGCTTCATTAAGCACCATTTTGCATAGATACACAGAAACAATGGTTCAGGGGTGAATAGTGCTGTCTGTATTGTCAGATTGTTCTTGCATAGAGGTATAATTGTCACTGAAGTCTGGGAGAAGTGGCGACAGTCATCCATGTTACAGAAGATCTATAGTTGTTTTTCCTATTGAGGTAAATACTCTTACTGTATTCATTATACACCAGTCACACGGGGACGTGTACTGAACCCTTTTTGACTATTTGAGTTTAAGTGACAGGATAATGCTGATTGTGGACAGACTGTTTCTTCTGGTTTTAGTAACTATTGTATATGTGAGATTTAAGTGTCACTTTGATAATCTTTGGTAATAATTATCAAAGTTTTTAGTGTGTGTAACAAGAATTCTTCTTGTTGATTGAGGGACACAGGATTCAGTTACATTTGGGTTGTACTGCAACCTATGGGAATATTTGGACACTGGCAAACAAAAACCAGTGACCAGCTTGGTATAAGCCCTCCCTTTCCCAGCATGCATCCGTTTTAGCTAGTGTCCTAGGATGATGGGTGCCTTTTCTCTACTGAGATATGTTTAACCCAGGACTGGACAAATCCCAGGAGCCAGGTAACAAATGCTCCATAAACATTACAGCTGACGCTTAAGTTTTGTGTTTTCTCTTTGGTTTTTGTCAAAGGTGATGGCTACTTAAAAATAAAAAATGCTTCTGGCTCCTGAATGTCTTAATAATTTGTCCACCCCGGTTTAACCATTTGCTTGCCTCTTTTTCTCTAGTAATATTTTCTTCAATCAAGACTCTGCCCACTGCTTACATTAGTCTTTTTTTTTTTTATGCAGCTATCCGAATCGTTGTATTTTGAGCAATAGGAAGTTGTACCCAGACCTCACTGGACTGGGCGGTTGTGGACTCTGTCTGGAATGTGACCTTTGGGCACTGTAGTCTGCATTGTGGCACTTTCCAGACCATTGTGTACTGTTATAGTAAGCCGTGGAGTGATTTTAAGGTCTTGAGCTGTGGCGCAGTCTCTGCTGTGACCCTGACTCTGTAGACACATTTTTGTAGGCTTTGTGGCCTGAACATAGGAAGATACAGTACTTCTTTTATTAGACATATTGGGCACCATTACTATCCCCCCTACATCCCCCCCCCCATTGGTGGTTTGGAACTCCACACTCTGTTCTTGCCATTCAGCCTGAGATGACACCTTCCGACCACTGCTCCTAATTGCGTGAGACATGCAGTTCCACATCACTTAGTCCTTGCGGTTGCTTTCAGCGAACTGTTCAACTCTGGCCATTGAAACACTCCTGCACATAGCAGTCAGTACGTAACTACCCAAGGTTTTACCAATAGGTACCATTTTTCTTGGACCAAGTGTCTGCACCTATGTGGAAATTGTCACCTCGCCACAGAAATTGACCCATTGATTGATATAATTGTAAGAATTAAATATGTTAATTATTTAAGATAGTCTAATGTGATGTAAAAATGACAGTCGCATGACTAAACTTTATTTCTTTAGACATGTACAGGGCTTGAAAAATTTGATGGTGTCTCACCAGTCAGTCAAAAATGTCACCAGTCAGCATGACCGGACTATGGCCTTGCAATTTGTTAAAATTTTTTGGGGACAGATAGAGCTTTCTTTTGGAGGTATATAATCACCACTGGGGGGGGGGTGTTTGTTTTTTTTTGTTTTTACTATATAATAAAGTACCGTAAATGTAAAAAAACAAAGTTTCCCTACGTTATGTTATAAAACATTTATTCTTACCCATATTTTAGTAAAACATAACATTCGGGGTCACGGCGGGTAAATAGACACCAAACATGTCAAGCCTTAAAATTGCATGCGCCTGCAAAATCGCAAAAGACGCCCATAGGCGACGATTAAAACGCTTTTACTGCATCAGTTTAGTGTTATCAGTGATTAATGGCTCTAAAATCATTGCTTTCACTCCGACGTTTGTGGCGATATTTACCATGTGCGCCACAATAGGCGCAATCGTCGTTTTCGCAAGTAGGTGCATGTGGGGGGGCGTGGACTTCTTTTTCTATGCTTTATTTTTTTTTTATGATTCTTTAATTTTAATATTACTTTTTTTTTTTACACACAACTTTATTGCTATCACATGGGGGGCTAACAAGCCCCCTATGTAATAGCCAATTTACATGACCCCTAATGTCGCCTAGGGACCCCCAGAGAAGCTGATAAAGCAGAGATCTGCTTCATCAGCTTCTGTAGCTGGAGAGTGACACTGAATGCAGGAAGTGATGTAATCTACATCACTTCCTGCATTCGGGGACTGAGGAGATCAAAGGGAGTTCATATACTGAACTCCCTTTTGATCTCCTGTCACAGAGCCGTGCCGCTCCTCGTGCATATCGGATCTCGGGACCGGCAATGGCAGTGACAGCGGCAGCTAATACAAGCGATCGAGCGTCTCTAGAGACGCCCGATCGCTTGAATGTAAAGCTCCCGGCCGGCCGTGTAATTACAACGGCCGGACGGGAAGCTGCTTGTCGGGCTCCACCGTCCTCTCGTCACAGACGAGCGGATTTTTCAAGCCACGGGCATGTATATATTTTTTATTAGCATTCAACTCTGAGATATACACAGACCAGCTGCACAGCCATCCCAGAGACAGGTATTTTCCTCTAATGCAGGTAAGCAATGCAGCTAGGTCTTGTCGCTGCACCCAGCCTATGATTGGACAGTAAAGGAGAAAAAGCAGACTAATGAACTCATCTGCCTGTCACTCTGCTCTCTCATTCCTGTTCCTTGTCAGCATATGAGCACCACAGTTAAGTGTACTAATTCTCCTTCCTTCAGTCTGAGCTCTGCTGTACGTGGATTGCAAGAGACTTATGCCAAGTAAAGTTGAGGTACTTGGGACTAGTTCCTTTTTTAAGAATTTACTTAATTTTTTTTTATGCACATATAACCCTATTCGCTAAAATATCATATAATCTTTAATTCTTATTTATTGATTCAATTTTTAAGCCTGAAGCTTTTAAAAAAATGACCTGGTCATCCTGCCATAATGGTCCTTGTTTAGACAACAAGTAACTGTGCTTATTTCCTGCATTGTCACCATTTATACTTTCACCACACATTAGGCCCCGTTCACATTGAGCGGTTCGCAAATCACGCGATTTGCATTTTGCGCGATATCGCGCAAATGCTTGGATTGAGCAAGCTTAAATTGCGGCTAAATCCGCTCCAAAAAGGTCCTGCTGTAGCGTCACACGACCCGTGACAGCAGGACCCTTTGCCCCATTGAGAAGCATTGGAGAGTGATATCGTGCGGTAAATTGCCGCAATATCGCGGGAATTACCGCGCGATAAATCGCTCAATGTGAACGGGGCCTTATACAGGTATGGGCCACAGTTGTCCACCATCCGAATAAAACGCCTTTAGAAATGCCACGCTGCTGGTGTATGTAGACAAGACGTTGCTGTATGGGGTGCAGGAAATTGACCCCACTGAGATGCAACAAAGGGTGAATAGAAGCATTTTATTTAACAAAAAAAATTCCAACATTTTTAAGTGTTTATGATACACAGTGCTTTACCAAATTAAAGTAGGGTATACAGATTTTTGAACAAATGTTTGTACGAACAATCCAGTCTGGACTAGGGATGCACCAATACCAAGTACCGTAATTGATACAAGTACAGATACTTTTCCAGTTCCAAGACTAGACTAGAGAAAAATTCAAGAAAATTAGGAGGCAGCTGTCATTTGTAAGGAGCACACGGAGCTCCTGGGATTTGTATATCTCTGTTTTAATGTATGATTTTTGTTTTTATAAATCTAAATAAAGGGATGCACCGATACCAGTTTTGCAAGTACTGATACTTGCCCAAGTACTTACAGACACAAGTACTGATACATTTTTGTATGTCATGTGACAGTTTTTTTTTTTTCTAAAACAATCAGACTAATGATTTCAGGACATTGGTGGAGCGCCAGAGCCAGGTCCCAGCTGCAACCCTGGTAGTTCTCATGAAAATGCCAATTATCGGCACTGGTATCTGAAAAGTATCAGTGCATCCCTAGTCGGAACGTTCGATTTTTGACTTTCATTTTCATTTAACATTCAATTTTAGAATGAATGACGTTTCCCAAACAAAAACCATATTGACCTAATAGAAGTTCATTCAATGGAGAAAAATGTTCCAAATGCTCCTTCGAAATTTTTCGTCATTGTGTTCAAAATTGTTAATCAGTTTGACCCCATCATGGAATTGAAAGCCAAATTAACTTTCCAAAATCATTTCCATTTGTTCGAAATGTCGTTCATAATAAATTTGTATCACCCTTACTGGATTTTTTTTAAACATATTAATTGCTTCACCTCTTGGGTGTCTCTCTTTTTTCCAACACGACAATACTTCCTTACTTTTTTTTTTAAACCACTTCCTTTTTCTATTATAATTTAGTAGGAAATGTTGTTCTTGTTGCACCCGCTTCAGATCTCCTTTCCCTTCTTAAAGGCAAACTTTGCTTTTCCTCATGCAGGGATATTGAAATATAGATGAATATACATTTTAAGGCTTCCTTTATATATAATGAAGACAAATATCTGGTTGAATAGGCAGAATAATTTTTATGTAGTGTAATTGCTTGAAGTCTCAGAGCACAGTCATATTGGGTAATCATCATTTTAATTCCCCATCTTTCCCTGGGTGGCCTGACCTCTCCTGAGCTGGTCAGTAACCTGTTGAGCTTCTGTCTGCAGACTGCTGCACCAGGGACAGGGTAAGCCCAGTGGTGTAGTGTTTACTGCTTCAAAACTGCAGTGGCACTTAGCTAGACAATTCCGCCTTACTGTATACATAAGCACTTGCCTATGGAGCATTTTATCTTGTACAAACATTTAATTTAATGGTTCAGTCTCACTTTAGATGTGCAACATTTTCACTTCAAAACTATACTGTAAGAACTGTTTAGTTGCTTTATGGATTTAGGCCAGAAGCATTATGACAGACAGTTATAAATGAATCTAACAACTCTGGAGTTTGCATAAATGTTTATAGAATAAAATATGCTTTTGAAAAGTCGTGATAGCTTACCCTTCAGGCCTTTGCCATAAGGTCTAAATGTTTTGTTTTTTTTCTTTCTCCCCTAAAAACAAATTTTTGAATTCGCTCACTGAAGAACAAATTTTAATAGTTTTATACATTTTTTTAAATTTTTTTTTTTAGCTTTAGGATTTCTTACCTTAATTCAGGATTTTTCTTTCTTGGCACCAAAGTGCCCTGTGGCTTGCGAGCCAAGTATTTAGTCACCCAATGTCAGGAGTCTTCCTTCAATGCATTTAATTACCCTCAGGGGTGCATGCATTGATCACTGTTTAAATTTTTTATAAAAACAAAGAAATTAATTATCCCATTAGAAAAAGCGCCCTGCGTCTGTTGGCAAACATTCAATTAACTTTTTAGTGTTTGCCACTTAATGTTGTGTTTGACCAGTCGACCATGGAAAACGACTCTCCTTTGAAACCCGCCAGCAGATGTATGTAGCTTAGCTGGTTGGTGTCTGCAATCTCCTTCTCTGGTTCATCAACATTTTTTCCCATGGTCCTACCAGCTGGTATTATTTGCTTTCAAATTCCTGTAATAAAACTCGGTGTAGTGATAATGTAATCCTTTCATGTTTTCTCTAAAACCTTTTTTCCCCTCTGTGTAGTGACAGAAACACACCCAAATCTTGAGTCCAAATTTTGGTCACATTGTGAACCTGTGCTATGCTCATGCTTGCCAAATCAACAGGTTCACATTAATGCCATCCTTTGCCACTGCTTATACTTTCCTCCCTTCACCCAGGCAAGTGGAAGTGACATAACTCACAGTTGTGGATATGAGCAGTATGTGGCTTTTTTCCATATGATGGCCCTGGTGTGAGATAATTGGCACAGATCAGACACCCAGTGTGTCATGTGGAACAGGGGAAGCCCTGTGTTAACTGAAAGTTGCTCCTCTTTTCACTCCTGAGGGTGCACACAGCGGCAGGGTACAGCAAATAGATAAGCTTACTATAAGTAGTTGCAGGGGCCAGAATTCAAGTGAATATTTTTGCATTGCTATGTATAGACCTTGCATTATAAACACATTGAAAAATAAAATAGCAGTGTAAATATCCCACCTTAATTCTATAATTACATTAAGTGGTTCTCTATGTATAATCTCTTTTGCTGGTTCCTCCTAGCTTTTACATTACTGATCTATTTTGTGACCTGCAAACCATAATTCCTTCTGGAGCTGCAGTGATTTAACTGTTTTGCAGACTATGCGTCTTACTGGATTTTGACTGTCTTAACGCTTCGACATTCTGTAAATGGCAAATTTAATTTGCATTGTGGAGTAGGCAATGGCAGACTATTACATAAGAAATACAGGGCTGTGAATGGATTGTAAACAGAATGAAGGTATGCTTTTATCGGTTGCCTGCTTAGTAGTGGGGTAGGAACGGTTATATTAAGGCATAGTTTCTCACTCCATATGTTTCTCACTCTGCAGTTTAAGTGGGGTTTCATGGGGGAAAAAAGGGGATTTCAGTTTCCAATATGGATTTGTTAGTGTGACCATAAAATATGTAACCATTTTCAGAAAATACTATTAAGCTTTTAAACTTGTTTCAATAATGAATCCATATCCCAACAAAGTATTTGCCCAAGCAGGAACTCTCCTCCTGTTACAGGACAGCTGGCTCCAACTCTTTTTCAGATCTGCTACCCAGAACTTCCTGTCCAGTACAAGATCACAAGGGGCAGCACTGTCTTTATTAGCTGTCTATCTACTCGTTTGGAGAAGTGAAGAGGGATGAGCGAAAAGCTGGGTAGTGGCTTCCCTTGCTGTACCTTTTTTTTTTTTTTGTTTGTGTCTGTGGAGACACACGCAGCTTACTAGCATGCGTGGGGGTGGCTCCATAGGTCCCTGCAAGGGAAAGGAGCCACCCTAAAACAGGATATCAGGGCAAGCTCCCCAGGGACCAGCTGATTCTGCAGTAACCTAAAACTTATAAACATCAGATAACATCAACATCACACGTCCATTGTAAGGGATTTAATTAGTATTTGAATTAACTAGGGATTTACCAATACCAGTATCTGTACATCCATAGTTATTTCAAATGCTGATTAAATCACTTACAATGGACGTGGGATGTTGATGTTCTCTGATGTTTATACGTTTTTTAGCTTCCTGCGAATGCTCCGATACTTACCCAGATACCGGAACTTCCGGTCAGAGGTAGATTCTCTCTGACCTGTAGTGCCGCAAGGGAGCATAGAGCTTCATGGCCAATCGGGAAGCCGGGCGGTCGGTCATGACCTGCCTCCCAGCTTCCTGTCCAGTAAGGAAGCGAGACTGCCTAGCAACAAGTGAAGCTGGCTTCCTAGCCAATCAGGTGGGTCATGACGTGCCACTCGGCTTCCTGATTGGTCAGAAAGTAAGGCTGCCTCGGAACATGAAGCCGGTTTTCTATCGATAGAACACCAGCTTCCCAGGCAATCGGGAAGCCGGGTGGCCGATCATGACCCGCCGCCCAGGTTCCTGATAAGCCAAGCCCATCATACCCAAGAATGCCAGTTTCGGTATCCGCTATTGGGGAGTACTGGAGAAAAAATATTGGTACTGGATACCGGAAAACCGGTATTGGTGCATTCCTAGAAATATAACTTAAAAACATTTTGACATTAATATTTAATGTTTTTTTTAGTAGATACATTCAGCCCACCCAGTCCATAAACAGCAGAGCAACATGGTTCTGGATGCTGAGGGCTATTCTGAAAGCGGCTGTAAGCTGCTTTTCATCTGGAACATGTGCTTCAGCCTAATTTAGTCCTATTGGGAGCAATACTCATCACAGCCTTCAGCGGTGCTGTGTTGTACAGCTTTCCCCATAGGAACCAATGGGGTGGTAGCACCAAGTGAAGGATGAAGATGACTTGATGGGATCACTTTTGGAAGAAAAGCTGTGCATTGGGTGACCCTTGCCTGGAGCCGGTGATTGGCAAGTATTAGTCTAGGTGGGCTGCGCACAGGTAAGTGAAGGCATGATTTAAAGTACAACTTGGGCCAAATGTACAGTTGTCTTTTAACTCTACCTGCCCAAGCATGCACTACTTTTTTCACCACAACGCACGGCTACTGGGAGGCGATCCATGGTACCGCATGCTACGTGCTCTGTGCTAAGCGTGCACTAAATGCATCGAACCATGCGTTTAGCACAACGCTATGGCTGGAAGCCAGGTAAAACAATGTAAACAAACACTGCTTTTATATCAGCTGGGAGTTTGTTTATGCAGTATGCTACCATAATCGTAACGGTCGTGGCAGCAAGAAGGCAGCTGCTTACGCTTTAGCTTATTTATGTGTTTTACAGCAAAGGTT
>NW_017306295.1:1376723-1397516 GCF_000935625.1 Nanorana parkeri | reverse complement strand
TTTTTTTTTTTTTTTTTTTTTTATTTCAATTTTAAATCTGTATAGGTTATTTTTTCACTCTGACATAATGGATTCATGTAATTATATCCATTTTAATAACTTGCAGTGTTACAAAATGTCTTCAGGCAAAGGTCCAAGGAGGATCAATACTTATAAAGCACTCTACATAATATGTACACATACATTATCCCTCTCTGCTAGTTAGAAGTATTATAATTATGTCACATTATAGGCCAGTAAATGTTTTTTTTTTCTTGTGTTTACTTGCTGGTTATTTAACACATTTTTCAGCAGGTGAAAGCACGAAAATGAGGACGATATATGGGGTAGAAGAGTGATTTACTTTGCAAAGTAGGTAGGAATTCTGGTGGAAAACAGAGAAAATTATCAGAGCCCAGCACAGAATGCAAAGGTTGGTCTGCTGAATACAAATAAAGCATTGAGCATGCAGTTCTGCCTCAGAGAGCTGGCGCGGTTAGTAATGCTGTGATAAATGCACTGATAATTTCCAGCCTAGGAGTGCTATTGCAGACGTTTGAAGAAGGCTAAAAAGTGTCCGGTTAGTAGGAATTGCATTGCTTGGTTGAGTTCATTAGAACTGACAGTAACCCCTTCCTTGCCAGGGAGAACTGCAGTATCTGCTAGTGCCCTTTAAAGATAGGATTCCAGGTAAATGCCCAGTTCAATCTCTAGCATGCTACAGTGCCCAAGGTGTTGACTGGGATTTTTATGTAATGTAAATTCAAATAATGCTTAGGCTGTTGCTAAGTGTACCGAGGTTTTGAATTAAGGTTTTATTAAAGTGTAGGGAAACTATTTAATTGAGACTTACAGAAATTTAAACCACAAATGAAGTCCTTACTGCACGAGCACTAGGGCTATTGGTATGGATGTACGGCAGTGGAGGTACCATAAATCCAAGCATGAATGAAGATAATGCCAATAGTGTCAAGTAAAAAAATCTCTATTTAAATGGAATTCTACTGGCAATGTTTTGGGGCTGCATATGGGACCCCTTTATCAATCAATGTCCCACTGTGACTCCAAGATGGTGTCAATAGAATGCCATTTAAGTAAATTTAAGGTGGTTTAATTAAAGCAGTACCCTGTTTCCCCGAAAATAAGACCTACCCTGAAATTAAGACCTAGTGCCATTTTTGGGAATTGCTAAAATATAAGACCTACCCTGAAAATAAGACCTAGTTGTGACCATTCCCAGGGCCGGTGGTGTCATAAGGGGGAACAATATAAGACAGTGTCTTATTTTCGGGGAAACACGGTAGTAGTAAACCACTGTGTGAATGGTGGATGTTTGCCCTAATGTGATAGTATTCACAGCATACTTGTACATTAGGACATACTTGCCTTACAAGTGTGCCCTTCTCCAGTGCTGTTGGATCAATGTTATGTCCCCCTCTGTCACCAGGTTTCCTGGTATCTTCTTTGACCACTGACTGGCCACTGATGATCTAACTCCTGCACATGTACATGCTCCTTGCAAGTCTGTTTTCAGGGTCTCTGATTGAAAACAATAGATTCTGTGCATGGTTTAGTGACATCAAATATTTATAGTGCTGCTGGAAGCCATAAAACATGTGATCTAAGGTGCTGCCTAGACTTTAGACCATATGCATTCATTTTTTTTTTTTTTTAAATTCACAGCTAGAGGCAAGATATCCCCCTTTTTTTTTTTAAATCTTTGATTAAAAAAATTTAAGACGTATGGCAACTGTGGTTCCTGCCGCCTGTGGCCAAATTTGTAAAGTGTGGTGCAACTTTGTGTACCAACCATAACACAGTACCAACCATAACACAGTTAGTACACGGGAAAGTGGAGGCTTGGATGGATTGGGACTCTGGTACTTTCTTAAAAATGCAGCATCCCCGTGTATTGACTGTCCATGTAGGAAGCCCACAGACATTCATACAAGCGTGATATTGACATATAGCCTACAGATTTATGTGATGTGAATTTTCACAATAAGACCACTTTCAAAAAGATGTGAGGCTTAATACACAATTTAATCATTTTTATCTGACAGTCTTATTGTAATGCCAGGAGTGTATAGGGATTATATATGATCACAGTTAGTGAAAGAAAAGTATTATTTGGCTATGTTCTTTATCTTGCAATGTAATGTCTTGCAGCAAACTTGAGATACAAGCACAGAAGTTTCATGTAATCTTTTCCTAACATTTCTTCTACCCTTTTTACTTTGTGACTTGCTCCTCTCCGTAAAAAATCAGTGATGAATCTTAGTGTGTAACCTTGAGGATTGGATGTTCACAAAGTGATTGACAGTCGTGGAAGCTTTGTAAACAGTGAAGATTGATTCTGGTAAATAGAATTCACAACTCTTGCTATAAGTTTAACCATTAACCCCCATTCACACCTAGGCGTTTTGTTGCACGACAGTCAACACAAGAAATCCCATTCAGTTCAATGGCCCCTGTTAAAACCTGATCGTTTTGCCGCAAGCTGTATGCCTCTCACTGGCAAAAGTACATGAGCTTCTTTCAGGCAATTTACAGCACTTTTGGCCCCATAGACTTTAGTGGAAAATGCCTTGAAACGTGTGACACAACACGCAAAAACAAGAGTTTTTTTGCACCTTTTTACAAACTTCTGTTCCATGACCGCAATGTTTTTCAATCAGCCAGCTAAGGCACGCGTCTTCATTTGCAAAAATGAGCAAAGCACGCTTGACGAAGTCGAGCGCAAGAACGCTGATGCCTAGGTGTGAATGCTGGCTTAGAAATCTTCACAAGGCTTTTTATTATATTTTTTCTGTATTACCCCCTTTTATACTTTACACACCGTCCAAATGTTTATTTTCTTCTTGATCTGCAAATCAAAATTTTACCAAAACTGTATAGTTCTGATTGTTAGGCTTTCACCCTACATTAATACAATCATTTTACGTAATCTAAAGGATGAAATCTGAAACAAGTCTGAACCTCGGTGTGAACAGATTTAGAAAAATTATCAACATGCCATGTACTGGCTGGAGCATGAATAAAAGAAGCGTTCTGCAGTTTTAGTGCTGCATAAACTTCTTAACTAATGTATAAACTTCTTAACTAATGTATAAACTTCTTAACTAATGTTTAAATGACCAAAGGACTCAAACTAGTAACTTAACAAAGCAAATACACAACATGGCTGTCTTTTGTCCTCACTAAGAAGATCCACCATATCTTTGTCCTGGTAAACATTGAAAAGTAATACAACATTTTACAGTTGTCCTTGGAATATAAGGTGAGGGCAAATTTTCCAACTGGAACATCTAGTATCAACTGTCTAGGAGGCCTGTGTTGACGGGCTTTTGTTCGCTGTTAAGTAGCTTTGCATTCCTGTACAGCAGTTCAAAATTCCTTGGCAGAAGTGGAGTGTGCTGCCCCAATCTCTAGATCTGGTCACCATTCAGAAAGATTGGGTGCTAAATGCCAGCAGAGGCTCATTCCTTTTCCCCACAGACTGCACAAACCTCTCTACGATTAAGCCCTGTCTTGTGGGTGAAATGCGTCATAGGAGGAGGACTTTGTTGTTGCCTGGATGAATACAATTACCAGCAGTGGGCTCTCAAGTGCAGCTGGGTTTCCCCCGTGGATTTGTACAGGTCAAATGCACCTCCACTTGAATTCTAAATGATAACATAAGCATGTCAGGCTGAGGCCATTGACACAAACCCAAAGCCTGTCGACAAAGGCCTTAACCTGCACTTTGGGTAGATTTGTAGGGCTGCAACTAATGATTTTTTTCATAATCGATTAGTTGGCCGTTTTTTTATTTGTTTGATCGGATAAAAATAATTAAATACCATCCTTTTTTTAATTTAAAATAAAATACACAAAGGTAGTGTTACAAACATAAACACTTTACTTCAGAATAAAACTGCATGCATAATTGTTTGCCACCGCACAGCAACACAAGGCATTGCGGGACCATGCGTTCCAGTGTGGGCGATCACACGTTTGGGGTGCCATTGAAATAAATGGCACTGCAAAGCACCTCCCGCAGCAGAATTTGTCAGACCGAAACCGAGCGACTTTTTTCCCACCTTTTTTTTTTTGTATTGCAAGCACATGGCGCTTAAATAGCTTCAGCCAGAGAATGAATGCTGCCAGTGGCAAGATTCCGCAGACAGCAGCTGAATGTAAATACAGCAGGTAGTGGGCTGGTGCAATAGCCAGCCTGCTATGCGCAATTTCAAATTGCTATATCCAATAGCAGGCTGGCTATTGCACCTGCCCACTGTTTGCTATGCCTTCTTCCCAGCATGGAGGCGAGAGCTAGAGGAACAAATTTATCGATAATGAGAATAGTTGACACTATTCTCATTATCAATTATTGATTAGTTGGTTGCAGCCCTAGTAGATTTCTTCTCCCCATCCTGTTGTGTCTCTAAAGCAGGAAGTGCTGGTAAATCTACCCAGTGGGACCTGAAGGGCGAAAAATGAACTTATGGGTTTTAACCAACAGCTACTCTATCCAAAACTGAAAAACCGTTTGACTAGACTTTTTTTTACATGTGAATAATTGTCTCTTCCTCTTAATCTATTACAACATTATGGCAAGAAGATGAGCATTCTTGGCTTATTTAGGATGAAATATGAGCCTTGAGAGTTGTAGAGTTTTTTTTATAGGACTCCTCCGTGCTTTGCCTTATGTGTGCTTTTACAGGTTTCACATAGCTTTGTAGGCCAGTATAATGTCTATTAATTCAGCAAGTTTAACAAGTTTCCATTTTTATGTTCAGGCATTTGTGCACATAACCTCTGAGTCACAGGGAACTGAAGGTTGCTGGAGGCAATTACTGGTTCCCAATAATAGGAGGAAAATGTCTTGGCTCTTATTTTTTTATAGCTTGTAATAATTGAAAGCTTCATCATCATTTCAGCTACATCATCCCATAAGAATTTATTCTTCAATAACTTTTCCTCTTGATTAGAAGGGGTCATTTCAAACACAGCGTTAACAAAAGAAAGGTGGTATTTATTATATTAGTGCATGCAGTAGCAAGATGCCATAGGCAATGCAATAATTTGGATTTTACCGGCCAAAAGGACCTTTCCACCCCTTTTACTGGGTTCAGGATTTTGTTTGTAAAGTTATCAAAGGATTTTTACTTTAATAAAGAAAATGTTAGTTTTGCTGATCTTGCAGCATTAAGATGGACATTTTTTTTTTTTTTCAAGTTGGAAAGTTATTTTTCAACATGTTCATAATGTAGCCGGGAACGTCTTTTCTATTTTGCTTTAGGGGCTTACAGTTGACTTAAAAATAAAGATTAAAATAAACATGCTGCAGAGTCTCCTAGAATGACACAGTTCACATTTGGAAACCCTTCATCTATTTCGCATTTGCGATTTGAAATTAGTAAGCCAGAAAGCTGCTGACCAATAAATCTCAAACAAAAATATTCTTTGAAAAGCGATTCATATCTTACAAATGTCTATACAACATTAGGGATTATCTAAATCTTTTATTATTGAGATGGCGGTTTCATCATGGATCTTATGTGGTCTCTATATGATTACTAATCAGCTTGGCTTAGCTAAAAATGTATTTATTGGCTCTGTACAGAATCTATATATGGATTGGCAATACCGGCGTTCGCTCACCTCTCGATCCTGTCACTACTCTCTGCCGTGACGGGGGAGGGGCTGGATTCCCCGCTCCGATCTGCCAGCGCTGACTGGCGGAACGGACGGGGGCGTGTACAGCTGGCTCTGCCTTTAGAGAGGCAGAGCCAGCTGTCAGTCAGTGCAGCTGGGCGGATCCCGGCACATTTGTCGGGATCCGCTTTAGCTGCGGCGTCTCGGTATACCGCGAGCCGAGGAGGCAGAATTAAGATACTTATGATGCCTTTTATTAAGGGCACCTGCCACTCTGTGTATGCCATCCCATGGGGTGCTTTTACAAACAAAACAGGACCCTGCCCCACTTGCGCCCAGTATAAATCCAAAATAAATACAAAGAGCTTACAATGCACAAGTATGTAAATATTGTTTGTGGAACATACTGTATTGGGTATTGCCACACACACCAGAGTGAGAGAAATATTTCTAAGCCCATTATTTATTGGTAAATCCGAATGGATGGGCTGTAAAGGTTTTCAAAGCAACACCTATGGAAAATTTGAGTTATCAGTTTGTTGCCAATATGCAGCCACATGCAATTTTAAGCCTTGACCTACAGTATTATCTATTATCATAGTCTCATCTTATTAAATCTTTTTAAATTTTACAGAACTGTGTGTGTGTCTTTCTACTGAAAATAAAGTCTTCAAAAGATGAGCAGCACTGTCACAGTAAAAATATTTTTTTGTGAAAATATTGAAAGAAAAATGCCAATGGTTTATAGTACACAGAGCAGACTAAATGTTGTTTTAATGTAGCTCAAAGATGTTTTATATGTAATCGCTGCTTTTTGGCATGTCAGTGGTGTACACGTTAAAGCATTTAGTGAAGGTTTACACCGTTTCACCACTACTCATTATTTTTTTTTTGGTTAGTCGGGCTGTGGAAGCATTTTAGAGCTGGCTCCATAAAACATTGGGTCTAAGCTGAAAATCTAAACTCCTATATGTATTCTCCCCAGGTTGCAAAACCATGCCTGTGTCTGTACAGGCAGATAAGAAACCTGCAGGGACAATAAACCAATTAAACCATCTTTATTGATTGATTGCCAGGAATCCTCTCCTGAGCATCCATCTTCCCGATGTGCTTAGATGTGTCACCTTCACCTACCATACCAGTGGCTCACGAGATGAACCTTATATCTTGTCATCAAATTTTATTATTATATACAGAATATTTCATTCTGACTTTTCTATAAGAGCGCTCCTTTAAGTTAAATTTGTTCATAATACATTTCGCTGGATTATATTTTATTATAGATTTAAATAAGGTTGTGTATATTTAAAAGGGGAACAGCTTTCTTTAAGGTATAGTAGAAAGATCGTTGCTCGTTAGCAGTGTATGGAAATGTATGGCTCATCTATACACTGCCAGATTTGCTAACAACTGTGTAGTGCGCGGAAATACCTAAACAATCAATCTTAAATTTATATTCAGTCAGGTAGACTGATCGTTTGTGCGAAAATATACCCGTGTATACCATACTTAAGTAAGATATACTTGGGGAGATTTTCACATGAACGTTCGTATGAAAAAGCCCGTTGGGACATTCAATAATACCAGGCTTGGCGATTGTTCGAAATTTCCTACGTTTTTTTATTTAACTTTTGGTTTTGGAATGAATGGAGTTTTCTGAATGAAAGCCACATTCACTGTTTAGAATTTCGTTAGATCAAGAAAACATTTTCAACATGCACCTTCAAATTTTTACGCCACTGCGGTTTGAATTGATAATTGGTTTCACCGCGTCAGCAATTAAAACAGTTAACTGAATGTTCCGAAATCGATTTTTTTTTTTGTTGTTAGACATTCTAACAGTGTATACCGAACGTAACACTGCGACAGGCCAAATCTAAAACAACCGGTGTATGGCTAGAGTTGGTCCTAATTTGTTAATTGGCTGTGTATGGCACAAGGTAGACTGATTGGAGGAAACTTTGCACATCTACCGTGTTTCCCCGAAAGTAAGACCTACCCCGAAAATAAGACCTAGTTCGGGGTAGGTCTTATATTACAGACATCCCTGAAGATAGCGCTAAGTCTTACCTTCGGGGTAGCTGCACATGTAATTCAATTTCATGTGACCGGCCGCAGCTCCCTCCCGCCCCCTCGCCCGTCCACCTACCCGCACGCTGTTGCTCTCTGGATGACATCAGAGCGGAGAGGCAGCTCCCTCCCCCCCCCGTAAAAATTTTTAAAAATTTTTACGGGGGGGGGAGGGAGCTGCCTCTCCGCTCTGATGTCATCCAGAGAGCAACAGCGTGCGGGTAGGGGGACGGGCGAGGGGGCGGGAGGGAGCTGCCTCTCCGCTCTGATGTCATCCAGAGAGCAACAGCGTGCGGGTAGGGGGACGGGCGAGGGGGCGGGAGGGAGCTGCCTCTCCGCTCTGATGTCATCCAGAGAGCAACAGCGTGCGGGTAGGGGGACGGGCGAGGGGGCGGGAGGGAGCTGCCTCTCCGCTCTGATGTCATCCAGAGAGCAACAGCGTGCGGGTAGGGGGACGGGCGAGGGGGCGGGAGGGAGCTGCGGCCGGTCACATGAAATTGAATTACATGTGCAGCTACCCCGAAGGTAAGACCTAGCGCTATCTTCCGGGATGTCTGTAATATAAGACCTACCCCGAACTCGGTCTTATTTTCGGGGAAACACGGTATGGGAGCCCTTGGTTGTGGTTATGGAAATTTTTGAAGCACAAATAAAACAATAATATAAACGTGAAAAGCCCATAAAAAGTTACATTAACACAACTAGTTTTTGCTGCAATTTTCAGCTTTTTTCATTCAGCTGAGACATTCTGGGGAGAACTTTGATGAGCATACACAAAACATGAATGAATTAAACCTCAAAGTGCAGAAATACTGATGCACATAAACAAGAAAATCAGTTTAGTTCAATGTGTTTTGTTAGTATTTTTGTTCACATTAGTAAAATATAAGAATGGGGAACTTAAATAGGATAAAGTTTGTAATGTGTTCCATGGCTTTGCCACCTAGGGTTTAAACGTTAAATAGGCCAATGACAGTGAAGGGTTTACATACCCTTCTAATGGATACCATTCGTATTGAGTCTGAAGGTCCAAGAATGATGACTTTTATGCAACGAGGCAAAAAAAAAAAAAAGGGCATCCTTTCAGACATATATTTTATTTGTGCCATTAAAGGTGCAATATCTGATAAGCAGAGTGGCTTGGTAAGCATATCTTTACATTTACAATTTCTAATAAAATAAGTACAGAGGCTAGAATGGGTGTTAATGAGCATTCCAAGGAAAGGGAATCTTAAAGTAGACCTGTAATTATTTAAAGTGTGTGTATACAGGTTTTAAAAATATTAAGGATATTTTAGCTTTTTATTTGTATACATTTTGTATTTCATATTTAGCACTTGCAGCAAGTGGGAGCAACTCTATGCAAGTTCCATCCTCTGGGAAAGGGGCTTTCATGTTCCATGCTAAAAATAGATGTGAATGTTAGCAGAGAGGGGTGTTTTTCCCTCCTCAGATTCAAAGTGATATTTCAACTAGTGTTTTAGTACAATCTGCAAGAACGCAGTAATGTAGTGCTAGACTTTTTTTCCTCAAGTTTTTATTGTTTTCATCACCTATTAAAACTGAATTCCAGGTAAACATGACATCAAAAATTGTATTAACCCCTGGAGTGAGGCTACCCCTGCACTGCAAGGGTTAAGTGCTCGTATTCTTGTAGGGACTAAAATAGGAAATGTATGTTCACCCGATCCTCTGAGCTGGCTTGCTCTTAGACCAGTTCTTCCAGCATCTCTCCCCTTGCACTGCAGTGGTCTAAGGTCCCTGTGTCATTACATTCTATACACAGTGTATAAGATGTGAGGACGCTGAGAGTCATACCATTGCTGCAGCTTAGGAGACAGGCTGGAGGAAGTGCTGTGACAGCCAGCTGGCTCCGAGGTTCAGGAACATACAACTTTATTTTAGGCCTTAAATGAAAATGAGCAGTTAACGATCTGGGATAAGGGAGGTTTAGTACTTGGGGCCAGTCAAATAACCTATATACAGATGTGTTGAGGATAGAGCAGAGATGGGGGACACAAGGATAGGAAGTCATGGAAATCTTCTCCAGACTGCAGCAAAAGGGATTGGTTAGAACCTGTTTTTCTTTTTCTGCCCTTTTTGTTCCTTCCCTGCCAATTCCTCCCTTTGTTTATCAATCAAGAACATACGATAAGGGAAAATCTCCCCTTAGAGGTCACAGACAGCACGAACTACCTGGGCAAAGTTCAAATCCCTGGAAAGCTCTGGATAAGTTGCTGTGGACAAAGCTTACACAGGGCCAAGCACACCTTTCCCCACCCCACACATGACTGGTGCCTATCCTGACTGCTCAGACACCCAACGCTGCATCATGAGAGGAGGATAAAGATGTCTGGAAATGCTGCCTTTGCTTAAGGCCTCCTGAGGGAATGGCTGCTGCTCTGCAAATTACATGGACTCCCCTAAATAAAATATCATGCTGTGATCACAAAAAATCCTTCTTTAGCTTCCTTTACCTAATGAGCTCAACACATTTCCCACTTCTCTCAGCATTGACTTCCTATTTTGCCTTTTTGTCTTACAGGAGCTTGTTGTTAATAAGTATCTTCTTAGTTGCTGGAAAGGAGAACTCCAGCCAAGACATTTTCCTTTTATTTAGATTAGAAGGGTTGCATGCTCTTTTTAGTTTCTGCTGCTTGCATGCTCTTTTTGGTTTCTGCTGCTGACTGTGTTGAGGAGATGTTCCCGCACTTCCTGTACAGGAGCCGTGACTGGAAAGGAGAAGAATCACTCCACAAAAAAGGAGGGAAATGCAACTATGACAGTTGCCCCATTGGGCGTTTTCATCTCCCCTTCTGTTAAGCTGACAGCTGTCAACTTTAATTTCCTGTCCGGTGACAACTGACCCATGTCTGTTTTATAGTATCTGCATGTGATAGGCACCCTAAATGACAGGTAAATACCTTGCTTGTATGTCCTTGTGTATAAAGATTTCAGTTAATTTTCCTATATTTTTGTTGTGTGCTATTTCTAGAGCAGGGATATAGGATGTCTAAGAGGATGTGTTTGCTTACTTTACACTTATCTGTCTTCATATGTTTGTTCGGTCTTTTCAGTTCCTTATACTTTGCCCTCATTGTAGTTTTTTTTGTCTGTCTTTTAGTTCATTTCCCTCTCCTCACACTTTTTTGTAAATCTTTTTCAAGGGTGTAGATGCAGGTCTGTTTCCTCCCTGAGGAATACGTGTCTCTGCTGCCGCCACCCCCTGCTCTACACATCTTCAGAGCTTTGTAAAGAGTCCAGTGTTGGAGACTAAACAGTCTCCCACATCCCCCTGTGTCAAGTTAAGCAAAAGGATCACACATCACATATAACATTACTTACAGATCAGGTCCCTCACTGCAAGTTGCATAGCAGTGCATATACTTGGCATCATTCATCTATCATCAGCACTTCACATGCTTATTTGTAAAGAATAGCCATACATGCATACATACATTATTTTTGTAAGTTAAGCCACAAATTTGTGAAAGTAAAGATGCAGACTGGAATATAATTCAATGTAAACTGCATTTTATATATGCTAGCTACTTGAATGTCCCATCCATATTTACTTCTTAGGGCTAGCTTGTATAAAAGCAGCACATGGTAAACTGCAGATGCTACTTGTACTTTACAGATCTCTTTTAAACGGAATCTAAAGCTTGAAGTGGACTTTAGGTCTGCCATGAATCATTATGCTCTTACTCTAAAATTAACAGGTTTACCTGTAGAATACCGGTGTCGGAGTGGCCTCCATCCAGCTGTGACTAGCCCTGATTTCACTACCGTTTCTGCTTCACAGCCACAGATCCTGTTCTGTGTGTGGAAGAGGCACTCATTGGCTGCCAAGGTCCACTTAAGAGATCCCACACACAGAATGTTCCTCCAATATATACAAGCATACTGTTTAAGTCAGTGTAATGTAAAAATCAGTAAAATATTGAATTGATAGGAGCTCTTTTTTTGTATAAAATGTCTGCACTTTCTGGAAAGGCATGAATGTTGCCCATGGGTTTTGACAAACCATATTTGGAAGGTTATGCCAGTATGGTTAAGGCATGCTGGAAACGGAGAAGATGTCTAAACTCAAAGTTCAGTTTTATGATCTTCCCATGTATTGGTACTTTACAGCAAATTTATACTTGACTAACATGCTCCTGTTTTCCACAATCTTCTGCATCTCACATGAGTCATTTTGTTTTCTGGTTCACATTGTTCTGAGCAGCTCTTAGCTTATTGTCTTTTCCAGTCCACTTGGAGTATAATCTCCAGAAATTTAGTTTTTTCTATTCAAAGCAGATAAAGCTTTCATATATTGTACCTCTGTGATCTTAGCATCACCCAAGTAGTCCACACGAATAAAATGCCTACAAATATACTGTATAAGGAATCTCTCTAATCTGACTTTTTGTGTTTTGCTAATCAGACCTTCTGTCTCATGTAGGGATGTTTTTTGCTATACTTTGCTAATCAGCAGATATTTTATTGCATCAGGGAGTACACATTTGCCTTCAAACTCTCATTGTGTTTTTTTTGTGTGTTTGTAATATTACCCTAAGCTGCTCTCTTATCAGTTCACAGATATAACTGATAAACGATTGAACCGTTAGCAGTGTCACCCACAAAGCATCTATCTGATTGCATTGATTTCTTGTGTGGTTCAAGTAATGAAATGGAAAACAGTCTGGCTTTCAACTCTCCCCAGTGGGCTAATTCATTTCCTTTAAGAGCAAAGCTTGGCTACATTAAGTGCATGTGTATTTATATTCATTATGAAAGGCTGCTTAACCCCTTTAGCACCGAGAATCCTGGCAACTATCATTTAGGATGGCAGAGCAGCGTACTGTAAAATGTATTAACAGCATATTAGTCTGCACACCATTAAATGAGTGACAATGTAACTGGAAATCGGAGTCTAGTTATTAAAGCATGAACCAATATTCTCAATTGCACTGATAATTACAACAGTAATTTTTATCAAGTGAATGAAACCTGTACTTTTCCAGACTGCATGAATTTTACCTGGCCCTTCTAGCATTTATTGGCAGGTTTATTTGCGACTTACTGATAACCATTCCAAGTCTTGGTTTATCAGGCGGAAATGTTTTATTTAGAGTATATTAATATGAATCTGAAATATGAGCTGATCAGAGATAAGTGGGTAAACAAGTGCATAGAATGCTCATATATTTTACTATCTTTTATATCTTGCATTCTTATGTTGCAATTGTGCGTTGTGTACTTTCTTCGTTTAGAACAAAAGGGTGAAAGTTTAAATCTGTAATATTTCCTCTGAATAAAAACAAGATCTGGTAAAGCAACCTTTTTGGTAGAGGGAAAAGAAAAATTGTGATCTCTATCTGTTCTCATGCACGGAAGGGTTCTCCTGTTGGCCCACACCTGTGACTTCTTATGAATTACTACAGGAAAGATGTCTTGTGGATTTTTCAAGTTCCTTCAGTGGGTTTGTGTGACCGCTATGAGGTAGATGTAGTATGTAATCATGATTCGCGTCTCTGCCCTTTTTCCTACTAGTCTGCAAATTAAACATGTCATTTTACTTGTAGCTAATAATTTAAAGGTAAATATTGTATAAATCTTACTAAACCCCCTTTTAACATAACCTTTGGAAGTTATCTTCATCAAAAAATTATTAAAATCCTTGCAGATGATTAGAATTACAAGATAGTGAGCGTTCCTCTCACTCTGCACTATTCTGGTTCTTTGTTTCTTCAGCTTCTTTCTTTTTGGACTTTTTTCCTAGAAATTTGCACTTGGCACAGGTAAAGAGAACCAGACAAAGAAGGATATCTGAAATATACTGTTCAGAGCCTTTTATGGAAGGTCCACTTTACTGGCAGCCCTCCACATTACTTAAAAACACCCGTTTAAAAATACATCTTTTAGAAATAAAATTAAAAAAAAAATGCTTCTCTTGGTCCCAGCTTTCAGGAGATGCAGGTGATGTCACTCTGCCTCATGTCTGCCTTCTTGAAAGCGAAGGGCTTAAAATACCATAAGAATGCACTCCATCAATATGTGTATTGGGGTGTAGGAGGCTGTAAATAAAGTGTACTTTCATTTTCAAGAAAGGTCCTCTTTAAACCATTTAACTGTGTTTTGCTCTATGTTCCCCTTCCATTTAAAATGTTAGTGGTTGATTTTTGTTTTGTTTTTTTTTGCTTCAAACACTGATATAAGCATGCCCCATTTGTTTTGGGTAAGAGCTGTGTAATGTTGTCACATCCACCAGTCAAATGCCATATTTCACTCCCAAGCTGTCATTTTTCTAAGCAGCTTTGAATCTGATTGCTGTGAGGCAGCAGTTATGTGGTTAATGTGAATTACATTCCAGTGATTAATAAATGATTCCAGTGATATGTTTTTATTCCGAGGAATTAACTTGTATATAAAGCCATCATTTGTTGTTTTTTTTTCCTTTTTGATAGACTTGGGGAATGGATAAAACCATTGGCAGTTTTTTTCCCCATAGGGGCTCTCATTGGGAAAATTTCCATTCACGGCTTTGTATATACTACAGAAAATGAGAGGAAGTCTCGTGGAAACTTTTGTTTCCAGTTTGAATAGTAGGAAACCACTGGCAGTTTTTTGGGGGGTTTTTTTCCAAGTGTATCCCATTTGGAGGGATTTTTCTCCAAAATGAAGCAAATCCATGCTAGACAGTTGTTGAACAAGTATCCCTATTGCAATATTTCCTTTCTGTTCTTTGCTGTCAATATGAAGTTATAGACTCTCTCACTTTTAGTCCCAATGACAATGGTGACTAGGACTAACAAAGTAAATCTCTCTAATGAGGGACTCCAACATCAGTAAAGCTCAACAAAGGTTCTAGAGCTTTACCTTTCTCTCAAATTGTAAAAAAGGAACGTTTTTTGGCTTTAGATATACTTTGACAACCATATTGTTTCTTGGTTACCAACTAATACAATTCTAACCCAATGCAGTAAGTATCGGGCCACGTATATAATAATTCTATCTTCTATGACAAAATGTTATGGTTAGCAACACTTGTATATAATTTCACAGCTTTACAATTGTCCTTTTTATGGTTTTTGGTTGTGAAACAGGTCACATTTGACCATTCTATTGATGGGGGCATATCAGTTAAAGGCAACTGGATCGGGGTAGAGAGGCTGATTGCGGTGTATATAATAACCTATGATAACCTATGGTAATCTGACTGAACCATGATTGATATCTTTTATATGTAAAAGTATTCTATGTGTTTTCTCTTCTCTTGCTTTATCATTAAATATGTCATACCAGGGTGTCGGAGACTTGGTAGATCTAATACATAGCAGTGTATTGAACATTATTCCAGCTTTGGTGTTCATTTTCCATTTTTTCAGGCCTTTTTTTGGCCTGACCCTCTATGTGAACCCTGCATGAATGTAAACACTTTGTGGGGATGTTTTGATGCAGACCCAGCAAATCTGGAGAGTATTAGCGGCCCAGTGTTTGAGGGAAGCCGGATTCCCTGGATAATTGTCAGAAGCTGCCTTCCATCCCTAGATCTTACATTTTGTTTAAAGTTTTCTAGGGTTCACTAGTAATGTTTTACTTATCTCTTTTTTCAGATATAATTAGTAGAATACATAATTGGTTTGATTTAAAAAGGAAAGAAAAAGATTTAAAAAAACAGTGAAGTTGTTTGTCTATTTCCATAGTCACTTTTGGGAACTCTTTCTCCCTGTGCTATAAACTTTTATTTCCTCAATTTCCTTTTTTCAGACCAAGCCTTACCACAGATCCGGTAACACTTAAACTTCCATTACCGTTGTGGCATTCTGTTGAATTAAAGTGGGGCTTAACCTAAAAAGATCTGTTTAGTTTATTTTTGTAACTGGTGAACTGTGGAGTCTTTATAATGAGCAGTGAGAAGAGAGCACAGGAGCCATCCTTGTAAGCTACAGGAGGATTCGGACACTGGAGCATTTGTACAAATGCCTGTGTTCATTTTTGCCATTCTGCTGGCTAATGGAATACTGGCACAGATATTCACTTTGTCTTCATATGTAAAACAGTTTTTGAACGATCCCTGATGAGACTTAACTAACTTATGAACAGAGTGTTTAGCTAGAGAAATGTTTATGAACCTCATGTGTCAACTGTTCGGGCCTCTTTCTAGCTGAAACAATATATTTAAGGCAACTTTTCACAAACAAATGAAAAATTGTTTGCATGCAGCTCACATAACATAGCATTTTTACTTAAATTACTGATTGTGAATTCTAAACAAGCTCTTTAACCAAAATTAGACTAAAACATTTTGGCAGGACCTCTACTTTAATAGAGTGGGGAAGAATGATAACTTTTCCCAGGGTTTATTGTTGTATGTGTCTGCACTGGGGAGAGTCACACATGGCATTTTCCATCATCTTCTGTCCTAACATGAGTCCAGAAGAAATCTCCCTGTGGGGACTTCTGTTTTGGTGACAACTGTAAAAGGCAAGATGTTCTTTATCTTCCATCTTGTTTCTCTAAGACAGGAAACAATGAGAAATCACACCTGATGCAATGACACTAATGCTTGCAGATATGGCAACATTTGTTGGTACTAAAAATGTTGTGTGTGTGATAGATAGATATATATATATATATAATATAATTACACACACAGTGATTAGCCATAACATTATGACCAACTGCCTGATATTGACTGGGTCCCCCTTTTGCTGCTAAAGCAGCCCTGACCCCTGGATGCATGGACTCCAAGACCTCTGAAGATATGCTGTGGTATCTGGCACAAGCTGACAGTAGCAGATCCTTTTAAGTCCTGAAAGTTGCAATGTGGGGCGCTCCGTGGATTGTACTTTTTTCCAGCACATTCTATAGATACTTGATTAGATGGAAATCTGGAGACCAAGTTAACACCTCAAACTCCTTGTGTTCCTCAAACCATTCTTGCAGTGTGGCAAGGTGCATTATTCTGCTAAGAGTCAACTGCCATCAGGGAATACTGTTTCCATTTAAAGGGGGGTAGCTGGTAAGTGTCAAAGTAACATACACATGAATGGCATGATCCAAGTTTTCCCAGGATACCATTGCCCGAAGCATCCCACTGCCCCCAATGGCTTGCCTTGTCCCATAGTGCATCCTGGTGCCATCTCTTCCCCAGGTAAGCGGTGCACGCTTACCCGGCCATCCAGTTGATGTAAAAGAAAACCTGACTGATCAGACAAGGCCACCTTCTTCCATTATGCCATTGTCCAGTTCTGATGCTCGCATGCCCATTTGCAGGTGCTTTTGGTGGGGGGAAAGGGGTCACCATGAACACACTGAACTGTCTTCGGCTACGCAGTCCCATACACAACAAGTTGCAATGCACTGTGTGTTCTGACAACAGCATTAACTTTTTCAGTAATTTGAGCTACAGTAGCTCTTCTATTGGATTTGACTACATGGGCCAGCCTTCGCTATCCATGTTTATCAACGAGCCTTGGCCTCCTATGACCCTGTCACTGGTTCACCGGTTTTCCTTTGTTGGACCACTTTTGCTAGGTCCTGACCAGGAACATCCCATAAGAGCTGCAGTTTTGGAGTTGCTCTGACTCGGTCATCTAGCCATTACAATTTGGCTCCTGTTAAAGTGGCTCAAATCCTTACGCTTGCCCATTTTTTTTCCTCTACCAACACATCAACTTCAGGGACAAAATGTTCCCTTGCTGCCTAAGAAAACCAAGGTGTGTGTGTGTGTGTGTGTGTGTGTATACACACACACACACACTTTCTATAATGGCCTGGACAGATTTCTTGTTAACTCTAGAAAAGATTATGAATAATTGGATCATAGTGATATTTCAAACTGTTTTCTGTAATTGGTATCATCATGTCTACAGTCTTTTAATCAGTCAGTCACCCTATTTAAATGGGGAAATAGACCAGCATGTCAATGGTAAAGGCTGTAAGACTAGCTCCAAACAGCTTTCCTGTTCCTGTAACTACAGTTGCCAATATTAGGAATTTTAGGGTCTTTGGAAGTGTAGTCAACCTCCCTGGATGTGGCCATATGAGGAAAATCAACCGCAAATTGAACAGAAGGATAGAGACTAGGAACATTTCCAAAGAGATACAAGCTGAACTGCAAGGTTAAGGTACATCAGTGTCTGATTGCAGCATCAGTTGATTTTTGAGCATCAGTGGGCTCAAAGAAAATGCCAAGGAGGGCTTCAGTGAAAGAAAAACTTTAAAAAGCCAGACTGAAATTTGCCAAAATCCATATTGATAAGCCACAATGTTTCTGGGAGAATGTCCTTCGGACAGATGAGACAGAACTGGAGTTATTTACTTTTAAACAGAGGATGCTCTGTTATTTTGCGGCTGCTTTGCTGCAACTGGCATGGGGTTCCTTGAATCTTTGCAGGGCGCAATGAAATATCAAGACTATCAAGGAATTCAGAAGTTAAACATACTGTCAGAAAGCTCTTGTCTCAGTTGCAGGTCATGGGTTCTCCAACAGGATAACTACCTAAAACACAAGAATGGCCGAGAACAAACTATTGGACTAATCTGAATTGGCATATAAACCCTACAAAATCTGTGGTAAGAGCTCAAACATGCAGCCTGGAGAAGGCACCCTTCAAACTTGAGTCAGCTGGAGCATGTTGCTCAAGAATAGTGGGCCAAACTACTTGTTGGTGCAGAAGTCTCATTGGGAGCTATAGAAATTGCTTGTTTCCAGTGATTTGTCTCTATAGGGTTATGCTACAAATATATTCGGTCAATTGTCCCATCTTTTTTTGTTCATGGCATTTTCATTGGCTTTATTTAGATCAAAAGCAGTCTGAAGTGTCCCAACAAATTTGTCCACATCTATAGTTCATTATATATTTGGTATGGAAGTTTAGATGCTAAGCCAGGAAATCACATTACTTCATTAGCAGGCTGGTAATATCCATATATTGAAACATGTTTTCTTCATACAGCTTGATAACACTTAGTATATTTTTAGTTTCTGGTATTGTTTTCTACCAACCATTGTTGATAGTTTTAGCACATTTGTTCTAAAGTGTTCTATATTTTTGAATGTGTGTGTGACTGTTCTTAGTAAAATAAAGCATAAATTCTGAAGATAAAAGCTGGACATTCATTAGTAGAATTAAGTTTAAATGTTTGTGGAAAATACATCATAAAAATATGTTTTTAAAATATAAACATAACGCATTTGATGGTGCCATCATAGACTCAAATTTCGGATGTTATTTTGTTCTATTGCCATGCCAATATGTCAAATTCTTACACTTAATTTTGGGATAGTTTACATGAACAAATGTCTGTGATATAGAAAGCAAATGTAAAATATTTCCTTGTCAAGAGCCACATTCACAGTTCTAAATTTGTTCATTCAGATAAAAATTGAGGGAAATTCTCCATCCTTCTCATAATGATTTTTTAAAATTTTATTTATTTTTTTGGCTCACTGAGGTTGATAATGATTGTCGATTTTTTTTGTCCCCATCGACTAGTAGAAAATCAAACAGACTTTCCAAAAAGGATCACATGAAATTCTACATGTGTAGGGTCAGCTTAACATGTTTTTACAAGTTTGTCAACTTTTAAAACTTAGTTTAGCATGTACATAACGTACATAGGACAGAGTGAATGAAGATATAAGAATGAACCTCCTGGCAAGATTTTTAACTTAAAGGAGAACTATGGGGTCAGTGTTTTTCCCCATAGTTCTCCTTAGGGTAACGGGAGGACACAAACTAGCGTCCTCCCGTTACCCTAAGCTCAGTATACTGAGACGCCGCAGCCGGAGCGGATCCCGACGTAGATGACGGGATCTGCCCAGCTGCGTGAGTGACAGCTGGCTCTGCCTATGTAGAGGAAGAGCCAGCTGTACCCGCCCCCTCCCCCGTCCGTTCCGCCAGTCAGCACTGGAGGAGCGGAGAGGGGGGAATCCAGTCCCTCCCGTCACGGCAGAGAGCCGTGACAGTAGCGAGAGGTGAGCGAACGCCGGTATGGGTTCGCTCACCTCCCGATCTACTGAGCCGACCTGTGACAATGAGACTGTCACAGGTCGGCTAGAACTATGAGGTGAGTGAAAAGCACTTACCTCATAGTTCTCCTTTAATTCATTAGTTTTAAATAGTAAAGGGGATTATTTCTAGTTTGGCATATTGCTGATATAAGGAGCCATCTGAAATACTGTTTAACTCGATGCACTTTTCCCCTTGTGCCAAATGCATGCCAGAGTAAGCCATTAACTTGTCTAGATTACACCTTGTGATAAAGCACTTTTATCAAGTTCAGTTTGGTATGAGTGCTCTGGAATCTGTGAAGGCAGTTTTTTGTAGTATCTCTGCTATGCAAAACTCTACAAGTACCGTTGCTTCTTTGAAGACTTGAAGGGTAATGCTATTTCTGATGTCCTTTTTTCTGTCGCCTCACTGTTTAATAGGAGACGGCCTTTGTCTCTTAGTTTCCATTACCCTGTGGAAATTATGTTACGGTGTATATTTTTAAGGTCATCGTACAAAAAAAAAAAATCTTACTGCAGTAAACAAATAGGCATTGTTATACGGTTTTAAAAAGAACAAAATGAGAGTACATCGTCCTAATCTGTCATCAAATCACGTTTGAACGTTTATGGTACAGCTGTAGGCATATGCAGCTACCAAAGTTATGAGCTTCTGCTTGTATATGGGCTTGTTCACACCATCTCCAGACCGGTTCTGGATGTGTTTCCACTTATGCGTTAATGCTCATTTCTGATGCGTTCTAGTGCTTTTTTTCCCCATTCTTTTTTGTGTTCTAGTGCGAAATAAAAGCATGCTGCTGTGCTATTTTTAAAAAAGCTGTAGAACAGAACGCAGTGTTGTCAACTAGACTCACGTAACACATTATTGGAATTGTTGTGTATGCGATTTTGGTGCAGAGAAAACAAATCCACCCGTCTGGATATGTTGTGAACAAGTCCTTAAGTGTAAAAACCATGCAACTGGGCACATATATGTTCTAACAATTGAGTGACAGGAATGGGGCTTGTTGACACCAAGGGGTGGGACTCAGTGGCGTAACCAGAGTTATGGGCACCCGGGGCAGAACATTTTTTTCGCCCGCCCCCCCCCCCCCATA
>NW_017306295.1:1352017-1376636 GCF_000935625.1 Nanorana parkeri | reverse complement strand
GGCTGGCTGGCTGGATCAGGCAGACGCGCCCTCCAATCAGGCAGTGTAGAGGGCCGCCCGCAGTGGCCTCGGAAGAGCGAGCGGCCGCCCGATGACAGCCAGGTGATCGTGTCAGGGAGAGGGAGCCATGGCTTCGTTTAGCGGGGGTCGTGACGGCGCCCCCCCTCAGTCCTGCGCCCGGGGCAAGTGACCCCCCCGCACCCCCGGTTGTTACGCCACTGGTGGGACTTAATGTAGTCTTGTGGAGCATATGAGTTCTTCTGCAGGGGTTTAGCATCCACAAATAAACGAATGTGGTACCTTCCCCTTGCTGGTAATGTTAGTGTACAATTTGGTGGATATGACCAGTTTCTTTAAATGCTGACACTTAGATTGAGCTTCCCTTTAGATTATGGCTTGTTGACTCGTTTTAATTTTCTGTTTGAAGCAACTTTCATCTCCTAGTTTAAACACAAGTTAAAAGAGAACTATGGGGTAAATGTTTAACTTTTTCCCCCAAAGTTCTCTTAAGGGTCACGGACGGGCATTTACTAGCGTCCTCTCGTGACCTATCTAGCTCAGTATATGACGAGCTACAGCTCGCGGTATGCTGAGACCGCCACAGCCGGGACAGATCCCAACAATGCTGTCGAGATCCACCCAGCTGCATGAATGACAGATGACTCTGCCTATCTATAGGCAGAGTCAGCTGTACCCTCCCCGTCCGTTCCTCCAGTCAGCGCTGGAGGATCGGAATGGGGCGGAATCCCTGCGGGGAGCGGTGCCTGATGATCACCGCTCTCTGCAGGGAGATGATCGGGAAGTGAGCGAGCGACGGTATGCATTCGCTCACTTCCCGATCTATTGATCGACGTGTGACAGTTTAATTGTCACAAGTCGGCTCGAACTATGCAGATGAGTGATTTTCACTCACCTCATAGTTCTCCTCCTTTTTAAGGAAGCGTATTAAATGCATTGTTGAGTGGCAATATCCCTGTTTTTCGTCCAGTAACAACTGTCACAAATAATAACATTTTAATATCCAATAAAACCATCTTCTAAAATCGTCACATCATCCTGTTGCATTTTTTTAAGGGTGCAACCTAGGAGGAAGAAGGGTCTTTTGCAAAGGCTCAGATTGGTGCCATGATTTAGTCACAAATCACAATAGCAATGACACGGAGGTTCTTCTGCCAGTAGACCCTGCGCCTTGTTGTCGTTGGAAGCAAAAGAACCACTGTCATATTATTACAGTGCTTCAAGTACGTCTCATGGGAACTGTTGCCTAGATTTTAGATATTCAGTATATAATATATAAAGGATCCTAGTCGCACAGATGTAAGCGGTAAGGCATTACCTAAAGCCATAGGTCAAACATGTCCTGCTATCTAACAAAGCCTATTTTAAACTGTCACTTGTGAAGTTGGACTTGGGAACAGAAATGGACAGAATTTGTTTGCATGTGCAAGGAATGTAGGTATTTATATATAAGTTTGCGGTGCAAGTGTCAGCACCACATTATAGGCAGCATCTTCTGTGTTAGCTGTAACGTCTCTACTACCTGCTCTAATATCAGCAGGATAGGGGCTTTGTTTAGACTCCACTTTTAGCAAAGCATATCTGAAACTGGAAAGTCTGGTTGCAACGACTGCTCTTTCATCAGGTATAAGTAATCTGCACATTGTAGAGGATGTAACGTAGCAGAATTCCACATCACCTGAACATCCAAATTCCGAACATTAAAAGCTGAGGGCATTTGAAAGTCGCAGGTCTGTAGCTCATTCCATAGCCCAGGTTTTATTATTTATGGTGTTCTGCTGGCGCCAGACGTTGACAAGGGCAGAAAATGTAAAAATAAATAAATAAACAGAACAGAAGCTAGTAACGTCGTTTTTCAATGGATGACTTGCAAGGCTTTGTAATAGTTGTGATCAAAAGGTAAAGGCATAAGTAAGGCTTAGGAGGGAGGTGTGGCATGCTGACTGCTTTTGCTGTACTGCATACTGTATAAAATCATATTGAGCACAGCCATAAGCAACCTATAGCTAAGCGTTCATTTATTATAAAGTGTGTACATAAAGCAGTATTGGCAGTTTTCTGAAGAGCCTTTGCATGTTTATAATGTTTTTCTTATGAATACATTTTACACACATGTTTTTCCCCTTGCAGGTTGTTTTTTTTTTGGAATTGAGTTTCAGGATTCTGTGAACAGGTGTCCTTAAAACTCAGTTTATTGAAACTGTTCATACAAGGAATTATTGGGTACCCAGTACTTTTTAGGGGGTCTATCTATAAGCCCCCTTTCACATATCTGTGATACATTGCAGACGTGCTGCAGGGCGCATTGTAGTGTGCTGCGGAAGGACAGCCCATTAATTTGAATGGGCTGCCTACTGCAGCTAAATCTCACTAGGTACATTTAAAAAAATAAAAATAAAAAAATCACATGGTAGTAGGTAACCATGTGATGGCTGGGTGTGTTGGGATGCCATTAGGAAATAATGGCACCACAGCGCAACATACAATGCAGGAGTGCGTGCAATGTAAAGATGTGAACAGTACATAGATATTTTCACCCGTGTCATACAGCTTTTATCCAGGATTCGCACTGTTTTTTTTCCAATGTAATCCAAATAGGAAACATGAAAACATTGTATAAATAGACCTCTTAGACTCTGTATGTAGGTACGGTTTTTAAGGAATTGGGAAATTAATTTTTTTTATTCTTTTATTTTATAGGTTTGAAACTGATGTGTTGTTGTTGTGTTACTATTAAATATCCTTATTTTTTTATTCTTGTTTTACAAATATACATTTAACACCGGGTGCACCATGATATCCAAGTCATAGTCACATGGCTTCCAATACCATCTCTATGCCGATGACACTCAAATTTATCTTTCCACTACACGACTCTCCCCCTCAGTGTCCTTGCGTGTCACTAATCTACTAAATGACATAGTCTGGATGTCACAACATTTCTTAAAGCTCAATCTTTCAAAAACTGAGCTCATGATATTTCCTCCACCCCGTGCACCTTTTCCCCCAACATTTCAGTTGCGATTGATAACACAACTATCCAAACCTCCCCTCATGCCAAGGTCCTAGGTGTCATCCTTGACTCGGACCTCACCTTTCTTCCCCACATCCAATCGCTATCCAAATCCTGCCGCCTTCACCTTCGTAACATCTCAAAAATACGCCCCTTCCTCACTTAAACAAACCGCAAAATTACTCATACACTCGTTATCTCTCGTCTTGACTATTGTGACTCCCTCCTCATTGGCCTTCCACTACACAGGATATCCCCCCTTCAGTTTATCATGAATGCAGCTGCCAGACTCATTCACCTTACCAACCGCTCAGTGTCTGCATCCCCCCTCTGCCAATCCCTACACTGGCTTCCACTCGCCCAGAGGATAACATTCAAAATATTAACAGTCACCTATAAAGCCATCCACAACTCCGCCCCCGGATATATCTCAGACCTTGTCTCTAAGTATCACCCTAACCGTCCCCTCCGCTCATCCATTGACTTCCTGCTTTCCAGCTCCCTTGTCCACTCCTCCCATACCCGCCTCCAGGACTTCTCTAGAGTCTCTCCCATCCTCTGGAATTCTTTACCCCAACCTGTCCGTCTGTCGCCCACCTTGACTGCCTTTAGGCGTTCCCTAAAGACATCTCGTCAGGGAAGCCTATCCCACCTCGACCTAACCACTGAACCTTCACATTCTGAAATAATTCATCCCCAACACAGCTACCTCCTCATGTATCATTTCCCCCTCCTCTTTCAGATTGTAAGCCCTCAGGGGCAGGGCCCTCCTTACCATCTTGTCTTGAATTGTATTGTAACTGTAATGTCTTCCTTATATTGTAAAGCGCTACGCAAACTGTTGGCGCTATATAAATACTATGTAATAATAGCACACTATATGTAGGTTTAAAAAGGAAAACATACAAAGACCCTGTTTGTTTTTAGACTGCCTCTCTGTAATTGAAACTTCATATGAATGTATGAACGAGCAGGGGGCTTAGTGACTTTCCTCTTCTGTAAGCTCTTCTGATCTTGGTTTTACTTTTATATAGGGTGAGACTTATCTGACTTCCCTAAGCACTTCCATGTAGTTGAGCCCCAAATGCCCTGCCAAACTGCTGTGACAGTAAAGTGAAGGTAATGAGGAAGTTAATACACTGTCTTTTGCTGCAGATCTGGTTTTAAACACTACAAATAGCAGAGATTAGGACACTTTAAAAGGGAGATTGAGTGTAACAACCCATAGCAACAAATCGACATTCATAAGGATGACACTTGACCAGAACATGATGGATTCGGATTGAACGCTTTATTACCTGCTGTTCAGGATAGATGATTGTCCCTGGACGCAGACAGATTGCATCCGGGGTCAATCATCTATCCTGCAGGCACACCTGGGATTGCTGCCGCAAGAATCTGCAGGTTCTTGCTGCAGGAAACCCTAGCGTGTGAATGTAGCCCAAGTGCTGCTTATATCATACAGAAAACGTTGACTATACTGTTCAGCCCTTGAGGTACTACATAGCTGGGAAAGGAGGGAATAGCTGCTGTGGCTGGGCCACTGGACTTTATGAACCTGGGAGCGCTTACCCCCTACACTTAGTGTATTTACATACTAGGTGTAGTCATCTTTTACTATGTAATGTAATTCTTTGTCTCCACACCAGTTCTGTGTTTCCAAAAGTCACAAGGGTTTTAAGTTTTAGTGTTTTAAGTTGTAGTGCTTGGGTTGTTTTCTTCCTTCCCCCCCCCCCCTTTTTTTTTTTTATCCCCACTCAGTTCAGCATGTGGCACACTCGGTTCCCTCTCAAGTTTTTATGCTTTATAAAACAAGTGATTGTTCCAAGACAAAATAATGCAAAAGAAAGAAAAGCCGCATACCAGACCTGTAGTGGAGCCAGTCTGTCCGGTCCAAACATGCAGGTATTTTCACAGCCTCATGTAATTATTGGAGTCTGTCATTTTTTTCCCCTCCCTCATAACCACCTTTTTGTGAAGTATTTTGTAATGCAGCATGGAAAAGCATAAAGCGATTGTGGTGCAAAATGTTTTTAGATTTATTTTTTTTTGTAATCCACCAGAACAGTATCGGTTTTATTGTTCCCATAATACTTTTAGGAAAGAATGCTGGGGAGGATTAATTTGTTGAGTAGGATGCATAAAAATTACAGTCTTCTGTTCTAGGACTGCTGTAGATTCATCGTTGTGCACCATTCAAAAATTAAATGCAAACTTCAGGAAAGGTCTTCTCCCCCCATCAAGGGGTAGAGACTGTCCAAATGTCTTTATCTGATTTTGCTTTTGCGTAGTTGTCAGCCTCTAAAGGCAAGAAGACATGCACAGGAGTTGTTGCAGCAAAGGATATGCTGGCCTTGGGAAGGAAATTTTAAACCCAGCCCGGTATATACTTTGGCTACCAGGTCCTTGATATTAGATAGCAGTCTGAAGGAAAAGTATTCCAATTAAAGTATTTCTGTGACTTGGCTTTTTATATGTTGGACAATAGGGATGCACCGATACTGGTGTTTCTGTTAAGAGTACCAATTTTTGTTTTCTCCAGTACTCGCAGATACCGAATACAGATATGGGAAGTCCTGTTAAGGAAGACTGGCTGCGTGTAATGACTCGCCACCCGATTACCTGGAAAGCCGGCTCAATGCTCTCTCGTCACCAGGTGATGAGGAAGCATGGAGCCGGCATTCTGGCCAATCAGGAAGGCGGGGGGTGGGTAATGACTCGCTGCCCAGCTTCCTGATTGGCCAGCTATCAGACCAATCAGGAAGCCGGGCGACGTGTCATTACATGCCGCCCAACTTCCTGATTGGCCGGGAAGCTGTTCCATGCTCCCTCGTCTCCGGGTGGCGAGGAAGCATGCAGACAGCTTTTTGGCCAATCGGAAAGCCGGGGGGTGGGTAATGACCTTCCGCTTCCTGATTGGCCAGCTTCCCGACCAATCGGGTCGCTGCCCCTGCCGATTCTCCCCCCTTCTCTCGGGTCCCGCATGGAGGTGGTACCACGCTGGGCGCAGGTGTAATGAGCTGTGTACACGGTTGATGTGGAGGCATGCTTCCGAGGGAGCGTGGAGCTGGTTTACCGGTTAATCAGGAAGCCACGCGGTGTGTAATGACTCGCTGTCCGGCTTCCTGATATCGGAAGTTTCCGGTATTGGGATAAGTACTCGGGTAAGCCTGTTTCTCCATCTTAAAATGAACCTGTGCTTTGCCCATGGTGGGGTGCAACAACAGGCCATTTATTACGTTGCGCTTCCTAGTAGCCTGTACATGCCAAACTTTTGCACCCAGGCACAGTAATGTCACATGCTTTTACTGTAACCAAAAGTGCCAGGTATTTCCTTTTGGCTTCCAGCCCTGAACAGCATGAGAGTAAAAGAACTAAGTATTTGCTGGGGAGGTCGAGGGGATTAAGGCAAAGCTCGGATTTACTTTCAAGCATTGGTTGAAACAAAAAACTACATATGCAGTACATCTCTTTAATACATGCACTTCAGGTGTTTTATCTCCGTAAAGACCTTGCAGATATGGAAAAATAGTAGTTGATTTGCCAGAAAAAGTTTGAAATCTGTATCTCTATCTCTAGATGTACCAGTTACTCGGAATGTATTGAATGCATCAACGTAACAGCCAAGCAAAAAGCATTATCAGTAACGGAGACCATTAATGACCGCTTTAATGTTTTGCTCAAGTCATGTTTCCTTTTAAAAGTTGTTGTGACATCAGATATGCCCATGTTTTGTTCTAGGTAGGTATGTCCAGATACCAGTTCAGATACCAGTACCAATACTTGGCATTTTCACGAGAGCTATCAGGGTTACAGCTGGGACCAGGCTCTGGCGCTCCACCACTGTCTTGAAATCATTAGTCTGCATTGTTTTAGAAAAACTGTCACATGGCAATATATAAAAATGTATCGGTACTTGTGTCTGTGAGTACTTGGACAAGTATCAGTACTTGGAAAAATGGTATCGCTATATCCCTAATATATATTTATAAAAAGAAAATAATGCATTCAAATGGGGATGTACAAAGCCCAGGTGCTCTGTATGCTGCTTACAAATGACAGCTGCCTCCTAACATTTGAATTTTTCTCTAGTGTAGTCCTGGAGCTGAAAAGTATCTATACTTGTACTTGTACCGACTACGGTACTTGGTATCTGAACATCCCTAGTTCTAGGTAAGTGATTAACCAAATAGTTGACTCGGGATCAGGATGATAGCATTGTATCTTCAAAAAAAAAGTTTGTGTTGGCAGCTCTCATAATGCTTTCATGACAAATTAAGCAAATTAAATGATCATACAAAATACACATTTACTGCATCTGGAAGCTTGTTTCCAGTTTTATCTGACACCTTTGCCTGTGTATTTCTCAAACAGATGAAGTAGATTGTTAGAGCGCTGTCACAGCAGCAAATTTTTAACATCTACAAATCTTGATTTCTGCGGTCATATGTTCTTTATTCTTGTAGTTGGCCACATTTCACTTTGCTGGTGTGCCATACTGACTAGGAGCTGCTGTCATTTATTATTACAGGTATTTTTATAGCGCCGACTATTTACACAGCACTTTACATAGTGCACATTCACATTAGTCCCTGCCCCCAAGTAGCTTACAATCTAAGGTCCTTATATCACATGCATACATAGTGGGCCAATTTATACAGGAGCTAAATAACCTTTCCAGCATGTCTTTGGAGTGTGGGAGGAAACCAGAGTACCCGGAGGAAACCCACACAAGCACAGAGAGAACATGCAAACTTCTTGCAGATAGTGACCTGGCTGGGATTTGAATTCTGTAGCCAACTTCAAACGTTACAAATAAAGTGAAGCAGAGTAGTTCTTTAGTTGCTATCCGGACCCTAACAGTTTGTTCTAAGACCGAAAAGGCATCCCAATGTGTCGCTATGGTATTTCTGGGCTCTGTTCACACCAGCGCAGTCCATACTGGACCAGACAAAAAAAAGATACTGCTTATCTCATTTTCTCTGGGGTGGAATGCATGAAACACATGCGAATGCACTGGACCGCACCTAAAAGTCGGTAAAAAAAAACCCCACTCCAGTATGCTGCAAAAAAATAGCTATTAAAATGCACTGCGTTTGCAGATCTGGTCCAGACATAGTGTGAACATAGCCTTAGTGTTATGGGAAATTTGTTCGTATACAAGATCTTCAATTTGGTCTCTAGTAGTCCTCTCCTTTTTTTCCCCCCTCATCTATGTAGCTTATTTTTTTCCCTTTGCAAACCAAAATTAGAAAGAACTTAGAATTACAACTTTGGTCTCCTCAAAAAATGTGTGCTGCAGCACTTTATACGTGCATGTGACTGTAATTCGTACCCCTGCAAAGTCCCAAAAATGCCTATCGAACATGCCAGCAAAGTCTACCTAATGCAGCTTCCTGTGATAAGGTGGAAACAATGCTGCACTGCTCCCTAATTCCCACCAGTGTTGCCACATTCATGTAGGCTGTGCATGCTTACACTACAGTGGGATGAGAAAATGTGGCAACACTGCTGCTACTACAGACCAGATTGATGATTGATTTTGTATATGAACAATCTTCCCATAAACACTAAGGCTCTGTTCACACCTTGTCTGGACCAGATCTGCAAATGCAGCGCATTTTTAACCGCAATTTTGTTACTGCTGATTCACAAGCCTGTAGCCTGTCAATCAGCACCTGGCCAACTGTCATACAGGGACCCATAGGTGTATTTTAAGAGCTCTATTTATAAACAATTAAGCGGTAATTCACCCTGCAAATCCGTGTGAAAGTTCATTGGAAGCAGAAACGAACAATATTTTTCTTTTTGGGTCAAATATTCCATTATGGCCACTAGATGGAGCTGAGGAACATAGGAAATATTTTTCACTATTCTCCTCCGCTCCATCTAGTGGCCACAATGCAGTATTTTACAAATATCACATTTGACTTGAAAATATTCTAAGAACAATTGGTTTTACCTTGAACGCCTCATCTACTTTCTCTCCTCAGAAATACCCACTATCATTCTTGGTGACTTTGCTACTAACATTAACACCCCAGCTTCTAGCTTCTGCTCAATTTCTTACCCTAACCTCTTCTTTTGATCTAACCCAATGGTCAGACACTCCTACTCACTCTGATGGTAACATACTAGATCTTGTTTTCTCTCACCTATGCACTCCTTGCAACCTCTCCAACACCCCTTTCTCCCCTCTCAGACCACAACCTTCTCAGTTTCACCCTCACCCTATCCGCAACCCTGAATCTCCCTACACGGCAGACTGTCACCCGGAAAAACCTTCACCACCTCGACCCTTCTCTTCTCTACTCTGCTACTGACTACCTCTATGACAAAATCTCACCCCTATCCTGCCCTGACCTGGCTATTTCTGTCTACAACTGTTCACTTTCATCCTCTCTAGACACCTTGGCTCCCCTCACTACTCGCAGACTTAGACCACGTCCACTACAACCGTGGCAAACAGATGAAACCAAAAATCTCAAGAGGCATAGCCGCACTCTTGAACGTTAACTCAACTATCCAGCACTCCCCTCATGCCAAGGTCCTAGGTGTCATCCTTGACTCGGACCTCACCTTTCTTCCCCACATCCAATCACTATCCAAATCCTGCCGCCTTCACCTTCGTAACATCTCCAAAATACGCCCCTTCCTCACTTAAAGAAACCGCAAAATTACTCATCCACTCCCTTGTTATATCTCGTCTTGACTATCCCACCTCAACCTAACCGCTCGACCAGCACGTTCTCAAACAATTCATCCCTACGCAGCTCCCTCATCATGTATCTCTTCCCCCTCCATTTTAGATTGTAAGCCCTCGGGGGCAGGGCCCTCCTTACCATCTTGTCTTGAATTGTATTGTGATTGAAATGTCTGCCCTATATTGTAAAGCGCTGCGCAAACTGTTGGCGCTATATAAATCCTGTATAATAACAGATTTGCAGGGTGAATAACGCTGCATTTTTGTATAAATGGACCCCTAAGACAATTAAGTTTAAGTATTGTTAAACTTGTTTAAAGGAATATTTCACAAAAGAAAAGATTTGCGTCCATTTTCTGACTCATGCCAGTCTTGGGCAGTGAAATTAAACATATTCATTGGGTCACTGTGCCACAGATAC
The DNA here is from genome assembly GCF_000935625.1 of Nanorana parkeri. NCBI lineage: Eukaryota > Metazoa > Chordata > Amphibia > Anura > Dicroglossidae > Nanorana > Nanorana parkeri. The sequence goes on along the minus strand of NW_017306295.1, from coordinate 1,366,481 downwards.
CCAGTATACACAACCAGTCAGCTGTTTTTGGTACTTCAAAAAGAAAAACAATCTAAAGTAGAAAACAATTAGCACACCAGACCAGGGTAAGTGCAAGTCATGAAAACGTCTTCATTGCCAAGTATGTAAAAGGTGTGAATATGGAAATATTTCCTAACAAATTTTGTGTGAAATTTTGAAACTAGTTCCCTGGTTGTAAAGCTTCAGTCATTTCTAAATTGGTATCTTGACACAAGTATGCACATGAAAGTAACTTTGTTGATCTGCATACATGGTTTGGGTCAGTGATTTCGAAAGAACTGGAGGCAGCCAGACAATAAGCATTTTCTTAAGGATATTAACAGTGGAAATCTACATCCCAGACAGGTTTCCCTTTTTAAGCAGTTTGCCACTCCATTCATGTTATAGGGAGAGGTTGTATCCAGTGCTGCTCATTTAAAATTTTTAGGGACCCTAGTAGGAAGGTTCCCTCCTTCCCGTTACAGCCATGGCAGATCGCACTCTTTTGGAGTCACTGTTATGGCATATATTGCTTGCCAAGCAAGTCAGCAGCTGCAGATAGTTATGTTACACAGAGAGATTAAAGGGAGAATTATGAGGGCCTTCATGGTTTACACATGGTTCCTATTTCTATTTTAGCATATGCAAATTAAATTTACTCCAACATAAATATGTTTGGGTTTTAAGCAAATATGTGAATTAACAATAAAATGGCAGAAGGAGGTACATATAGATTTTTATAGTTCTAAACGGAACTGTTATTGACTCAGTAGTTGTGCTGCTTTAAGCTTCCTGTAGAGTATTCTTGGTGGAAAGGTCATAAGAAGTTTACATAAATCTCCCTGAATCGTAGCGAGTAAGCTTAATTGTTAGCGGTACATTGTAACCTGATCCCCGGTTTACATTTATTTAAACACTCTCTCCAGAACCCTGACAATCCTAATTAAGCCAGCTTTAATTATAACCTGTTGTTGCACCATGCAGCGCTTACCTGAATGACACATCTTGACTTGACCTTAGCACAACACTGCTAACTCTTAACCCCTTAATTTTTTAGATCCCGGCACATTTCCCCAGATAGAGAGATACTTTTGTAGATGTTGTTTTTACATTGCTTAGCTTTGGTTTAATCCACAAATGCATGTAGTCTATCTCTGGTATGGATAGGATTCCTATACACAGCTGTTGCCAATCTAATCCAGCTTGGCCCAATTTAAGTATTGACATGTCAGACCTGATTGACCACTGAGGATCCTGTAAAACACTGTAGTAGCCGGAGGTACTACAGTGCTGGCCACCATCTTTCGGGTCCTGCATGTTTCCGTGTTGAGTGGCTTCCCCTCTGTTCAGAAAACACCTAGTATTTTTATCCGATGCATTCTCGAGGGGCAGATTGACCTCGCCGCCCCTAGTCCATTTGGAGAATGCCTTGTATTCATTGGGCTATAGTATCAAATACAGAAAAATAACCATCGATCTGCTAGAAATACACTGTGCTTGTAACCTCTTGTGTGGGTGTTGTCAGCCATGCCTGCTGGACTACAGAACACAGCCTATCCCCTGCCACTTTCTGTCCCCCTTCATACACCTACATCAGTTTCTTTTCCCAAAAAAACAATACTGCTGTCTTGACTCTCCAGAGCCTGCCCACACACTGTGTAGGGAAAGGACTCTTGAGCCATGTAGTTCTGGGGGTGTGCCGACATCAATCAGAACTGAGCTAACGAGAACTTCCCCTGCAAGAGTAAAATTAGATAATGTCTGGACAAACACTTTAATCAAAGAATAAGCTCACCAGTCTTTTATTTGAAATGTTGTTTACGGTTATTTTAAATTCATTTCTTGGCCCATGCTATAGTTCGATCATTGTTTCATATCAATACTGAAAATTCTTTGATGGTATTTTTAAAATTACATGGCAATTCATATTTATGTATTAAGTATTTGTGTGCTTTGTAGTATTTGTTGAGGTGCTTTCGATGCATCTAAAATGATGTTTACATTTAATGATATAAAGTTTCAATGAATAAAGATAAAGTGAATATATGACATGCAATTTGTACAGTAAACTTTTGTATATACCTTGTGATTTTGTGCTGTTAACAGATCAATTCCTTAGTGCTTTGTAAGTCTTTTATACTTGACTAATAAGCGTTTGAAAACAATTAGTGCATCTTTCAAACAAAGTAAACTTGATTAAATAATTACACTAATAATGGGCAGTAATGGAATACGAAGGGTTATCTCAAAGCTAATCCCTGAGTAATGGAATTGGTATATCTCTGATTTTTCTCCTTGCCATTCCCAGTGTACAGAGGAAAAAGACAAGCAGTTATGGGAAATAAGGGGGAGCCACTGGAGGCCAGTGCAGAAAACGAGACCTTATCTGAAGCAATTAATCAAGAAACTCATATTGTGGGACAATTATTCAAAGCTAATTCTAAAATAGCTTTAGAGCCCCAGGTCCTGAGATACTTTTCCAGAATTTTTTCAAGGTCATTGAGAGCAGCGGGGCAAGTCCTGCATAAAAATGAAGGAGTCACTTGAGCTAGTTAATGGTTTTATATTGTATTCCTGTTTACTACAAAACATGTGTGATGTAAAAGAGCTGAACGGTGTGACTGATGGCAGATTGTTTGTCTTCCCAAAAGGTCAGTGCTGGCAGTGATCTAACATATGAATAACTGGTGTATTTTTTTTTTTGTAGCAGCAGAAGATGATTTGAATATCAGTCCCATTCTGAACTGTTATTTCAGTTTTGTGTGGCTGTTATTTCTAGGGATTTCAATGACACAATTTCCCTTTTGAATTTTTAGTTACAGCTATCCATCACTGACATTAAAGGCTAAATAAGAGTGCTTTACTCCCCCGTTGGTTTCTTTATCAGATAGAAAGAAGAAAAAAGGATCCATCTGGAAGAGTGACCCTTTAATATGGTCTTGTGGAAGTGTTAAAGAAGTGGCAACTCAGACTACTGTTTTAAGTGGAGCAGGCCTTTAATTCGTGTCGCTTTAGTGTGCTATTTGTCTCTACAAGTATGTTCCATTAAGTTTATTTTTTTCTTTTATCAGCTACAGTTTTCAGTAGGGATGCACCGATACTGGTATTTCGGTATTGAACACAAGTACCAATATTTGTTTTTCAGTACTCGCCAATACCGATACCGGAAGTCCCATTAAGGAAGCAAGGCTGTGTGTATTGACTCGCCACCTGGCTTCCCAATTAGCAGGGAAGCCGTCCCCATGCTTCTCGTCACTGAGTGACGAGAAAGCATAGAGCCGGCTTTCTGGCCAATCATTAGGTGAGGAGGGAGCATGAAGCCGGATTCCCGGCCAATCGGAAAACCAGGCGCCGCGTCATTACATGCTGCTCGGCTTCCTGTTACTGGAAGTATTGAGCCAGGAATTGGAGCATTTGGGCGAGTACTACTTGGCATCGGCACAGATACCGATACTATTATCGGTATCTGTGCTTCCCTAGTTTTCAGGTTGTTAAACAATTTTGTTGTATAGTATGATTGCCAGATGTATACACTATTTTCTCTTGGGGTTATTTTCATGCTGTAAATACCACATCAAAACAGTTTGAAAGAAAATTATGACATCAAAATTCAAAGGAATTATGCATGCTAGTCCTTTTTCGCACATTTTTAGTGCTCTGCTGCGTTGAAACTGCATTGCATATGCAGTTGTGTCTGTTTACAAACTGCTCTTTTGTGCAAACCACCTGTATTAAAGGTACCCATAGCTGAGTTGACCATTGTCTATTCTGCTGTTTTTTTGCCACCAGGCAACAGTCTATATGGGTGTCCACAGATCTTCTGACCAGCTACCGTTGGGGCAACAATTGATCGGGCAGGTTATTAAATGTATTTTGATCAACATTCACCCCCCATTATAAACAGGTGGCAGCCTCCAGCGCCTCACTCGCAGACAACATAAACTTGAAGACTCTTTAGCATATAAGGGCTGTCGGATTGTATCTGAACACCTGACGGTCTTAAATCTTTGGCCATTCTACATTTTTGCAGTTCTTAGAGCTTGACGCATTGTATTTTAAAAAAAAATGTGCAAGCACCTTTTTTGGTGCATCTGGCAGTCCCTTCAAATGATTGAGCTTCCTTTTACTCTGTGTGTTAACGGACTGCAGTAGTGACAAACCCTCCCTGAATATCTGCATACCTACCAATCAGGTTCAGAGTTTTATTCTCCAGCTGTCATTTCCAGAGCGTTACAAATATTTATTCAAGACGCGCCAGTATGATTTATTTTTATCTATAAGCCAAGAAAGTGTGTGCACTGTGTTGTCCTGAAAGAAATGACTCCTCCTAAACTTGTGCGCAGTATGTTACCATAATCACAAATATGATGATTTACGAGGCCAATTTATTGTATCTGGCAGGCAGTGAAAATGGGTGGATGTATCCTTTATCATAAACTATATCATAAATAACCAGGTGCTTTAAATTCTCATGTGGTGTCAGCAGCCAGTTCCTGTAAACATCCTGGTCTGGTGTGTAGTCATAGAAACCCATTGCTGTTATCTGGGCCTTCTGCCTTTATGTGATATAACGGCATTACCATATATATTAGTCCATTCATAATGTTAGGTGGCATTCTTTGTGTGTGTGTAAGTATATATATGCAGCATTTTTTGGGGGTACATACACACATAACCACAATATAAACCAATATATATTTGCATTTGTTAGAAATGTCAGAAGTCTCTATTTCTACAATTGTTTTTATTGCAGCAAATCTTTGACAGATACAACGTGTCGTGAGCGGTCTGATATACTTTAAGCTCAAATTTTAAGAAAACCACACACAATGGCTGTTTAAAATTTATAGGGGGTTTTTATATTACTCGCCTCTGTCATAAGCAGAGGCTTAAGTGGTTATGATACCATTATTTACTTTCCTTCTACAATATTTTTGTATCTACAATGCAATAAGACGTTTTTTTCCCCACATTATATACTACTGTTGAAGTCATATTGTTTGAGATACTAGTAGACATTGTATGTGCCGTCTGACATGCTATTCGGATAACTGTCAAGTGTGTTTGTGGAGGAACAAAGCCGCAGGCACACTTGACCTTTGGCAACCTGGAATAATCTTTGGCTAGACTGTTTTTGACCAGCAACATTGCAGATACAAGCAGGGCACTGCTAGTCACATTTGCATTTTTATAATGTGATACTGCCTATTGTGGACAGGTCATTTCCTTATAACTTCATTTTTTTTTCTTTGACATTCGTAAAGTCAAATTGCAGATTTTCCTTAAAACCAACATTTTATTTTTAATTCTTTTTAAGCTACATAGGTGAGATCTTTGCACTCTAGTTTCTAGCATTACCCATGTGCTGCATTGATCTCGCTCTTTGTTTGAACTAATCATTGAGTTTGTTGCACAGCAACAGTGAAACTCTGTTTACAAGAGTTCCTCCCTTAAGAGATTATAAAATCCCTTAAGAGATTATAAAATCCGCCCATGGATGATTCCAATCATTAGTATCTCCTAAACACAAAATATGTTTTGGGTGGCCTGGATCTTTATTTTTTCACTGAACCATGCAGTTGTCAAAGTTGGTTTCAGAGTGTTCAAATGTAATGTTTTGATTTAGTTTTTATTCTGATTTTTAGTGTTGGGTTAAAACAAATATATGCGCAATATTAACAAGTTTACACACTTTTTCAGTCCATTTTTCTCAATTTTTATGGTCTGCTTTTTTTTGCACACGTTGTAATGCTTCTTTTTTTTATTATTACAGAGGAAGAGGAGGAGCAGGTGCCTACAGATGGCGGGACATCAGCTGAAGCTATGCAAGTTCCTCTTGAAGAAGCAGAGATGGATGATGATGAAACTATTAATGATGAAAACTTTTTGCATAAAAGACCTTTGGAGAGTCCTGAAAACGAAGAAATGCCTTTTGCAAAACGACAACGATTAATGAACACTAAAGGCGATATTTTAGATGGAACGTTAGAACCACGAGAACCACTTAGTTCAATAAATGCTCAGAAGGTTCCTCCTATTGTTTCACCCAATCACATACAGGACAGTTCAGGATTGTCTCTTCCTGTGTCAGAGGCATTAACAATGTCTCCTATTTTAAAATCCCAAACCCCCTCTTCCAAACATTTAGAATCTAAAACACTGACCTCAAAATCTAAATCAAAAGGTTCACCAGGACAAAAAAATAAGTCGCCCAAATCCACACCACTCACCGTTCTTGGCAGCCCTTTGCGATCACCTAAATCTGGTCCAAAAGAAAAGAAATCTCCTGGACGTGCCAAAAGTCCTAAGAGCCCCAAGAGCCCAAAGGTTACTGGAGCTTCTGGTCAGCTACCTGTAAAGTCAGAAACACCAAACCGTACACCACTAGCTGCATTAAGTGAAAAAATAGGAAAGGATAACATACAGATAAAGCAAAATCAAATGCAAGATTCTGAAAAAGTAACTGCAGAAAACCTTTCTAAGAAGCCATTAGTGGCAGATAACAACACCATTGAGGATTCCATTGATGCTGTGATTGCGCGTGCTTGTGCTGAACAAGAACCTGATCCATTTAAGTTTTCATCGGGTTCAGAGTCTGAGAGTGAAGTATTTACTAGTCCTAAGAGACTTACTATAGCAGAACCTGCTACACCTAAAATGTCAGCTTCTAACAGCAGTCTTGGTAAGACTTGCAGCACGCCACTCCCTGGTTCAGGTGGCACTTCCAGTTCTGATGTTTCGTGGACAATGGATGACTCCATAAATGAAGTCATTCGAAAAGTCAACCAGGAAACGCCATCAAATAACCCCATCAGTCAGCCATGTTTCTCTTCTCCTTCAGCCTCTCCTCCCACTCCTGAGCCACTCGTCAAAGTGTATGAAGACAAAGTTAAACTGGCTTCTCCTCCTCCTGTAGAGCTAAAGAAGAAGGCAAAGAAAGAATTAAAAGCAAAGATGAAGAAGAAAGACAAGGAAAAACAGAAGGATAAAGACAGGAGCAAGGAAAAGAACAAAGACAAAAAAGAAAAGGAAAAAGATAGAGATGGTAGCAAAGATTCAAAACTTCAATGGAAGGACTCAATTAAAGATGAAGATTCAGAAATCCACAAGTTAAAGATAAAGGATATAAATGACCCTGACTTGAAATCAAAGCAAAAGGAAAGCAGTGGGAAGAAAGATAAGGAAAAGCATAAGGATAAAAAGAAAGATAAAGAAAAGGGTAAGAAGGAGAAAGAAAAGAAAGAAAAGGGAAAAGACAAGAACAAAGAAGAAAAGTTAAAAGCTTTACCACAGACTACTGTTTTGCTAACACCAAAAGATCTTTCACTTCCAGTAATAAGTACTCCCAGTGCTGTCAGGCTACCCTCTCTGATGCCTTCTTTGTCACCCTTATTACCTGAAAAGGTAGTTGAGGAAAGAGAGAAAACGAAGGAGAAGGATAAGAAGAAAGATAAGAAAGAAAAGAAGAAAAAGAAAGACAAAGAGAAAGTAAAGGACAAAGAAAAAGAGAAAAAAGAAAAGGAAAAGAAAGACAAAGATAAGGAAAAGCATAAGCATGACAAAGTAAGTTTGTTCATAAATGTGCGGCATGTGTTTATGGGGTATTTGCATAGATTTGGACCTTTAAAACACACACATTCATGATTTAGTCCCCTCCTTGTGATACTGTGAAGAGGCCCTGCCACTTGTAACCTTTGGTTTCCCAAATAAAGAAGTCCTAATTCCAATTATTCCAACATTCTGGAAAATCTGAGATTTCTATCTAGCAAGCAGGTAGGCTGTTATTACTTGATCTCTAAACTCTTTGCTGCTCGGTTAACCCAAAAGCTTCTTTAGTTGGAATCCATAGTTATAACCAAATATCAGTAACCTTCAGAAATAGGTTTAAATTATTGTAAGTGAAATCCAAGTACTAGATTCAAAATCTAGCTTCAGCATGCGCTAAAACCAGAAACTGCAAGGAATCTAGCATTTTCAGCATAGTTTGTCAACAATGACAGCGTTACTATCTCTTAGTACAGGTTTCCTCCAGGAGATGAGGGATGTAGATTCATGAAGACATTGTCTTATCTGGGAGAACAGATGGTGCTAATACAAGGTTTTCCCATCTGTCTGAAGTTTCCCCTAAAAGCAGTTGACCAGTGGATGTCTGTTGCTGCCATGGGGATGAGATGTCATATAATCCATATGAAAACAGCTGGATTAGGTGAAGATTTTGTTTTGCTTTATGGATGAATGTAGATTTATAAGGACTATGGGACAGGTATGACCCAGCCCTGCTTAGGCCCCATTATTGGTTGAAGGGTACACACAAGTAACAAATTGGCATGTTTAAGCCTTCATTTCTGTAGAGCGTTGAGAAGATGATCTGTGCTGGCAGCACTGAAAGTGGCGTTTTATTACGGGGGTGAACCATAGAAATTAGGGATGCACAGATACGGTTTTTTTTTCAGTACTCACCAATACTGATACCAGAAGTTCCATTAAGGAAGCTGGGTGGCATGTAATGACTCGCCATCTGGCTTCCTGATTAGCCAGGGAGCTGTCTCCGTGCTCCCTCGTCACCAGGTGACGAGGAAGAATGGAGCCGGCTTTCTGGCCCATCAGGAAGCCAAGCGGTGAGTAATGACTCGCCGGCCGGCTTCTTGATTGACCAGCTTCCCTACCAATCGGGAAGCTGGATGGTGAGTCATTACACACTCCCTGGCTTCCTGATTTGCTGGGAAGCATGCTCCCTCGTCACCAATCAGGAAGCCGAGGGGGGTTTCATTATCCGTCACCCCGGCTTTCTGATTGGCAAGGAAGCCAGCTTCCTAGTGATGAGGGAGCATGGAGCCGGCTTCCCGGCCGATCAGGAAGCCAAGTGACGTGTAATGACTCGCTGCCCGACTTCTGATACCGGAAGTTCTGGTATCTGGATAGACATCGGGAGCGTTTGGGTGAGTGCGGTACAAATATTTTACCAGTCTCATTATTTTTTCCCCTTGATAGTTAACGTATGGGAACCATAGGCATGGGATTATCACTTAGTTTGATGTTTTAGACAACTCTGGTCTATGGATAGTTTATGGACAGTACAATGCTCGACAGAAAAATTTAACTTGCAAACAACTCCTATTCCCAAGGTGGCTGTCTGAAGTTTCTGTCTGTGTAGAAATAAACCATAGGTGGAGTTTATATTCCTAGAAATTACTTTCAACTGTTTGACTAGATAGTATGCCTGCTTTTAAGACTACTGTGTGTACAATTTATCTCAGATACATAGCAGTGTGAATGTGAAACTCTTGTAGTCCTTTTTTTTTTTAAGCTTTAAAAAGGAATGAGAAAGAAACTGAGAAAAGCAATAACAACAGATTAAATTGACAGGACTGCCCACTAGCCATCAGAAAGCGCAGTAAAGAAGATAAACTGTAAAGCTGCCCTGCTTGAAGAATTCCCATACTGAATTAAATTGTTAAACGAATAGCAGATAAGTGTTTCTTTAAATCCACCTTTCTCCTGCAAGTCAGGATTTTAAACTGGTCCCTCTAGAAACTGCAGGCATATTTTCCTAGCTTTTTGCTGCTCTGCTGGTGTTTTGGGAGCAATAGGGAGTTAAAGCCTTATCAGTTGGTGCCCTGAGGTATGTGGCTAGGCAACTAAATCCATGAAGATTAGCAAAAAATGCAGCACATGGCGGACAAGGGTTTATAAGGCTTCTAGTATTAGTTCAGGTGAAGGGAGGGTTGCTTATTCATATAACTGAACAAATCTACTCTCAATGTATAGTGAGGTAGTTACATAAGTGTGTCGTATTCCAGTGTTATGACTTTATACTGATTTGGACAGCTTTGAAATAACACTCCAAACTTCAGTATTGAAAATTCCCCACAGACCAGTTGTCATCTTAACTCATGATAGGTTCCCATTTTAAAATTGTATACAGTTTAGAAAACATATTTTTGATGTTGGCACTCATTGAACCCCATCATTACTGCACACACTAGCAGTTCTGCACAAAATGACTTTACCGAGCAAATTTTCCACCATTTACGTTTTTAGCAACTAGCAATTTAATCCCCTTTTGCATATACACATGTGTAGTAGTAGTTGTGATGACAAATTGTGGTAATGGAAGAAATTCTGTTTTGATGGCCTTGAATCTAGGTTGGAGTTTTTTCATTTGTCAATTTTTGGATGTGTAAACTATTTGATAATGACGGGGACAAATTTTGTAAACTTCTTCTTCTTCTTCTTCTTCTTCTTTTTTTTTTTTTTTTTTTATAGCCTTTAATGTTTATTTCCACTTCTGCAGCCAAATGGGGATAACACCCATTTTTATGCTTCCCATTCACATAGCATAACACAGCTCAGTTTGACTTTCTAGTTTAACTTTCACACTGCTCAGAATAGCATGTAATCTGCACAAAGGTCTCCACCAATGAATCCACTAAAAGGTAAGAAATATATCTTTAAGGGCCCATTCACACCAAAATCATAAGGAATTTGCAAGTCAATGGAGGGTTAATGCTGCCATTTACCTACGTAAGGCGGTCCTGAAGCTTTTAATTAACATGTCCCGAGTGGACAAACTTCTATATTCTTATTTTTTTCTACTTCCATTGCGTTGCAATTGCATCCATTTTTATTCTGTTACTTTAAGTTGTGCTGAAAAAAGTACAGCATGCTCTACTTTTTTTTTTTTTTTCATCACACTGCAATAGAATGCAACAGAGCACAGCTGCCCCATTCACACCCATACCTATTTTAGTGCCCTTTCGTTAGTAATCGTTGAAAAACTGATTGCAATGCTTCTGGTGTGAATGTGGCCTGTAAGTTGTTTTTAGCTATACTGTGTGGATGGGAACACACAACAAACCTATAGAGGAGTTTTCTCAAATTTGACTGCAGAAGTGGAACTACAATTTATAGCAGACCTGTGTTCAAGTTCACAAGCCAGAAAATATATACATGATATAAACACATAAAGGCTTCCTTAAGCTGGCAATACGCAAGTAGATTTTAAGATTTAACTCCTGAGTTTAGTGTCACTTTAAACTATTTACGTATTCTTAAGCAATATAAGAAATGTACAAGCCACCCCTGACTTCTCCTTCTGCTTTTGAGAAGTTATTTCTTCTCAAAGGTCCCCAAAGTTAGTTTCAGTGACTTTCTAACCGTTTAAGCTGTCCATACACCAATGGAATTTTATTCTCAAAAAATTTAGTTTTCAGAACGTTCTTTAAATTTTCTAATAGTGGTGACTAATGACCTTCGTTTTTGACGAGAATAATCAATCGTATGTAGAAATCAATGGAGAAGGATTTAATCATTTATTTATTTTTTTGTTATCTGAATTAAATTCTGACAATGAATGTGATTTTCATTAATGAAAAATAGTACATATGGTAATGAACATGTGCTAGGCATTAAATAGATCTGTTTAATATGTCTGGGGTTCCATTCCAGTTGCAGGGCTGAATACAGTTTTTTTATAAGGGTTTCAAATTAACTTAGTAATGATGAACTTGGACTCCGTTGAACCTTGAAAACAATTTGTATCTGATCCTTCTAGGTAAGGAGGTAAATTAGGGCTGTTTTTTAAAAGTGCTTTTAGTGGTTGTTCAGAATATGTAAATACTTTAGTATGCTTAGTCTCTGCACAGGTTCACTTAAAAACAAGCCTTCATTCACAGCTGTATCTATAAGCATTGTGAAGAAATTGTCAAAGTTCACAACACAGCCATTGTGCATTTCTATGAGCCTGCCATCTAATGTAAATACACAGCATTTGTTTCTAAACTATTAGAACCTGACTCTACAATGGACATTTTGCTTTTTGAAGAAACAGACAATATTTAATTAATCTGGCCATTGCTTCTTTTTCCTATAGCATGCTAGCAAAGCAAACTGAAATCTAAAATGTTTCTTTTTTTATGTCTTACTGTGATTTTATACCATTAATACATAAATAAATGCTTATTTTATTACTTGGCCTACAACCTAATCAACATGTACTTATTTCAGCAGGCTAAAGTGGAGTTACCTATTCCTGCCCCTTCACCTGTAATTCCCCGGTTGACCCTTAGGGTTGGTGCAGGCCAAGACACAATGTAAGTATTATATTGATATCTAGTTTTGTAATCTATTATTGACAGCAAAGGAGGGAATGTACCATAATGTACCCGTTATGTAAATTTCTGGAGCACATACTATGACAGTATGACCAAGGTGGCTGCATAATCACCCCAGGTAAGAGACTGTGTGACTATATCTGCAGCAACAAACAAATGTTACAAATCTGGTGTAACAAAACAATCGATGGCAACCGGATGCAAAATTCCATACAGCTTCATTACTGTTCCTTGCTTTTCTCTTTCCACAGATTTTGGTATGGTGTTAGAAAATTATCTGAAATGCCAGGAATCGTCTGCTTATTACTCAGTGACTTTTGGGGCCTGTCGACAGGCTTTGGGGTCAATTACCTCAGTTTAAGACTCATTCAGAATTGTTTGAAAGGCACATTAGACCTACTTCAAGTGGATTTTTAATTCCTATAGACTTGTATGGCAATGCAAAACCCATTTAAAGTGAACAAAAACCTGTCCCCGGGCCTTATAGGACATGTTTACTTATCTTAACTTCTAGTGAGGAAGGTCAGTAATTTGAAAATACTTTACCTCATGTGAATTCTCTATTCAACCTTTTTGGGAAGGCATTGAGATAAACTTCCCTAAAACTGCCTTAAAGATACAGTAATTGCGCAGAGAGGAGAGTTTATAGAGGCTATCATTAACCCCTGCTTTTGGTGTGGGATGTTAAAAGGAAACACATAGGCTTTGCTTGCTGCTGATTCTCGATATTACTAGTTGCCTGGCTATCATACTGACCTAGGGGTGGCCTGGAATTCAGACTCCAGTCTGTCCTATCCAGGACCCAGCTCCATTGACTACAACTAGAGAAAATCTCAAAAGTTAGGTGCCAGCTGTAAATTGTAAGAAGCATTGGCTACCTGGCTTGTGGGATTTGTCCAGCCCTGTACTAACCCCTTTCTTCATTAATTTAAGTCACTGTATTAGAAGTATGCAGATAAGGACCTCTGACTTCAACTTGTCTTCCGGAATATGTATACAGATCAGGATCAGTGGCTCAAAGTATTGAAGCTTGAAGGTCAGCCTTACAGATTGGTCACCTAGCTTTTTCAGAGGGTGGTCAGCAATGGCGGCCTCCATATTACTTTAATGACAGGCTTACTCGATAAAACGTCTAGTATGCTCTAAAATTTTAGATTTACCCTTTAAACTGTTGTACTTAGTGTGGGGGAACAAAAACCCCAAGAGTCCAGACATATTTAATGTTTAAGCTCAGGGTATGAGTGTATCCTATGTAGACTTTGTTATGCAGGTATTTCATTTGCTGACTTCTTTTCTGTCATTTTCTGTTGACTGAGATTGTCTAATCTATATTTTGCTTGGGAAAATAGTGCGGTGCTTTTTTTGTAAGCTACAGAGAAAAATTATATTTCAGCAATCAGATTGTACTGTACGCTCTGCCATTTACAATAGCAGCATTTGCCGACATACCAATTCCGGGGCTGCCAAATTAGTATTTCAGGGAAATTTACTGGATTCAATTCTAATGCAATTAGACCTCATTTGGTTCCCTAAATAAATAAAAGGTCAGTCTGCAAATTAAGCTTATCTCTGGCCACAGCTTCCATAAATTGTGTTTTAATGTTTTAAATAGATCTTATCCATAATGGGTTAGGTGGTGTTAGTTCATTTGGACTTAAAATATTTAAGACTGCTTCTTAATGTTGTATTTGAACAGTGCATTACAGCTTTTTCTCTGCACGGTTATCAAGTCACTGATCACTAATTGATTTAATGCCAGTAGGTGCTTAAGATATGGCATCTACTGGGCACTCAGGTACTTTATGTAGGAAATGGGTTTCACACATAATGCAAATTAGCAATCGCAAGGCAAGATTTTTCCTGTATTGGCCATTGCTTCCTACAAGAGGGAGAGAATATAAGTGGTTTAATGCATAGCAAATAATTATTTGTCAAATGTGACAGTTCTTGAAGTTTGCCATTAGTTTGATACCAGTAGATTACCTTTAAGTCTAGCACTAAAATACTGTGAGGCTTTACTGCTGTGTTTTTATTGGCAATCCGGGAGATTTCCCTTCACTTTTTATCCCTCAAACACTGAACGACGTGAGGGGAAATCTTCCTAAAGTAAATGAAAATCTGATCTTTGTTGGCTGTCCACCAGTACACATGGCCCAATTGAAAGATATTTCCTCCAATCCTGGTAAAAACAAACTTTTTGGATTTTCTCACACTTTCTGTTCTGGTTACATTGGCCTCCGGGACATATAGGTAAATAAAAAGTTTTGCTTTAGTGTTTGACAGCTCACACGTGTGTATGTATGTATAGATATGTATGTATAGATATGTATGTATATATATATATGTATATA
>NW_017306295.1:1339726-1351508 GCF_000935625.1 Nanorana parkeri | reverse complement strand
TATATATATATACACACACACACACACACACACACACACACACGTGTATATATACACACACACATATATATCTATTGATGGATAGATAGATGGATAGATATATAGATGGATATATATATATCTCTATCTATCTCTTTAGAGATAGATATATGGATGGATGGATATAGAGTACCGTGTTTTCTCCTTTACTTTGAAAGCCAACACCTTTTTAAATGTAAACCTAACATACAAACTGCATTTTGGTTTTTTTAGAACCTGCACTCTCCTTGATTTATCTGTAATTTTGATTACTCTTAATTCCTATACTTCTGCCCTAATGTATTATATAGGTTACTGGAGCTTAGCATTAGCGATTTGCTCCTTTTAAGATGCGTAACTTAAAGGCAAGCCAACAATGTCTGGCCATTTTAATAGCTTTAACCCTAATGTTTGTATTCCGAAAAAGAAGACTAGGGTTCATTAGTGTGCCCTGCATGGTCATATTCAAATTGTGTTTGCCCTTAACCTTAGCTTTCTGTGTGTTTGAGTAAGAATGGGTGGCTCTTTATTGACTTGTCAAGCTGTTGGTTTGCATTTCAGGCCAAGCATCTCATGACCCAATCCATTTATTTCACTGTTTTGTGGTGGGGAAACAGGTAAAGGAATCCTGCTGAAAATCCCTCCTTCTGCACGTTTTTATGAATAAGGCTAGTGTCTGTAGCAGTTAGGGCAGCGTGACCAAATCCTCCAGAAAACGTAATGCTAGCAGCATGGGCCTATTGTGGGATACAGCTGTGGGCGGTGTTGGTTACTTTGCTAGAGATTGCTCATTCAACAGAAGCCTATGAAGGAGAACCTGCAGTGGAATTAAATGAGGAGGAAGAAATGATACTGCAGGGAGAAGAATGTGGAAGGGTAAACCACTGTTTGGGAAAAGTTAAACAATGGTTCCCTGGCAGCGACAGTCTGTTTATTGCTGTGCTAATGGGCCTCCAAATTATTTTACAATGTGGAGTTTAGTGGTTTATTACCAAGAAATAAAAACTGTTAACAGCTGGATAGCTGCATTAAAGACTGCTGAGTGACTGTATAAAGCAAAAAAAGTGGTAGCAGTGTAGAGCATATTGGGCGAGAACTCATTTTAACCCTTTGAGATATGAGCTTTTATCTACAATATAGGCAATAAATCAGAGTTTTTAATCGGCAAGGAGACCTAGGATAAAAGAATTCAGTGAAATCTGATTTCTGCTTTGAATTTTATGATGAAACAATGCAATGAGAAACAGCCTTCGGCAGGTAGAAATAGGTTGAAGGCATTTATTGTCTCTAGTTCTTTAAAAGCCACAGAAGTTATTAATGTATCCACCTCAAGAAAGCAGGCGGCACAGGAATTTAATTCGAATTACCTCAAATAAATAAGCAGTTATACAACTGTTT
Organism: Nanorana parkeri; assembly: GCF_000935625.1. Lineage (NCBI taxonomy): Eukaryota > Metazoa > Chordata > Amphibia > Anura > Dicroglossidae > Nanorana > Nanorana parkeri. Next base: position 1,350,092 of record NW_017306295.1, on the reverse strand, counting down.
ACTTGTGTAATTTTCTTAGCTGGCAAACCATGGTCTTGTGGCAGGCCTGAAACTGTGTTGCTCAGGTGCAGGTGAAACCGTAGAATTCGCACAATCCTTGATAGTCTCTGGGTCACATTTACCAGTTTTGCCAACATGGAAATTTATTCTCAGTCTACATGCGAGTCTACATGTAAGACACAGTAGTTATGTACGGCTGCGGGAGGAGCCACAGCACCAGGAAACCGCTTGCCAGGCCCCGAAGATTAAGTATTAAGTGTCTTCCTTTTTGCTCTTTTTCTGGGATTCCTTTTTTAGTAACTGAGTCTTTTTAAAGTAATCGTAAAGTCAAAATGTTTTTTTAAGACATTTCAAATTCTGATTAAATCATTTACAATGGATGCTGCTCTGTGATGTTTAAAAGATTGTTTTCTGCAGAATCAGCTGGTCTCCTGAACACAGGCCCCGATATCCTGTTTTAGGGTGGTTCCTGTCTCTTGCAGGGTGCTAGTAGGTTGTATGTGTCTCCACAAACACACAAGCGCACCAAGGCGAGCCACTTCAGTGCTCTCTGCTTATCTTCCCCTCCTTCCTTATACTTTGTTTAAACTAGTAGATGGACAGCTGCTGCAGACTGTTCTGCCCCTTGAGATCTTGTGCTGGATAGGAAGTTTAGGGAATCCGAGCTGAGTTGTAGTCCGCTGCTTGGAAACATGATGACCGAAAATGTTTGAAAAACGAATGTGATATACTTTGCAGGACAATGTATATTTGTTTGATCTGGATTTATTTTTGAAAAAAAGATTGAGCGTAAAGGCCCCGTTTATACCCAGTGATGAGTAAATGCATGTGAATGCATTTTCGTTCACGTGCGATTTTTGTTGCTGTTGTCGCACATCAGCCTATTCAATCAATGGGCTTCTGAATGCGCAACAATAGCGTAATAGTAGCTCATGCAATATTTTCAGATGCAAGTGTTCCACTTTTTTCCTGCGTGATTGTCGCACGTCCACGCGCTGGAAAAACACATTTTATCAACGGTATATGTTGTGCCATTAAATAATGGCACTGCAAGTGCGTTGCACGTTTTGAACATGTTTCGGGAAGCATTGGCAATTGGCAGGAAAAATACCAACCAACTGACTTTTTTAGTTTGGTGAGAGGTGACTGATCTCACCTAAAGTAGCCCATAAATATTAAGTGTTGCTCATTGATGGCTATAAGCACCCCTGCATGAATTATCACAGCTCCAAGTGTTGGATGGCTTGACATACTGTATATTGTAGCAGTTATTACAATATACTGTGGAGAAAACAAAGCAGGGAATTCCATTTATATTTTAAACAGTTTATGACCTAAAACATTCATAGTAATCCCAACATTATAGTGGTATCCCTTCAAATTGATTAAAGCATTGGAGGGAGAGTCACAGATGTAAAGCTGAATGTTCTGTTTATTCAGATTTTTACAATGTAAGGTATTCTAAATAGTGTACAGGTTTGAGCTATGTTTACCTATGTGACCACGTTAGCCTGGATCCTGGCCTGAAGGGTCTGTATATTAAACTTTGAGTAGACTCTACTTGACACTACTAAGGAAGTCAGCAGGAAACATTTTAACTGCTGAGGTTACAGTGTTTACGCGTTTGCCTTTCTGCCTGCCAGGAATCCTTGCTTCTAGAATCGTTTCAGGAAGGAAGTATTGAATTAGCAAATATTTGTAATGTCTTTAATGTAAGAAGCTAAAAGACTTAGACACTCCTTCATCTTGGAGATAAAAGTTATCAGCACTAAAGTTGGTCTCTATTAATGTTCGTTCGAGTAGTTCCCACATTTTGTTTCAAACTCCAGACTCCATATTTTACTGATTTATGATGTCTACACTTCTTTGTGTGTTTAATTCTTTTTATTCACATTGAATACAAATTACTTTGCCTTTTCTCAATGCATAACACTATGCCTTCTTTAACAGCAGGCAGAAGAACAATGCTGATTTCATGTGGTCCAAGCCCAATTGTTTTTATTACTGCTTTTGCATATATAAATGTGATTTGTAACAGAATAACATAACTTGTAGACTCTCTGCATCTGTGTATGTGAATGTTGCATTTCATTTCATTAACATTTTTTTTTGCTTGTTCTTTCTGTCCTGCATTGTTTACAAGCACTCCATTTTGCTTAAGTGATCATTTAAATTGTGTGCTTTTCCAATTTGGCACTCATTGGCAGGTAAATTCTTTACAGAAAACTGCTGCAGAATTATGTAATATAAAATTTAAGCTATTTGGTGTCCAAAGTAACTTTTTTTTATAGAACTATTGGAAGATTTAGTTGTACAATATTAGCACTGCCAGGTTTGTCTCTGTTGCACACAGTAACTATAATTTCCTATAAATGATGTTTGAAATAACCTTACAGTGCTACCTTTCATGTGTGATACGATTATCCTATTTGTCTGGTTCCTGTTGATGCAAATTCCAGGGTAATAGCACCAGCATGCACTTTTTGTTCAGCCATAACATTCTTATCTTCTGGGACTTAAAAAGGGAACAGTAAAGGCGCATTACTTTGTTTTGTAGACATCATCCTAGACTTAAAGAATAGTTATTCCCACCTGTATATCATGGTGACTGTACACTTTAAAGAGTAGAATAATTTTGCAAAGGGTTAAAACACTCATTGACATATCATGTTTGTTCCCAGTAACAAGTAAGCCTACATGCATTAGAAAACATTTGCTGGATTGGGGAAGACTTGGTATATTTTCTGGGAACTTGACAAGTTGTACCAGAGCAGTCTGGCTGTTCATCCTCAGGGGAAAGGTAGATTTTCTCACCCAATCACAGTTTTCCCTGGGACCTGCCAGCACCCTGCAGTGCTTTACTTTTTCATAGGACTAATTTAACTTGCAAATGTTATATTGGGTAAAACAAAAAAAGAGGAAAGACTATTTGGCAGACAGGTCATGCACGCTTGGCTTTTTTCTAATGTCTGTAAGATTAAGTGCCTATTCACCGTATGTTACTGTGTTGCATTGACATTTTTGAATGGCACCCTAACACACTAACCCGACGGACCTCAAGCGCACATTCATTGCAATACATTACTGTGTTCTGTGTTGAGCTGCATCAGGAAAAAATGCTAAATGTCTGGGGGTTTTATTCCATTCTGCTCAGTTGACAGGCCATTCGTTGGAATGGGCTGCCTTAACCTGGCACCCGGTAAATCAAGAGAGCTAGCAATGATTTTTCAAATTATAAATATATTTATTAATATGTGTATGTATGCTTGTATGTGTGATTATTATAATGGTTATATTTAATGCAGTTTACAAAATGCACTACTTTTCTTTTTTTTGCGATAGCCTTACTTTAGTTCTTAGTTCAAATAGCCAAATTCATATGTCAGTTTCAAGAGGAATTCACACACACAGAATAATAAAGGGTATGCTGTCTAAAAGATAGTAGAACTAGAAAAGATGGTACATGCATGAATCTATAACCAGCCTTTATAGCAGGGCGCACATTGGGAAGGCTTACAACAATACAAAACACACAAATTCCCCAGCCTCAACCTGCCAGCCAGCCTGCAACCAAACAAATAGCCCTGTCAACAGTATGCGTTAAAATCAGAGGTTTTAGTTGCACCTCTGATTTAGTTTGTGTTTTGTATTGTCTAAAAGATAGCCACATCCCTGAAATCTTGATATTGATTTTATATGAAATTATGTATTTTTTGTTTTTGTTTTGCAACCACTCACCCACCAATGAAGTGCTTTGGTCAGCTCTGCTTTTATAAGTTAAGTTGGCCTTACATTTTAGATGGGTAGGTAGATCTTTATACAAGCATTCATGCAAAAAGTCTTGTCAACATGTGATAATGCCATCAGAGACATGACAAATGTTGTTCAAAATGTTGTTTGGTATTTAACATTTGATTTTGGAAATTAATGGTGTTTCTTAAACGAAAACCACATTCCCTCTTAAAGTTTTGTATGAGAAAAATGTTCCAGACTGTTCCCTTGATTTTTTTTTTGTAATTTCACCACTACAGTAGAAAGCGATTGAGTTCACCCCATTTAACGATTAGAAAGTCGAAGAATCCTTCCGAAAACAAATTTTTCCAAACTAAGTTCTATTGGTGTAAAGCCAGATTCAGAATAAAAGGTTCACAGACCTGCCCTTGGCCTTCTTCAGCAGTGCGTGTTCTATGGATTTCTTGAGTAGGTACAGATGGGTTAGTAACTGATTGGACAAAGTAGTTGCATCTCTCTGTGCCCTTGTGGAGAGCTCCTCAAAACACACGCTGATGGTGAGGGTTGAGAACGGGTTGTTAAAGCAAGTACAATATTAATGGGAAGGAAACTGGAGAAAAAGAAGAATGGAAATACTGTTCATAGCATTCAGGTTCATCTCTCTTTTTACTTGGCGCTCATAACAGTGAAAACAGTGAATATCTGCACATTTACTGTTTGTGCCAGTTCCCTAAGCTTGCTCTATTATTGACTTTAGATGAAAATATCAAGATTTCATCAATGGTTTTTTTTTTTTTTTTGTTCTTTCCTAGTGTCATTAGCAAAGTGGTATCTGCCCCAGATGCTAAGGCAACCACAACACCGTCCTTGCCTAAATCGCCTCCTCCTGCACCTTCTCCAGCACCTGTGCCAGTTCTTGTTGTGCCTCCTCCAGTCCAACCTCCTCCTGCCCCCGCAGCTGCCTCACCCGCTCCAAATCCACCTCCTGCTGCCCCTGGACCAAACACAGGAAATGCGAAGGCACCTTACAGGAGTGTTGTCACAGAGACGGTCAGTACCTATGTGGTAAGTGTGATCAGGATTATAATATTTTTCTTTACAGCATGTGTTTATTACTATTATACTATTATACATTCATAGTTTTCACTGTTCAGTAACATTTTCTAAAGCTGAGAATTTAGCTGGTTTCCTGTAATAAACAATTGTAAACATTAAGCGCTGAAATTAGAAAGGAGTGTTCCAAACCAGGACAACTGATATATCTTACTTGGATTAGGCTGAGACATTTATAAATATTAGCCAGTTGGCTTTATCCAATCTGCTTTTTTTCTTTTCTTAGTATTTTGCACTTTTTTTTTTTTTTTTTATGTTGGAAAGTGTTATGTTTTTGGTGCAGCATTACGTTTTTAGTGCTGACGAGTACAAAGTGTAAATGGTTGACAAAAACAGGCTAGTGTTTCAAGCGGGATCGACAAATATAAAAAGATTGGATATTTCTACTCCAAACCCCAGACCAGTGAAGGACACCAGGTTTTTTCACACATCCAGTGACCCAGAAGGAGGTGTGAGTATTTGAATGGGGGTTTACTGCATTGATAGGCCTACACTGCGGGCAAGTAATGTTCCCCCTGCCCCAGTGGCAACACTAAAATAACCCCTACATGGTTGGTCTTAGTACTTTGCCAGGATATTCTCCTCCTTTTAAACAAGAAAGCAATGCGTCTGATGCCTTTTTTGCTCACATTGCTGGAAAACATTGGGTTGGGGTAGGTCAGTATTACTGTTGCAAGGATATGTATTGCAGCTAAGGCAATGGTCTAACAGAATTGAAGTGGTGAACATTACTTCATCAGAAGGACTACTTTCCAGTTTAGTTTTACTTGTCCTTTATTGAAAGGGACGACGATGTCATAAAGTAAATGGAAAGTTACTCAGTAACAACTTTTTATTCCCTTGATGTTATCAGCGAGTTGAATAGGAGTGTTTGGCTAATAAGTAAAAATGCAAAGTTGGGAACTTAGCAAGTCTCATAAAATGTACTTTCTTCTTTAAAGAGAACTTGTCCTGATTTACATAAATATGTTACATAAAAATTGCAAGTATTCAAACCCTTGTTATTTTTTTTTGTTGGCTCTCCAACTGAATCTGTATGCAAATATTCCAGCCACATTTACGTTTCTAAGGTTGAGATGTATTGTATAGTTCTGTATCCTATAAGTTTTAATGCAAAAACAAACAAAAAATGTACACTAACAAACCACATGAAAATTAAAATACAATCAGCTTCTGTTTTCTATGATAAAATATAGTAGGAAGCCCTGGTTCTTGTTAAATTTACTGTAGGGAGGAGGGGGTCACATACTCATAATGTAATACTGAGAAGATGATGTTTTTTAAGGCTAGGCAACATTTTAGTTACTGTGAAGGGTACTCTCCGCTGTCGCCATACAGCCTTTCTGCAGCGTTACTTGCTAAATATTCATTTGTGGGTTGCTTGTTCCCATGTAGTGTTCAGAAAGTTTGTCTGTCGATGGCACCGTCCTGCTGTAAGGGTGCCACGTTTTGTGAAAGTTCACTTGTCCATGTGTGCAAATTACTAATAATGATGAATGGAGAATATTATAAAAACAATAAAACCTTTTAATGATGGGAATTGTAGACTTACTATATCTGCACGCATCACTAACAAACAATAAACTACTAGACAATGACAGGTATAGGAAAGCAAATCTGTGTTCTGATGACCTTATGCAGTGCAGCAGATGTAATTGAGGTATATTCCCTCCAGCAATAACCAAAACTGCTAAGATAAGACAATAGGGCTAAAAAGAAAGCTAACATTTTTTGTAACGATTGATCAAAACTGCTTATGGAACAACACTCATACCTCTGACCACTCCAATAAAAGGGAGGGGCCAGATGTTTATTCCCCAGTAATGGGATATGCCTTTTCATCTTTTTACGACTTCCATCACACTCTAAAGCTGGCCATATGCTGGCCATCTATGGTCAGATGGAAAAAGTGCAACAGATTCCTCCATCTACGCTAAACTGTGTGGATGGGGAAATGTTCCACTGAGCCAAGCTTCAGTATCTTGTTTGTCAGCCCCTCTGGCTGTCAAACTACCTGAACAATCTGATTGGATGCAGGCATTGTTCAGGTATTTTGGCAGCCAGTAGGGCAGACTAGGAAGATGCTGAAGCTTGGCCCAGTGGGAGATTCCTCCATCCACACAGTTTAGCGTAGATGGAGGAATCTGTTGCACTTTTTCCATGTGACCATAGAAAATCTGCAAATAATCTATAGGTGTATGGCCAGCTTTACCCTGCTGTAGACACTTCTCTTTGGACATATGCATTTGGCAGGTTTTGTGGGTGTGAATTGTTTGAAGGCTCTCTGCGACTGGTATTCACAGCCTCTGGGAAGTTTCACAGAACGTCTTCCCTGCTCCAAGTCTTAATCATGGGATCATTCTTCGCTCTCTGGCTAAGGTTTCCCCCCATCACTTCATGACTGTGTGTACAGTTCGCTGGATTGTAGCAGATCAGACCGCTTGTATTCCCATATCCTAGTTCAGGTTGACAGGACCTGCAGGATGTTTTTCTTGTAAGGTTCTAGTGACGCCACTAGGTGTCCTAGTGGACAACGCTGCTTATCCTGCTGTTTTTTCATGTTGCTGCACCAGTATGGAATGGTTGTCTTCCACTATTGTCTATTTTACTGGGGAGTATTTCTTGCACCCCTTTTTCCCCCTTGGTCAGTCTCTGACTTTAAGGTCGTTCCATTGGGATTGTCATCAACTCCTTATGTCCTTGATCATCCCCTTGGGATATTATGCTAGATAGTTTGGGGTCTGTCATTGGCATCCCTACTACTACTTGAGATAACTTCACTGATCCCAGATGACATTTTAAGTCTTGGGCTGTTTGTCATCTTTAGACCAGCTTATTGTCCAATTTTGCATGACAATTAGAGGCTGGATTATGTAGGAAGCTGGCCATCAATGGGTTTTCTGTTTGCCAGTGTCCAAACCTCCTGTAGATGGTATATTTAACTCAAATGCCTATGATTTACCACCTGGTGTCAGGATCTTTCTCTTTCAAAAGGTAAATCTAGTCTGCCTTCAAGCCACTCATTCACCTTGGCTTTTGTCCTGATATTTTTCTATACCAAATAGAAATCGATGTTTTACTATACGTTTTCATGCCGTTTGATAGCATATGATGTTTATTTTAGGTTGTTCACTGTAGATTGTTACAACATATTTTTCTATTTGTAGATTCGTGATGAATGGGGCAATCAGATCTGGATCTGTCCAGGATGCAAAAAAGCAGATGATGGTAGTCCAATGATTGGCTGTGATGGATGTGATGATTGGTACCACTGGTAAGAAATTGACCATTGACATTGTTAATAAAATGAAATAACTTTCCATATGGCATACTTTGATCTGGCAAGCCACACATTTTCATGCCTCCAAAAAAACATACTTAGCCAGTTTAGTTTTTTACGCAATATTGATGCCCTTTGGCTGACCCTGTGCTTGCTGTGTTTTAATCTTCATAAAAATAAATTATGTGCATTCTTCAGATTCAGGTATTAGCAGATGTCTGTTTAGAGACAATAAATAGACCAGGTTTTGCAAGTCATTTTCTTCCAGGTTAAGATTTGGTAAATTGCTCAATGTTCAAATGGCTTTTGGTCATAACGTTCCATTTAAAAACATAGCGCATGTTACGCATCTTTATATTTACTGATAATGGCAAGAAAGCTAAGAGGCTTTGTTTATCTGTACTGTGCATAAACGAAGTAATACTGATTGACAGGAAACTTCACACATGCTGAGATTGACCAGAGATCATCACTGTTGCTTCCTAATTTAGCTTTGTGCTTAGTACAGAGTTGCTGTACTTTTGTGTCTCATTTTTAACAGGTCGTTACTCCTGCGTTTGAATAATCCATTATAATTATTCTCTTGAACAATTCATGTTTATAATGTTAAGCTACTCATACACATTTGATAGGCTTGTGAAGTAACATGTCATTTCAAACTTCAATTGCCTGAGAGAGATTTTTTTTTTTTTTATATATACCAAAGATCTTGCATAGACAGACTAACATTAGTTGGAAAACTGTAGGGCTGGAGTTTGTTGGCTATTGTTCTTTGAAAGGCCTTTCTGCACATCTACTTTTCTGTCTCAACATAGTCAAAAGATCACATGCAGTACATACATAGATTCCTGAAGCAGGACCCTACGAATTCCTGAGACAGGAATCCCAGAAATGTCATTTAGAGGTGGCTGCTGTCACCCTTTCAAGTTAATAACCAGGTGACAACGGCCGCATCTGTAAGCTGTACTCTGCATGTAATCGTATGTGATATGATTACTTGCAGTTAAAAATAGATCACTATCCCTGGATGTACGATTGAAACGTCCAGGAATAGTGATCTATTCCAAATGGGTGGCAGTGGCCATTTCTAAACTGCATATTTGGGGTTCCTGTCGCAGGAATCTGAAAACGCACATTTTCCCTATAATGTGAATGTAGCCTTAATCCTAATATTCACTTTCACAATGATGGGAATTGATGAAAAGTGGAGTAGACAGAATCTGGATCAGTTGCTTATGGCAACCAGTCAGCTTCTATCATTCATTTTCAAACCTTAAATGAGCAAACTGAAGATAGAAGCTGATTACTTGCCATGGGTTACCGCTTTAGATCCTGTTTGCTCCAGTTTTTATGAATTCCTCTCAATGTGTGTTGCTCTGTCATATAAAAAGACAAAGAGCAGTCGGTATGGATTCCTGTAATAATCTGTTTGCGTTTGCTTACTCTCAGTTAAGTTGCCCTGGGCCTACTGCTCTTGCACATCATTACTGTTATTTGTACTCTTTAATTGAATAGGGCCTAATGACATTAGAGGCATGATATGCAAGCTCAATAAAGCTTCTGTTAAGTGCAAAATTTCACAAAAGATTTTTGGCTTGTTTTTTTCATGATTCATTAAAGCCTTACTCTAGTCAGTTATAAAATAATTGTAGTTGTCCCTTTCGACTGCTTCGGTTGTGACAACTGGTTCCCCTATGCCATACTCTTTGCCGGATTCTCACCTGTCTTCAGAGGCGTATGTACAGAAAATAACACCTATGGCAAGCACTGAAATTGTGCCCCTTATCAAAATCTGACACCCATATTTTAGATTGATGTAAAGGGGAACCTTGATATTATGTTACAGCTGAGTGTCCCCTTACATCGGTGTCCCCAGAGACCCCCTTTTCATCAGAGTTCTGAGGATATATTGGGGACTCTGATGTAAGCGGGGACTCTGGGGGCTCAGTGTTCAGAGTCCCCTTTGTGTCAATATCCCTCCTTCCATCAGACCCTGATGTAAGAGGGGACACTGGGGATGGGGTCGGGGGGATGCTGGGAAGAAATGAGTCTGTGCTGCTGGAGGGTCACAGGCTATGTAGCTCGCAGGGGAAGAGTCCCAGTAAACCGCCAACGTTTTCATGCTGAGAAGTGCGAGGACCAGGCTGTCCTAGCAAATAACTGTCAGGGGTTGAATAATGGCAGCAGCATTCTGTCTCTGTTGGTCGGCAAATTTTCTTTTACCCACGTAGCGCCCCCCCC
>NW_017306295.1:1290383-1339677 GCF_000935625.1 Nanorana parkeri | reverse complement strand
TTTTTCCCCCGGGGGCGCCCCCCCCCCCCCCCCCCTTCAAGTGGTGCCCGAAATATGTGCCGCGCCCGGGATACGTCACTGCAGGCCTTATTGCGGACATCATCACATACAATGCCGAACCAGCAGCCTAGTCCCATCCTAATGACGTGGCTCCTGGTCCTGCATCTTACATGATGAAGTAGGAGTGCCCACCCACATTCTAGCACTAAAGGGAACAGGACCAGACTATTAGCTGTCGCAGCTGTCACAGGACTGTAGAGTAAGGCAAGTATTTCTGCGTGTTTAGTCATTCCCTGAAAAAATTAGCAATATACTACTCACCAGCTAGTGGCAGACGGTAGTTATTTCTATCCCTGCCCAGGGTTAATCTTTGAGACTTTTACTTGATGTTTACTAGTATTAAAGAAAGCTGTACTGAGTAAAATAAGAGGACTGTCATTTCTAACAGAAGGCTAGTTACCTGGCTCTCATGCTGATTGAGTTTCTTCAGCACTTTGAGTTACAGGCCTGGAACATATATGCAAATCAGGCATTCTGACTTCACTTTGACTTTTTTTGCTTTGCATGCTTGTTTTGGTCAGTGACTCTGATAGTACTGAAGCAAGAGACAGCCAGGCAAACTAATATTGTTTGAAGAAGGTTAGCAGTGATAACCCCTAGATCTTGATCTACAAATTTCCTTTACTAGTCTAAATCAGACCACCACACCACCTGATCTGTCAGATACAGATGTGTAATGTCCATTTGAAGCAGAGAATTTCCTCCTGATAGAAATTGCATCCTATATTTAATTATTTCCGGACAAGTGACCATATTGGCCAGAAAATGCCAAAAGCAGTGTGAAGCATAATATTCCTGAAGACAACAACAACAATACCAAATAAAAAAACAAAAGGAATAGGCTCTCAGTACGCAAAAAAATTGATATCTACAAAACTTTTTAAGAACCTAAATTGATTGAGAAAACCATCTCCACGCTGGCATGACTTCATGGATGGCGGTCTAGTGAGGACCAGGACACATTTACAAATACTAAATTATACTAAATTATAAACTAATTAATAACAGATGACATGGAGAGGGCCGAGGCGCTAAATATTTTTTTCTCGTCGGTATTCACCGAGGAAAAAGACGGGTTTAATGTACATGGTAAAGCACAAAATTTAAAAATAAATACACCTGAGTGGTTGACTGAAACTGGGATACAACATAAGCTTAAACTACTAAATGCAAATAAAGCATTAGGACCCGATAATCTACATCCCAAGGTACTCAAGGAACTCAACAAGGAGATAACGAGACCATTGTTCCTCATTTTTAAGGAATCCATAATGGCTGGTAGAGTGCCAAGCGACTGGCGAAGGGCTAATGCTGCACCTATATTCAAAAAGGTCAAAATGCCAACCGGGGGACTATAGACCAGTTAGTCTGACATGTCTAGTATGTAAACTGTTAGAGGGAATTATTAAGGACTAAGTGGAATTTGTTCGGGATAATGGCATAAAAACTGATAACCAGCATGGATTTAGGAAGGCCCGTTCTTGCCAGACCAACCTGCTAATCTTTTATGAGGAGGCGAGTAGAGATCTAGATGGAGGGAGGACTGTGGACGTAGTATATCTGGACTTTTCTAAAGCATTTGATACGGTGCCACATAAACGCTTGTTATACAAGCTATGGGCATAGATGAAATAGTGTGCACGTGGATAGAATACAGGCTAATGGAACGTGTACAAAGAGTATCTATAAATGGCACCTTTTCAGACTGGGTTGAAGTCAGGAGTGGCGTGCCCCAGGGTTCTGTGCTGGGCCCCATGCTTTTTAACCTGTTTATTAATGATATCGGGGAGGGAGTGAGTAGTCATGTCTCAGTGTTTGCTGATGATACGAAAATTGGGAGGGTAATAGACATGTATTTAGACATTGTAACATTACAGGTGGACCTGGATAAACTCTGGGAATGGCCAACTATATGGCAGATGAAGTTCAATGTCGATAAATGCAAGGTAATACACTTTGGAGTTAAAAATAGGCAAATGAACTATACACTTATGGATGTGCCACTATGGAAGTCGGAAACTGAGACGGATTTGGGGGTCATTCTAGACCGCAGATTGAAGAACAGCTCGCAGTGCCAGGCTGCTGTAAACAAAGCAAGCAGAGTACTGTCTTGCATTAAGAAGGGAATGCATTGCAAGGATAAGTCTATAACTTTGCCACTTTACAGAGCACTAGTTCGGCCTCATCTGGAGTATGCGGTCCAGTTTTGGTCACCGAAAGGAAAGGATGTCCTTGAGCTGGAAAAACTACAGCGGAGGGCAACCAAACTCATTAAGGGGTTCGAAGACCTGAACTATGAAACAAGGTTGTTAAAATTAAATATGTTCTCTTTGGAGGTCAGGAGATTAAGGGGGACATGATTTTCTTGTATAAACTGTTCAACGGCGATAGCAACATTTTAAACAAACTGTTTACGGTTAGCTCCGTAACAAAGACTAGAGGCCATCACCACAAATTGGTAGAAAAAAAATGTCTACACACGGGGCGCAGGTGGTTCTTCACAGTTAGAGCGGTTTGGGTCTGGAACTCGCTGCCACAGGAAGTGATTTCAGCGAAGAGTGTGAAATCATTCAAGAAACTCCTGGACGAGTTCCTTGGAGACCATAACATACAGGGGTACAGGTACTCTTAGGAGCCAAATCACACATGGACTTGATGGACTTATGTCTTTATTCAACCTCAATACTATGCAACTCTGAATTAATAGCCAATATTGCATGCAAAATATTTGCAAAGACATTTTCCATGATAAAATAGTACTATAATATCCCTAAAATATAATATGGCCTAAATAGTATTTTATGATGCAAAAAGACAGTAAATAGGATGCAGAAAGTCATAAAGGAGAGCACCAGTACATATAGCTATAGGGTACAGTGGGAGGTAAATACAGTGGTCAAAACGACCAATTCAGGAATTGGTAGTAGACAGCGCTAAGACCAAAACCATTAAGTCCATGTTCCCACTGTACTCTGCAAAGTTTTCTGAGAGGCATACCTCATAAAACACAGCAGAGAGGCAAGTAAAATACTTGCCTCTCTGCTGTGTTTTATGAGGTATGCCTCTCGGAAAACTTTGCAGAGTACAGTGGGAACATGGACTTAATGGTTTTGGTCTTAGCGCAGTCTACTGCCAATTCCTGATATTTTATGAATGGATTTAGTTGCTGCAGTTCAGTTCTATGGAGCTGCGATTTTTCAGCAACTATTCCATTTATAAAAAATTAAAGAGATGGCACAGACAGGCCATTCTGGCCTCTTTTCTGAGAGCCATAACTTGGAAACCACAATGCAGAATTGCCACAACACTTTAATTTTCTTGAATTATCCTCGGTGAACTTTCATACATTTCCTAAGAGTTTAGTTGTTTAGGTGCTGTACATCCAGTAGCTACAACATCAATTTTGAAGGTTGCATCTATTCATAAGAATGAAAATCCCTCGAACATGTAGCTTAACTGGGGGTACATAATGTATTTTGCTTCACTCCACAGTGTCCACCAATGTTACCAGTAATTAACACCTACACCTACGCCTTCCATATGAGAAACATAAGCTGACCAATGTTACCAGTAATTAACACCTACGCCTTCCATATGGGAAACATAAGCTGGCCAAACGCTGTTATATTTTCTTTGAGCCTGCAGAGAATAGATAATATAACAAATCTCCCGCAGTGTTCTTTGTATTCTGATAGTGGTGGGTGGGTTGCCGTCAGAGTAACAGTAATGGCAGCCGAAGATGTTCCAGTGCCGACAGGAGCACTCGGTGTGCACATTTTTCTGGTTCATCGAGAGCAGGCCAAAATTCAGAGTGTATGGCCAGCTGTAGTCATTTTTGAGTTAATATGACAAAGCAAATAGTAACATTGACTTTTTGTGTGTAGCATTTACTATTCCATTTCAGAGCTGGTGATATGAAACTGTATTTACATTTGTTATGCTGCCGAGTGCAGCGTGTTCTTCTGTGCCACTGACTGAGGCGTCTCAGTGGGGTTACTAACAAAGTCTGATTTCTGCAGGGAAATATCTTCCTTTTAAAAGAAGTGAATCTCTTTAAAGGATAACTGTACCTTTTGTGGGGAAAAAAGAAAATAGTTTGTTGTGTTGCTACCTACACCTTGTTCATTCAATATCTGCAATGCCAGCAGCCATAAAATCATGATTTCTATACAGCACATGCCTTGCGTGCAGTTTTTGAATATATGCCAAAAAATCTACAGAATCCATTGAGTGTTAACAATTGTTGAGAAACTGCAAAAATAAAGCACCCCCAGTATGCCTTAATGCAGCCTTTCTCAACCAGTGTACCGTCCGGCTTCTTCAGGGGTGCCATGACAAAGCTTGTGTTTCCAAAGTCCAGATGGGCCCACTGCCAGTACCATAGAAAGGCATGATGCAAATGCAGAGTAGGCTGGATCAATTGTGGGGACGGAAGTCTCCTCTGTTGTGCAGCAGTGTTGATGGGTATACAGGAGCAATGTGGTACCACACCCCTCGAAAAATCCTTTCGATATTATTATAAGTATTTATGGTGCTTTTTAGGTATAACCACAACAAATTCTATTAAAATTCCATCATTTATTTCATTAGCATTTTAAAATACATATAAAACTCCTATAAAAGAGTCACGTTGATACAACCTCTTCAAATCACATAATTTTAACTGAACAAATTCCCTTCAATCCTTATATTCTTAAGATTTTACTGTTCTTGTATGTTCCATTTGTAGTTCGAAACATGTCGCTCTCTTGCTTCCTCAGGAACCACAGGTAGATTTATTGACGCATGGAAAGATATATTTAATTGGCCTTCAATCTAAAAGGAGACTTATCTCGAACTGCCACTGGGGGCTGGTTGGGGGGGTATACAGACAGAGAACCTCCATCTACAACCAAATTATAGAGTATCTGTCACTAGTGTTGTTTAATGATCCATAAAAGTGAGGAATTCCTATGCGAATAATATATAGGAATAGATAGGGGTCCATGTTGTTTAATGATGCTTCCCAGCGTTGCAGAGGTCAATATCTGACTTTTCCTTATATGGCCTCAATATGTGGTTTCCTCACAGAGTTTGCGATCGCCATGTCCTCTCCTCCCGCCGCTTCTCTGGATCCCCGCTGCTCTCCCCAGCGGGGATCCTCGGCTGAATGTGTCAGACGCTGCAGATGGAAAGGTGCAGGACACCCCATGTGCAACGTCGGCCACACGAGCACCACGGGAGGACAGGACGCCGGGACCTGTAATGTACTGGAATGCACTGGAATGTAAGCAGGCCGACTCTTTGCGTTCCGGTGCGGGAGGGGGTATTGAAGCTGTATTGAAGTCAATGGCATCGCCCACAGTGCGATCTCCCACACTCGGAACGCAGGCACATTAGTGCCTGCATTCCGGTCCAGTGCGATCTGCAAAAATAGTGCTCGCAGCATTTTTGCGGATCGCACTGGACTGGAACACAGGCACTAATGCAGGCGATCGCACTGTGGGTGAGGGGCCTGCCTGCGCAGCCCACGCCACCTCCCGCCCCTGAATGCAGGTGTTTTTTTCGTTGGTAGATCTCAATGAGCTCGTCATTTGAAAAGTAGATCTCCAGACGAAAAATAGTGGGCGCCCCTGCTCTATATCATGGGCATTGTAAATAAAGCTCCTCAATCCTCCTTGATATAGCCTTCTCAGGATGGCCGACCTTTCGCGATAAATTGGCATTGGAGTTCCTCACTTTTATGGATTAATAAACAACACTAGTGACGGATACTCTCTCATTTGGATGTGGATGGAGGTTATCTTTTTTTTATGCCTCCCAACCAGTGGCGGCGTGACATATGTTTTTTTTTCAGACTGAAGGCCAATAGAATATATTTGCATGTGTCAATTAATCTACCTGTGGTCCCTAAAGCAATAGAGCGAAATGTACAACAAGAACCATAAAATCTAAAGACTGTAATGATTGAAGGGAATTTGTTCAGTTAAAATCATGTGATTTGAAGATGTTATAGCAATGTGACTCATTCGCTGCTTTTATACGAGTTTTAAATGCATTTTAATATGCTATGGAATTATGGATTTTTTTAAATAGAATTTTGTTGTGGTGATACCTAAAAAGCCCCAGAAATATTGATTTATGAATATCGAAAGGGAGTCTCCTCTGTCCAGACATGCCCCCCCTTTGACCCTCATGCTGCCGCGCTCAAGGGGGATGTCAAGGGGGAAACTGCTGAAGCTGTTAAGGTATACATTTTTTATTTAACTTTACACTCCTTTACGTTCCTAAAGGGGACACTGCTGCCAAGGGGGATACTGACAGGTGCTTTGCTATCAATAGGAAGAACTTAGGAGGACTCTATTTAGGGAGGGGCTGAGGGGGATTCTTCTATCAAGGAAGAGAACTGAGGGGGACTTTGCTGTCAAAGGCGGCTCTGCTGTCAATGTTGGGGGGCTTCTCATGTAAAGGGGAGCTCCTGATGTGAAAAGGGCTTCTAATGTGAAAGTAGGGAACCCCATTTTTTTTTTTGCATAGGTTCCTCACTTAGAATCTATACCAAAGCTCCTGCTTGGATAAGCTTCTGGTATGGAATTTTGGAGGACCATACTTTTCCAATTTTTCTAGACCATAGGTTTTTTTTACATTTTAGGGTGCCTAGAGATTTTTCATATTTTTAAAGGGTGATCTTGGTGAACGTTGAGAAACACTGACTCTTCACACCTAGGCATCATTGTTTTTGTTCTTATTAGTGCACGTCTTCATCTAGCTTTTTTTGATCGATTTGCAAATTTATACGCCCGTTAGACGCACACACATGAAGATGCGCATTTTAGCTGGCAGATTGTGAGACATTGCAGTCTATGGACAAACGTGCATATAAACGCGCACAAAAGTGCAAACCGCTGGTGTCGCACGGTTCCTGGTGTTTCCATTTGTCTGAGGAAAAACAAGCTGCAAACTTCCAAAGAAAGTCATGTACTTCTTTTTTTTTTTTCTGTGTTTTGCTGCTCAGGTATGAACAAGGGCGATTGAAAATCATGGGATTTCTTGTGTTGGGCGCTTTTTGAAGTGTGTTTTCAACTGCTACAAAATGCCTAGGTGTGAACTGTTTAATGGTGGTAGCAACATTAGCGATAAACTGTTTAAAATTAACTCCGTTACAAAAACTAGAGGCCATAACCTAAAATTGGTGGAAAAAAAATTCCAGCACAAGGTGCGAAGGGGGTTCTTCACAGTAAGATCAGTTAGGGTCTGGAACTCACTGCCACAGGCGGTGATTTCAGCAAATAATGTGGAATTGTTCAAGAAACTTTTGGACGATTTCTTAAGGGACCGTAATATACAGGGGTACGGGTACTCCTAGAATGAGATCCTAATAGGTTGGACTTGATGGACTAATGTCTTTATTCAACCTCAAATACTATGTAACTATGTAACGGGACCTAATCTGTGCATTAGCATTCTGTTCCATCCCAACTTTGGAAGCTTCTGATATAAAGCTGGCCATACACCAGTCTTTTTTTTCTCAGCTGAGAGGGGGCTGCTTGAATTTGGGATAAGTCAGTAGTTTTTGGCTGAAATTCGAGCGATAAATGGCCAGCCTAACTTTGTAGATATAACCCAGGATCTCATGCATGCATGCAAACTAAACTGAAAGTCAATTTGAGGATTGCATTAATAAGGTTAGAAAGGCAAAAAGGAATTGGAAAAAGGCTGTATTTGTGAACCTGCTTGATTTGCCAAAATATGTTAAAGGAGCTGATGCATTTTTAAAAAAACAGTTAATAAATATAATTTGTGCATATGCTGTGCGTTTCTGCTTGCTCATTTAAATAATGCTTTAACAATTAACATGACATTGTTAATTTTACCTTTCTGTATTTTTTGCTTTTTAGGCCTTGCGTTGGATTGACCGCAGAACCAAAAGAGGAACAATGGTTTTGTACCAAATGTGACAGCAAGAAGAAAGACAAAAAGCACAAAAAACGGAAGCACAAAGCTCACTAAGACCTACTCTTACCTTCATTTCCCTATGCTTTTCATAGGAGGAGCTTGTGGCTTAACAGTGCTTTTAGTTCTGTGGACTGCTTTGGATAGACAAGCAATTAGGCCTTAGGCTGAAGTCTGTCTGGCAGATAAAGAACCAAGAGGTAGAGTGAGGAAAGCCTATTCGCAAGATACTGGCCCCAACAAACCCTTCTCCTCTATCCAGCAGTGCTTTTTGTTTTCCCCCTTGTATAATAGACGTATTTTTGTCTTCACAAATTAAACTTGTAATCTATTTGATAAATCCGTACAAGCTCTAAAATGTAGTGAATGATTTTAAAAAGACTTTTCACTGGACTGCAACCATTTTGCTTTTGAAACTTCTGCTGTTCTCTGTAATCAGAATTGATGCGGTTCTATACCTAATGTACCTGTCAAGTACGTCATTAGTCTATATACCATTTTCCTTTTTTTTTTCTTTTTTTTTTTTGCTAATATAAATAAATGATTTCTGGCTTTGTGAAATATATATATATATTTTTTAAAGAAATGTTTCTATTCTCTCCATTTTTTTTTTCGAGCTTCGTTCATTGATGTAATATATTTTAGATTTGTTTTGGTCTTAATTTTTTTTTTTTAACCATTCATCCAAACGTCTCATGTTGTACTTGACGTATATACTGGTTCAGCGGCCTCCTAGGTTTTGCGATGGATCGGCCTCCCCGCAAGAGAAGTGTATTTCTGTGTAAAGTCCTTTTTTGTGCTGTTGTGACAGCCATTTTACAAAGCAGCTTAAAGCAGCAACACATTTGTTATCTTTCTTCAGAAAGTATGTTTTGTATATATTAAAGTGTGTTTAAAATGTAATCTGTGCTGCAATCTTGACTGTCTAAGCTGTGTCCGTTCCAGAAATGGTTGAATAATCTTGCTTTTATTGGATTGAAAAGTTACTTTTTCTTGATAGAACTCCGAAAAATGTGGTTTTGTTTAACATAAAGCTCAAGAAAGTAGAAGACATGGACGGAGCAAAGGTTCATTTCTGTGCCCCCATACATGCAATCTGTTTAAAGTGCTGAATTTAGAGGTGCATTTAGTATTATTTGGAATGTGGGCCTGCACTCCACCCAAACGTTTACAGGAATAAGCACATAAAGTGTATCCAAATTTAAAGGAAAACCTGAATGAAGAAAAATACAGGTGCTGCCATTGCTGAACTGTCTGGAAATGCTAACTGCCAGGCAAATCCAATAACATTAATACTTCTTAATCACTTACCATGAAGAAGCACGCAGATCAGAAAAATTAGAGCTTTGAACTCAATGTGTTTGCTGGTACAGTGACTGAGAGAAACTATTGATTCAGGTTGACAGGTGAAGTTAGCTATGCAGCCTCCATACTTCCTCATTTCAGTATTATTTTGCATTTAGGGCAAACCAGCAGGTTTACTTTAATTTTCCCATATACAACAGAATATACTTCAGATTAACGGCCACCTAATCTGGCCATTTTCAATGGAAGAAGTGATCAGACTGGTTCGAAAACCTTACCCAATTAATGCTGTTTTTCCCAAGATCATTTGGTTTCAGATGTAGTTACATAGCACTTCTCTAGCTGCTCTTAAACCTGAGCGGTCAGTCGAGCCACACATTTTAGTCTATAGGCACACGG
The DNA here is from genome assembly GCF_000935625.1 of Nanorana parkeri. Taxonomy (NCBI): domain Eukaryota; kingdom Metazoa; phylum Chordata; class Amphibia; order Anura; family Dicroglossidae; genus Nanorana; species Nanorana parkeri. The sequence goes on along the minus strand of NW_017306295.1, from coordinate 1,329,981 downwards.
CAGATACAGGTGCATTGTTACAAAATGCCCATTTCCTGTACTGTAATCTATTTTCTGGATTTCTTCAAACTGTTAGAATTTCTTTTTTTAAATAAAAAGGGTAAAAATTGCAAACTGGAAAATTGCAAATGTCAAAGCATGAACAAGTTAGAAAAAAAGGCTTCTGTAACATGGAAAAACAGGTATGAAGAAGTAAGCTTCTCCTCCTAGATCTCCGGGCTTAGGGTGGCATAAAACATTGGTGGAAATGACTGTTATATTGGTATAGTCTTTCTTCAGTTTCATTGGGTTACTTTTGCAATACAGTGAAAATGAGTTAAAAAAAAAACTCCCTAGTTTTGTAAATATTTTGTTTGTGTACAAGCTTGTGCTAACATCTGAAAATTGCAAATGTCGACATGATGAGGTGTAGCCAAAGAGCACATGCAGTTGTTCATGGTGATGCTTCTTGCATGCACCAGGGTTGTTTTGCCGTCCAAACAAAAGGTAAACATGTCAATTTGGTTATATTCAGATTTTCTTTACATTTCTGCATTGTGGTATCGTAGGTAACATGCATGCAATGCTATTCATTTTGAATAGCACCCTAAAACAATGTTCCTACGTTGCACCTCACAACATCACACAGTAGTGCATTGTTGTGCGTTACACAGTTATTTCTGATTTGCGGCATGTTGGTGTCCATTGGTAGCCCGTTCATTTCAATTTGCTGTCTTAATGCTCAACATAATGCATGTTAACCCACCACAAAGATTTAAAGGGGCCCTTAGTGATCTCAACTCTTCTATTTGTAAAACATATATCCTGCTTTTCTATTAGGTTACTGCACAGCATTGCTCTTTGCACTGTTGTTATAAACATTTAGGCTAACCTTGTTCATTGCAATTATATAGGGCATGTTTTATTTAAATGTTAGAATTATTTTACAATGATTTGCCCCATGGTCAGAGGTTGTGTGCAATCTGGTATTATGTGAGAAAGTCAAGCGATACTGAACTCTTCAATGTCTTTCATGTTGTTGTTTTTTCTTTTTAAAGACACACAGGGAAAGGCTGTATATTTGGCCTGCTTAGTGCATGCTACATTTTTTGCCAGTGTTGCCAAAGTGCACTGTACATTTGAATGGCATAAAATTCAAAGCGAGTTTATATTTGGACTATGTAAATGAAGTACAAAACTATGCCAATAATAGCAAATATTTCAAAAGTGTGAGTTATAAATAATGTTTAATGAAAAACTACTCTAAATTCGTTTAATAAATGTGTGCTTTAAATGCAAAATTATGACATTTTAGTGTTTAAAACAAAAAAAGTTTCAGAACTGTTTAAAAGCATCCAGTTTGAACTAGGTATTGTAAGGTCCAATATGGCTAGGATTGCAAAGCTCTCTTTAACCACTTCGGACCAGCATGGTGCACTCCTTTCTGTCCAGGCCTGTTTTCAGTGCTGAGATTCTTTGACAATTACTCGGCCATGCAACATTGTATCCAAATTAATTAAATTCCATTTTTTAGACCAATTAAAACTTTCATTTAAATTTTTACAATATTTTTTTATATTGTATAAAGAGAAAAAAAAATGATTTTTTTTTCTCTCTGTTATGAAGCATATCAAAGCTTTCTTCATAAATTTAGGCCAAAATGTATTCTGCTACATTTCTTGGGTTAAGAAAATCCCAAATAGGTGTATATTTCATTTTTGTGAACGTTTTATAGTCTACAAGATAGTGTGTGTGTGTATACTATATTGCCAAAAGTATTAATCACAGTGTGCAGAAGTCGCCAACTGTCTGCAGAATCAATAGCTACAGACCTCCGAACTTCGAGTGGCCTTCAGATTGGCACAACAACCGTGCGTAGAGAGCTTCATGGAATGGGTTTCCATGGCCGAGCAGCTGCATCCAAGCCTTACATTACCAAGTGCAATGCAAAGCATTGGATGCAGTGGTGTAAAGCACGCCGCTACTGGACTCTAAGGAAGTGGAGACGGGTTCTGGAGTGACGAATCACGCTATTCTGTCTGGCAATCCGATGGATGTGTCTGGTGGTTGCCAGAAGAACGGTACTTGCCTGACTGCATTGTGCCAAGTGTAAAGTTTGGTGGAGGGGGGATTATGGTATGAGGTTGTTTTTCAGGGGTTGGGCTTGGCCCCTTCGTTCCAGTGAAGGGAACTCTTAAGGCATCAGCATACCATGACATTTTGGACAATTTCATGCTCCCAACTTTGTGGAAACAGTTTGGGGGCTGGCCCCTTCCAGTTCCAACATGACTGTGCACCAGTGCACAAAGCAAGGTCCATAAAGACATGGATGAGCGAGTTTGGGGTGGAGGAACTTGACTGGCCTGAACAGAGTCCTGACCTCAACCCGATAGAACACCTTTGGGATGAATTAGAGCGGAGACTGCGAGCCAGGCCTTCTCATCCAACATCAGTACCTGACCTCACAAATGCGCTTCTGGAAGAATGGTCCAACATTCCCATAGGCATCTTGAGGAAAGCACCCATACCCCTAGACTGCTCCTCCCCTCATCCTTTCCTCCCTCCCGGCCCCAAGCCCGCTATCCACCTATTGTATGTCCCCCCCCCCACCTGCCCCCCGACCTGTATCCGAGATCGCTACGATATTCCCAATGTGGATGTCCTGCCGCATTGGTCAGACCATATAATATAGTCAGTGGTACTTCTACTCCGCACATTGAGGCAATGCAAACTAGCAGCTGGCATGCCCTTCGTAGATACGAGGGCTCGACATGCTTTCTATGACTGCATTGCCGAAGTAGATCTGTGTTGATTCCAATTACTTGTGTTCCCTGTATTTCTGATGTGCAATGCTATAATATGCTTACCCTTGTTGTTCAATGCTATATGGATAAAACTGTCCAATAAAGAATTTTTTTTTTTTTTAAACATTCCCATAGACACACTCCTAAACGTTGTGGACAGATGCATTAGTGAAATAAATGAACTTTGCACGATATTCTAATCGAGTTTCACCTGTATATCTGATCATCATATAATAATAATAATAATATATCTGTATCGGTGCTGAACTTCCAGGGCCGCATCGGTTGCAGCTGTAATTGGGCCCTGGTGCTCCACCACTGTCCTGAAATCAATAGTCTGTATTGTTTTAGTAAAACTGTATCGGTAATAAGGATGGGCTGCATGTTCGAGTCGGCCATAGGTTCGACTCGAACATTGCATGTTCTAGCGAACGCCGAACATTATGGGATGTTCGCGGTCTGTTCGACCCCGGCACATCCCACAATGCACTGCGCCGTCCGAAAACGGTAATTGACTACAGTCCTGCACCTGACCGCAGGTCAGGTGCAAGACTGTGCCAATCAGGGCTCAGTACAAATGTAGAGCCATAAATAAAAATATAAAATTATATATGCATATGTCACATTTTGTACTTTGAAAAATGGTATATAAATGCGTAGGTGTAATAAATGAGGAAGATGGAAATTATAGTTAAACACACAGCAAAAATGACAAAATTGCTACGGTCCCCCGGAACGAAACATTTTTTTTGAAGCTGTGCCCATTAGGGTTAAATGCCTGCCCTGGCATTTTAGAGCCTCAAGAAATGCGATAGGCAGAGCATGAAGTTTGATAAGTTGTGTGTGTAATGTAATTATATATTTGGGATGCACAGATACCAATTTTCCATACTTCCAGGCATATCTATATATAGAAAACAGACTTCTGTATATATTAGAGTTCTATATAAATATCAATAAAATGTATATAAATGTCATTTTTGCTTCAGCAGTTTCTATACATCATACAGATGCGCCACTTTACGGTCAGTGAAAGGGGACCCCCCAGGCACCATATTTAAAGGAATTTTTAATGTTTCATTTTAAGTGATGTTAAATCACTGCTCCTGTAAAAATTTTATTTTTTAAAAGTGTTTTTTTTCATTGATACATGTCCCCCAGGGCAGTACCCGGATCCCCATACACTTTTTATGGCCAATAAATTGCATATAAGGCTTCAAAATGGGGACATTTAAATTTCTGAGTTCTACCCCCATAGACTTGCATTGAGTTCTAAGTTCGAGTTAGAACTTTTTCCATGTTCGAAAGTTCGAGAGAGAACCGAACAAGGGGGTGTTCGGCTCATCACTAATCAGTAATTGGCATCTGTGACTACTTGGACAAGTATCGTGCCTGGAAGTATGGAAAATTGGTATCTGTGCATCCCAAATATATAATTACATTACACACACAACTTATCAAACTTCATGCTCTGCCTATCGCATTTCTTGAGGCTCTAAAATGCCAGGGCAGGCATTTAACCCTAATGGGCACAGCTTCAAAAAAAATGTTTCGTTCCGGGGGACCGTAGCAATTTTGTCATTTTTGCTGTGTGTTTAACTATAATTTCCATCTTCCTCATTTATTACACCTACGCATTTATATACCATTTTTCAAAGTACAAAATGTGACATATGCATATATAATTTTATATTTTTATTTAAAAAATTGAAATTTTTTTTTTCAGTTTTGGCAATGTGTACATAATTTGTGTAAATAACAAAGTTATTCATAATAAATTATTTTATTTGTCTTAATTTTATAGGGTATATCATATGTCTGGGATTTCAGTTTATTTTGGGCGTTATAGATCACAAAATACAAAGAGTAAAATACAATTTTAATGTGGAACAATTTTAGAATGTGGTATGTTTTGTCTCCTAACTTTAATGGCCTCCTCTGCACTATATTTTCTTTTTTTTTGTTTGTTTTTTACTTTAAAAAAAACAACAACTTTTTGTTAAACTAGGGAGCACTTAAGGGTGTTTTTGTTTTTTTTTTTATTCCCTGGGGCTTTGGATACTTGGTATTCTGAGGAGACACTGTAGTCTCCTCAGGGATACTTTGTCGCACACTGAGCTGGCTTGCAGCTCACTGTGTTGTGGAGCTGCAAGCTAGATGTGGCTGTAACTGCACTGTGATGACTGCGATTGGCATATAAGCTAGATATATTGCTCTTTGTGGTATTAAAAAATGTGATGAGAAATGGGTCTGAACTTTAAAACCTCAACCTTTTAGTTGAATGCCTGAAAACTAGAATGATGCTGTGCGTAGTCGAGCGATAACCATTTCTCGAACAGGGCTTGGTTGTAATGTCAGCAGTCAGTAACCCATACCATGGAAGGCGCCATATAAAGATACATCACCAAGTACAGTTTCATAACTATACAGGGTGTAAAAAGTACATCACCCCAATTTATTCTAAAGGTTGCACACTGCGCACAACAGGGCTTCAAACTAATAAACGTAGTACAAGAAAACCTTTAGTATTCCGAGCAAAGGCTTGAGCAATCGCAAGATTTGCAAGCTATAGCGGCCAGCAATTCTTTTCAGCAAGGCATCAAAGAGAAAGGAGCTTCTGCCTGCAGTGTCTGGACACAAGGTACCTTTCGGCCTCTGCAGTTGTGAGTACCTGGGTTTTTACTTTTAGCACAATAGCAGATCATAGATGCAGGGATGTATGGGCAGCACACTTTGGGGCTAGTCCTATGCTCTGTTCCTTTTCTCCCCTTCTACCCACTTTGGCGAGCTCCTCTGCATCCTCCAGGACATCTCCTCTACCCTTCTATCTAGGAAGAAGTTTACTTCTGTAATGGCTGAATTTATGGAGAGAATATCTGACCTATTAAAGTCCTCCGACCATTCTCCCTCAGAGTCCCCCTTTGAACTTCCTCTGTGCTTTTTCACTGCCTGAGGAAGAAGAGGAGGCTTCCTACAGTTCCAGGGACTCAACCCAGGAAGAGGACCCGTTACCTGACCTCCATCCTAAGCTCAAGGATGCTATTTCTGTCCTTGTAGATGATGTTTGTACTTGTTTACAGTTGAAGCTTACTGCATCATCCTTGCCCAAGATCACCAGTCTGTTCTTTAAAAATGCCCAAACCTGTTAAAACCTTCCCTGTACATTAGGGTACATTCTGTTGTCAGGTGACTGGTATCACCCTGAAAATGTATTTACTCCTCCAAAACCCTATTGAAGAGGGTTTTCTTTAACAAAAGGCTGTTCCTGGTGTCGAGCCTGCTATCTCTTGTTTGAATCAGACTTTAACGGTCCTTGTAGAGGATGTTCCCTGTTTCCAAAGAAAGAAGAGATTAAAAGCCCTCTTTAACTGCTTGAAGACCAGGTGTTTAGATCCCCTACCTGGCCAGGCCATTTTTCATATACAAGCGATCCGCCGGCTCTATAGCCGGCGGATCGCTTGTATATTAACGGGCATCGCTGCCTCTTTTCAAATAGCGGGGATTTCCCGCTCGCGGGCGGATGTAACAGGACGTGTATACACGCCCAGTTACATCCAAGAAGCTCCCGGCAGGCCGTGTATACACAGCGGCTGGCCGGGAGGTAGTTAAGATTGTATTTGCTGTTGCAGGCCCTGTTATGCAACCTGCTGTTGCCACCATGACGGTATGTCAGACATTTTTTGTATGGTCAAAATCTATGACTAGAGACCCTGGACCCATCTTGACGTACCCTGACAATTTTACATGTCTACAACGTTTTCTTGTGGCTTTGGCATTGATGGCCTGGTAGATACCATCAGATCTCCAAGATGAGTTTCCTGTCTGTCCACATGCGACGGAACCTATGGCTGAAATGGTGGTCTGCGGAGCTTGCATGCAAAAAGCACCTGGTGTGCATGCCCTTTGCTGCCCGGGAACACCTTTTCAACGATTCCTTGGATACTTACATTAAGAAAGTCACAAGGGTCATAAACACCTTATCTCAGAAGTTTACGCCTGCAGTAGCAAAATCCTCTGCTCCCTCCTTTTAAGAAAAGGTTCTTTCATCCCACCCAGGCCTCAGGTTCCAAACTCAAGCTAGACTGTTAGTTCAGTCATAAGTTCTGGCCCCCTCCCAACCCTGAAAAATCCAGGAACACTCCATCGCAATGAAGGGGCACCACCACTTTCACTAGTGGGGGGGGGGGGGGTCATCTGTCAGCCTTCTCGGCCTCCTAGGTTTGTTACATTTCAGATGCTGGATCCAAAGTGTTGTAACCAAGGGTTATTAACTGAAGTTTTGCTCCCTGCCTCCTCACTTCCTGCTGTTGAAATTGTCAAGATCTCCTCAAAGACAGATGGATCTTTTAGCTGCTTAAGAGCAGCTTATTTCTTATGGGGGGGATAGTCCCCATTTTAGACATTTCAGGGGCTCTACTTGAATCTGTTCCTGCTTCGAAGCATCCTAAAGAGATTCCTCTGAATTAATTAGAGGTGGTGTTGGCAGTGTATGTGAATTTCTCTGCCATTGCCTTTATCTGACAATTGGATAACTTTTTCGTCCTGCCTGAAGGACTCCTGCAACATTTTATGACACCATTGCTATGTGGATCCAGCAGGTCATCACTGAAGCTTAGTGAACGATAGGGTTCCTCCCCTTCTGATTAGGGCTCACTCGACTAAGTCTGTCATTGCCTCCTAGGGCCTTTCAGCACTAGGCATCTGTTTCTCAGATCACACGGCTGCCACCTGGTCTTCGGTTCATACGTTTATTATGTTCTACCAGGTAAATGTTCAGGCCTCTGCTGATGCCAGCTTATAAGTGATAAGATGATTCAGGCTGCTCTATGAGTTCAGGATTGGTTCCCTTGTTGGTCTATGATTAAAGGAACCTGTGTTGTGTCCTTCTCATTAAGAAGGGCCATTATACATTTATATACAAAAAATGATTGGTTAAACCAATAAAAAAAATGTTTCCATCATTAAAGGAGAACTATGAGGCGAGTGAAAATAATTCAGCCTCAGTTCTAGCCGACCTGCGACAATGAAACTGTCACAGTTCGGCTCAATAGATCGGGAAGTGAGCGAACACAGCGTAGCTAGCTCACTTCTCGAGCTATGTCTGCAGAGAGCCGTGACTGTCACGGCTCCCTGCAGGGATTCCCCACCTCCCCGCTCCGATCCTCCAGCGCTGACTGGTGGAACGGATGGGGAGGGGGCGGGTACAGCTGGCTCTGCCTCTACATAGGCAGAGCCAGCTGTCAATCACGCAGCTGGGTGGATCTCGACAGTTATGTCGGGATCTCTCCCAGCTGCGCGTCTCAGTATACCTAGATAGGCAGAGACAACTGTCAATCACGCACCTGGGTGAATCTCGACAGCAATGTCGGGATCTGTCCCGCCTGCGCATCTCAGTATACCGCGAGCTGTAGCTTGCGGTATACTGAGCTTTGGGTGACGGGAGTTTGTGTCCTCCCGTTACCCTTAGGAGAACTATGGGGAAAAGACCTGACCCATTAGTTCTACCTTTTAAGCTAGCTACATACTTAGCGAATTTCGTCCGGTTGTCTGCTAGCTCCCAACCACATCCTTCAATAGAAAAATCAAAGGAGCTGGGTGTAAAATTGTCAGCCAAATAGTGCCTGCATCCAAATCCTGCAGGCACTGTACAGATATTTTGACAGCCGGCAGGGTCAACTGTCAAAGTGCGCACTGGAAGATTCCTCTATCCACGCTGTATTATCAGTTAACTAACGTACATATTGGATGTGATTTCTGACTAACCAGTAAAAAAAAAATCTTGAAGTACAGTACAGGAAACCGACCACCCTTCCCTCTATGCTGGTGGTCCTGTCATTGCTTCTTACAAAACTGAGGATTGCTGTGAGTGGAAGGGGTTATATGGGCTATTCTGCGGTTCTGTCTGCCAGTGTCCAATCACCTGAAGGTAGCTGCATATAACCCAGGGTCTATGATTAAAGGAGCCTGTGTCCTGTACTGTACTCTAAGAAAAGGATTTTACAGGTAAGTCAAAATTCCTGTTTTATCAACGGAGTGGACTGCTTAAATTCCAATGCCTCCTTTTCTTGGTGACAGATTGGAAATAATGTATCTAAAGCCATTTTTAATAGCATAGATCAGAACCTTTTGTCTTTTTTTTTTTTTTTCCGCTTTCAAAGGAATACATCCAAGAGTCGCTGAGACTTCAATGGATATGCAGGATGTAAAAAACATAAAACGGAAAGAGTGCCAGAACAAAATCATAAGGGAGTCAAAACAGCTTTACTGATTTCAGAAATCAACAGCAAACGAATTTCATTGGCCTTCATCAGAGCTGTATGAATTGGTTGCAAGATAATAGGAGTCAATAGCAGAGTATGCCAGTGTTATTGACAATTGCGTACTCTGCTTCTGACTCTTATGCTCTTAAATGCTTTATGCTCTGCCTTTTTTTTTTTTTGCTGTCTGTGTCCTGTTTGTTGCTATATAAAGAAGGTTATTGCCCCTAAGTAAAAGAAGTTCCAAAATTTTGCGTTATCAGTGGAAGAATGGAGCGGAAATCTTATAATAGCAACTTTTTGATCGTACGAAGATTTTCCAGCAGGCTCCTCGATCAGCTGATCGAGAAATGCCGGCTGGAAGGGAGCCGACAGCCCCACACACTGTGCGAATTTCCGCCGTGGCATTAAAAGCCAGCCGAGTTTAAGCCAGTGTAAGGGCACCTTTTGAGAGATTTCCTCTCACTTTCTTTTGTATCTGAAGATAGAAAGTGAAGGAAAATGTGTTTTAGATTTTTAACCAATTCATACTCCATTCAAAACAAAAAAGTTTTTGGTTTTACATATACTTTAAACATAGGGGGTTCCATTTGTAACAGAAAGCAAATATTGCTGTCAACTCTATTTTGTAAGCCCTCACGGGCAGGGCCCTCCTTACCATCTTGTCTTAAATTATATTGTGACTGTAATGTCTTCCTTATATTGTAAAGCGCTGCACAAACTGTTAGCGATATATAAATACTATGTAATAATAATATTTTGCAATGTTTGTCCATACTGCAGTCTGCATTTGATGGCCCATTCATAAAATGCAGCCCACAATAAGAATCCTGTGGTATCCCACAGTGTTGAATGTGCTTACCAAAGCTAAGAGAACTTGGAAGGAGTACCAGTCACATGTCTTTGATAGGTCACGTGACCTGAGCTCTCCTCCCAGCTTTTGTTTTCTTCCATTAATTTTAATAGTGATCCACTGGCTTTGGAGTCCTGAAGACAGCTGAGTGCTTAGCACATCTCTGTGCTTTATAAATGTGCAAAGGCCATCCCCCTGCTTTTACCAGTGCCCCTCATAGGGTATGTGGTGCTCCACAATGGTATAAATTAAAAGTAATACTTTTTTTTATTTATGGTATGGATTTAATTCCACTTTAAAACCTAATGGAATAACATGTATGAAAATCCTGTGTCCTTCTCACAGATGTATGCTGTTCCTGCATTTAAAATGCAGTGTTTGCACTATACTTAAGATGGAATGAAATTGCAATTCATTGATATCTTTGAGAAACGCTGTAGAAACATAATGGTTTAAACAAGTGCCGGATGAGACATTTATACAATAAGAATCCGCTAGCAAGTGTTTGAAATTATTATATTTCTACAAGGTAAGAGTAGACTGGATATAGCATGTTACCCCCGTTCCATTGGCGGCTTGTCTGGCTCCTCCAGAGATAACACATAGTACTGTACTGTATAACTTAAACCACCTTTGTGCTATGCTGAATTGGACAATAAAACAAAAGGCCCACTCACCAAACAGAAGGATAAGATGAACATAGTGTCATAGAAACCTCTGCAGTTGAAATGGTGAGGATAGCATTTAAAGGGAACTTGGACTGAGAGAAATACAGAGGCTGTTATTGCTGACTTCTTTGTGAAAATGCTATTTGCCTGACTGTATGGCTTCTGAACTTTTTGTGTTACTGTAGCATGTAGATCAGGAAAGTCAGGACTCCTGATTTGAAAATGTATTCCTGATCAGTGACTGAATACGTACTGAAGCCATTGGATTAGTATGACTGCCAGGACACTAGTATTTCTCAACAAAGAGGTAAGCCATGGCAGCTTCCATGCGTCATTAGTAGAGGTTTGCTTTAGTGCCCATTCACACCAAAAATCGGACCTAAAACCTATTTTACTTGCAATTTCAACCTCTATTGACTTCCGATTTCTTGCCTTGCTTTTTTGCCCAGCCACCTGGGGACATCCTCAAAGTAACTTATTGGCCATATAGTACGCTATGTAATGCTAGCCATACATGTTTAGATTTCTGTCGTTCAGCCCACGACCTCAATCAATGCCAAACAAAGTGGATAGAGGAATCTCTACTGCCGACTATTGTAAACAATGACTGCATTTGTTACTATTCGGCTGATAACTTTCTACCCAACTCAGTGAATTTTTGTGAAACCCTGTGGTGCTTGTAGGGCCAACAATGCCTCAAATTTCAGCCGATTCAGTAGGAATTGGCCAAAATATTTGCCATCTATGGCCCGGCCTAAGAATAGATCCGGCTCTTTGTTATTTGTGGCGATGGGGTATTTTATGTATAGCGGGCATCTCACTTCAGTGAATAAAACAGTGTTGTAATAATACGTGTACTAAGTAAATGACCATCACAGAACAAATTGTTCAAGGTACGTTTTAGAAATGTGCTTTAATGCAAAACGTTTGGGTGGAAAACTTAAAACATGTGCAAAGACTATATCTGTCTTATATCAGATTTCCTAAACAAAACAATTTCCCCATTTCTTTCCTTCAGTAAAATAAGGTTCATAACCTAAAGCAATCAATCCAACATTTCCAACTATTTTTCTTAAAGATGATGTTATGTAGACAAATGTGGCAAATAAGGATGGGGTTATTCATAGAGACAAGGAACAAATTTGAGTTATTTCCGATAGTGACCAATCAGATTTCACCTCCGTTAATTCTCAAGGAATCTGATTCAGCAATATTGGAAACAACTCCCATTTTTTATTCTACAGGCATCTGTATACATATGTCAAAAGTCCAAAGTTTTAGGACAACCACATTGTTGCAGGTTTTTATTGAAATGTAATAAGTTCATGTCCAGTAAATAAACTGAAATGGTACAAAGGTCAGCGGTAAAGGTGAAAAAAATAAAAATAATGTACATGTGTTGAGGGAATCCCTGACCCCTGGGAGGAGCAGCCCCTGTAAGTGTGGAGAGGCTGTTACTGCTGAGACTACTACTAGCGCTGAGGTAGAGATGATTTATTCACTTACCTTAAAAGCTTGTCTTTCCTTAGAGAAATTGCAAAGAAAGCCAAGGTGTCAGTGAGTACAGTTTTCTACACCAGTCCACAGAAAGTATGTCCTTGAGCTGGAAAGAGTCCAGCGGATGGCAACTAAACTAATTAAGGTGATGGAGGACCAAAGCTATGAGACTAGGCTACTGCATTTAAATATGTTCACGCTGGAAGTAAGGAGATTAAGGGGGAGGCATGATTTTCGTGTACAAGATGTTCAATGGTGATAGTAACATCAGTAACAAACTCTTTAGGTTAACTCCATAACAAAGACTAGAGGCCACCACCTAACATTGGTGAAGAAAAAATTTCAGCACAAGGGGCGAAGGGGTTTCTTCTCAGAGCGGTTAGGGCCTGGAACTCGCTGCCACATGCTGTGATTTCAACTGAGAGTGTTGAATCATTCAAAAAGCTTTTGGATGATTTCCTTAAGAGACCTAACATACAGGGGTACGGGTACAGTTAAGAACAAGATCACACATGGACTAATACACACTCAAACACCTGCAAAATAACATACATACATACATACACACAATAGGTTGGACTTGATGGACTTGTGCCTTTATTCTACCTCAAATACTATGCAACTATGTAAAAGGCACTTGAAAACTGGAGGAAACTCTGAGAGGAAGAGGTGTGGCAGACCCAAAGCCACAATAGAATCAGAAGACAAGTTTCTGAGAGTCATTAGCTTGCAAGACCGGGGGCTCACAGGACAACAGCTTCAAGCCCAGCTTAACACTGATCGAATTAAGCAAGTCTCAGTTTCAAATGTAAAGAGAAGACTTCAAGTTGCAGGTTTGACGAGTCGAGGTCGAGTGGCAGTAAGAAAGAAATTGCTAAGATTGCAAAATAAGAAAAGAGGTTTGCCTGGGCAAATGAAGTATGGCAGTGGACTACTGAAGAATGGAAGAAGGTCTTATGGACCGATGAATCAATATTTGAAATCTTCAGTTCATCACGCAGGGTTTCTGTATGCTGCTGAGTAAGCAAAAGGAATGGTTCCTTGGTGTGTGTGTTCGCAGCCTGCGCGTGTGCGTGTTGGGCTTCGTAAATCAGCCCCCATCTGTCAAACACGGAGGAGGAATCGTGATGTCTGGGCTCTTTAGCTGGATCCAGAGTCGGCGACTTGCACAGAGTAATTGGCACCCGGAACCAAAACAACTACCACAGCATTTTGCAGCGCTGTGCAGTACCTTCTGGTGTATAACTAGTTGGTCAAGGGTTCATCCTACAGCAAGATAATGACCCAAAACAAACCTCAAGGCTATGTCAGAACGACCTTAGAAGATAAGAACAAGAGGATAGGCTTCAAACAATGGAATGGACAGCACAGACTCCAGACTTAAACCCCATCAAGCTGGTTTGGGATGAACTGGACAGAAGGGTGAAAGCAAAGCAACCTAAAAGCGCAATACATTTGTGGGAACTTCTGCAACAGCGTTGGGAAGAACTTTCTGAACAATATTTGATTTCCATTGTTGAAAGAATGCCACAAGTGTGTTTGACTGTTATATCTGCAAAAAGTGGCTGCTTTGATGAGTTAAGTTTAATTACATTTTGTTATAGAAAACAATTTCATGATTTCTTTTGGATGTCCAATTGTTTATTTGATCTATGCTTTATTTTCAGAGTACATTGAGACATTAAACTGCATAAATTAAAAAAAAAAGGAAACATTGAGGGGTTATAAAACTTTTGACCGGTGTATATATATTATCCATCAGTTTAGTCCCAGTTTTATAAAGCCCAACTCCGTGCTCAGGCCTCTTTTTATACCTTTTTATGAAGTGGGCCCTCTGATGTCCCACTTGCAGTATCTCCTCAGTCTTCAGATGGTATGATTCAACCCTGAAGACTGAGGACATCTTGTGACAAAAAGAAGTACTGCATGGGGACAGCTGCAGATTGAAGGTAAGTATTGCAGCTTGTACTGCTCTTTTATTTCAAATACCTGTTGGGGCTATTTTTGATTTTTTTTTTTATTGCCTAGAGTTGGGCTTTACGTTTCATAAGAAACATTTTTTATTTGAATAATATTGCTAGAAAAACATTAAGAATTCGATGCAACTGATCTAAATAGTAGATAGGGCACCACATGTAGTGGAGACCATTGTATATGAAATCTTTAAAGTTAGCATTCACTTTTCATTGGTTAAAGATCTGGGGAACTGAAGATGCATGCCAGGTTATCCAGCGAGAAACTCTGCTTTGGAAAACTAGCATACGATAATCTTTTGAAGGTATATGACTCCAATGCGTATTGCCAAAGTCTCACGTGGCCTCTGTTTCAGGATGCAACACACCTAGTTCCCTCATTCACATGTGATGTAAATGCCCTAAGTTCAGGGGGTATGGATACGGGTCTATAACTTCATGAGATCAGTACGTAGCACCTCCCTCTCTAGGAACCACTAGGAAGCCCTACTACATAGACCCATATTCATTTACTAAGCATAAACTAAAGCTTGTAATGTTTTAATATTCCTGGCTACAAGACGATCACAAAAACATGGAAACTACCAACTGTATGCTTTTCGGAAGTTAAACAGCAATACAGAATAAGTTGATAGTTATTCTGAATGAAACCCAAACAAATATTTTCTAAAGTCTGGTGTCCTTTAGAGAGACCATCACCAGCTCCCTTGAGTAGATTTACATGTTATACCTATTACTCTTGTAACATTCGGACACTATTTGGAACTTTGAGTCCTCCCCATTACCACCACCCTTCCAACCCCCCCACCCGACCTTTCCCTCCCTTCCCTCCATCCAGCCCTCTTCTTCCCTCTTTGCTCCCCCCATCTCCTACCCCCTTCCTTTATACTTATGCCTCTTTTATCTATACATTCAAACCCAAGTCTCAGGCTTCCCCCTTCCTCTTCTCTTTCTATTACTACCTGGCTCCTGTTCTCTTCAGGATACTGGTAAAGGTGCCATGATCTGTTGCTTTACTCTCTTGTATTTTTACTTCTCCATTAGGTAGATATTTCTTTCTCAACCACAACACACATTCACGCAAGGATTGCAAGTCCATGTATGTCCCCAATCACCATATATCTTCACCATATATACATTCTAACTGGCGTTTATAATATCCTCTCTGCCTGTTACTATTTTCTAAAACATTTGTCTGGAAACCTATTGTCATGAAATGTACTGTTATATTCTTCATAAGGAAAATGAAATAAAAACAGTGAAAGAAAACTAGCATGGTTATCAGGTCACAAATGTCCATGTAGTAGCTGCAGATCTGGAGATGGCCCATAAATCTTAGGCTTATGATTGGACTAGACTTGACCTTGGATATGGTTTTGCCAGGTCTGCCCATAAATCCAGTGCTGAACTGTAACAAAAAATGTATCTGTTGCAAATCAATAGTTGTTAGATTAAAATATTTGACAAGCGGTGTGCTTCTCTCAGGTTAATTTAGTTTAGCTAAAGGCACATTCAACATTATTTGGATGTTCAATATGTGTAAAAAATATGTAGCTTGTTTATTTTACAATTTGAATATAGTATTGCCAATTGTAAGCATCCAGTAAAGAAAATGGTGAATAAACCCTGCTTTTTTCCTACATACATAAACCTGTAAGTTTGATGGTAGTATTCTGTGCTTTTATTTATCTCTCACTTGTAACCATCATTCATGAAAATGTAACAAAGACGCTATTCAGTTTATCTATAGGCAGCTAAACAAACGTATCTTGCTTGTCCGTTATCTTCTTGTTAACAAAACACTATCAGGATGTTCTAAACATCAGCATTTACTGCACAAGGACTCTAATCTTTATCTAAGATGATATATGGCAAGTCCCTCAATTAGCTCAATGGTTTGTGGATCTTTGCTATATATTCAAAGTAGAATATGTGTACATAAGAGTTATAAAACAATTTTGTGCTACAATTAAAAGATTACCTTTCTGTAGAGAGACCAGATTTTTGTACATAGCAGCATTTGTATGTGCAGTACAATGGCACATTTCTGGTATTTTTTTTTCTAATATTTTTTCAATTATATTAACATGTAGATTGTATTTTTAGGGTTTACAAACAATAAATAAGTGTAGCAGTACACCAAGCAAATGATCTGCTAAATATAATTTCCCGTTAATGGAAACTTACTCATTCTCCTTCCTCTCTTCTAAGCAGGATTAGGCGTGAATGCACTGTACCATCCCATCCACTGCTGTATGAAAAGCATTAAAACTAATGGACTTACTGCCTTAGATCACTCCTGTCCACTGGAATGGGCTTCTTACCAGCAACCTTAGCCACCTTAAGCAATCTTAAAATCCATTTCTCACAGTGGTTGGAGACGAATGTAGGCCCTAAGGAGGAGTAAGACACAGAATCTAAGAAACCACTAAGTAATCAACACAGTACTTTGAAAGGGGTGATGGACTTTGCTCTACACTGTTCCCAGGTTGCAACCTTTGGATACTCTTGCACTGGAAACAGCTGACAACAATGAGATAAGATTGTGGTCAGACAGGAAAGATGTCAGGGCTGGCAGCAAACAGGGATTGTCCAAAAACAGGCAGAGGTTGGAGGCCGGCAGGAATCATGGTCAGAGGCAAGTCAAGTTGTTAACTGAAATCAGAAACAAGATCAAGGGATTAGGAGTGAGTTCACAAGAACTGGAGCCCAGAAAAAGTCTTAAAGTTTTTGTGCTCAGGAATCTAGCTGGAGCTGAGCACTTCTTTATAGCACTCCAGGTAATTATCTACAAGCGTGACAGGGAATTTCCCAGCAAGTAGTAGTACCTAAAACCACTAGATGGTGTGGGTGCATGCTTGCTGTACACTGAAGGGCAGTTATACTTTTAATATGTTAGGTGTGGAACACTTGTGATCAAAGCCCATGATTGTTTTCAAGTAGAGTCTGCGGCAGGTGTTGAATGAGACAAAACAGGGTTTGGTTAAAAACCAAGAGGGGCCATGACACCAGGGGTGGAATAAACTATATGGATCTCCATCAGTCCATGTTAACTCCTGAGCACAACTAAAGGCCACCAAAAGTATACAAAGTTATAAAAACACATACCTCCCAGTTGTCCCTCAGTTGGAACCAAATTCCCCTGATCTCTTTCCTCCTCAGTTGTTCTTCTTTGTGGTCTCTATATCTATGAAAAGGTTTGATTTACCAGCCAAAAGTGTTCATCTGCTCTACACCCTTTATGCTATCTTTTAATTATCTGGAAAAGGTTAGGTGGAAAAAACTATTCTGGAATTAACCAATCATTTTTGTCATATAAATTCTTAATGGTTCACATTAAGGGGACTTGGCAGTGCTGTATCCATTGCCTAAAAACATTGTGCTGAAAGGTGTCCCTTTTACTCACCTCTAAAAGTTGGGTGGTATGAAAACATATTTGATTTTTAACAAGTCTTATTTTTAGCACCTCCCCTCAGATGTCCAATACATTGCCCCTCCAATAGGACTGTGGGCTGGATAGAATTAGTGATTTATTATATAGAGAGATTAAAATTATATGTATAGCACATGTAAATTTAAGTAGTAATCACTCTTAAAGAGGGTGGTTGGCAACATGGATAGCTTGTAAACGACTAAGGTGTAGCATAACTGACATTTTAGCATCATAGAACTTCACTGTAAAAGCATTCTGTTAAGCACATCATTTTCTCCAGCTCTTTAACAAATGGCATTCAATTTGTGTTTTAGTTCTGGCAACTGCAATTCAAAAAAATATGTGTGCTATCATAACATTAGGAGAAAATGTTCTTTTTCTTGGCTTGTTATTTCTACAGAGTTTAAGGAGATATCAGATAGTGCTGGTCCCATTAAGGTCCAGGTTATCTGTGTGATCCCATCTAATATATTGCATCTGAAAAAAACTCACTGTGCAGGGTCAAATGTTTGTAGATATTTCATAAGGACTTTCAAACTTTACTGGTTATGTGAAATTCACTGCAGACAATGCTATCTCTTTTATTAAATTCTGTAACGCATTTTATTTATAGAACTCAGAGAAATGTACAAAGTTTTCTTTATTTAATTCATCTACTTTTATAGTGAAACCCCCCACATTTATTCTTCCCCAGGCCAATTATATACATTAAAAAAAATTTGGCACACTTATTGCCAGGATCCAGATTGAAGGATGCGGACCCTAGCTACATTTGCGGAGGCATCTTGAGTGATTGGATGGGTGCGAGCATGAGGACACAGGAGAAAGGAAAGGATACATTTAGGAACTGGAGCTGTGGAACAGGAAGAAACAGCTGGAAGCCGGAGCGGGCAGGACACAAGCAGAATGCCATGGTACTGAGCAGGTAGTGTGGGATCCCCCTGAACTTGAAGTCTAAGGGTCAGCCGGTTTTCACCAGAGCTACTGATGGTGGAGATGGGTTTTGATGTGTGCTGGCCCCAGGTCGTGACCCTAGGGTTCACCCTACTCAGCAGATTGAGGACAAGGATACCAGGAGACCATGCCAAAGGTCAAGGCAGGCAGCCTACAAGGATCACTAGGAGACAAAGCCGAAGGACAAAACACAAAAACAGCAGAAATAAAGCAATCGCTGGCTGGAGAGCACAGGAACATACAGGAGCAGGGATGCTAGAAGCTGGCTGGAGAGCATAGGGAACACACAGGAGCAGGGATGCTGGAAGCTGACTGAAAAGCACAGGGAACACACAGGAGACTGGAGTACAGTGGGATCTCAGGAACTATAGCTTACTAGAACAAGGAATACTCTGGAACAAAGGCACTTTGTGGAACTAGGAAATATTCTCGGAACACAGGGATATTGTGGAAACATAGGAACTGGAGTCTAGGGCTAGCAATAGACCATTGCTCAGGCAAGGAGTGCTAGTTTGAGCAAAGCCTAAACAGAAAGGTAAATTGGGAGGTTGACCATGAAGCAAACTATATTAAACTGCAGGTGAGATGAGGCAACGCCTAAAACAGCCAGTATAGAAATAAGGCAGGAACAGTGCATACGCCTCTAGGACTACAAGCCTTGCTTGCCTGTGGAACCAGGGATTGGACGTCTGTACATGCTTGTAGAACTAGAAGTGTCAGTAGAAACTTTGCAGCTGAACTATGACACTTATTACAGACTCTTACGCATTTTTGGTCTGTACTTCCTGTCACAAGCATTCTAGTCACTTCCTGCTTTCCCAAAGTGAAAGGATCTGCCTGCTATAATATCGGCCCAGTGCTGTAATAATGTAATATGAGAGCTGCTAAGAAAAAGCAGTGAGCCAATTATATGAGCATGAAATTAATTTTATGACAGTATTCCGTGCACAAACACGATTTTATACAACATCCCCAGTTGCCATGGTTTCAAGGAAGCGACATTTTAATTTGCAGGCTGTTTAGAAATTACACTGCAAATTGAAATTACCGAGTAGTTTTAATAGCATTTAGTTTTAAAATGGTTTGTGCCACAATTATTGTAAATATGTTACATTCATATTTTTTTACACTCATATTTTTTCGTAAAGGGAAACTATAATGGCTTAGAGTCAATATTATGTATATATTTTTAGGTTTTATACATTTTTAAACTGATGTTTTATATCTGTGTTTTAAATTTTGTATTTATGGCTCTCTCATTCCCTAGTTGATCTGTGGCGTTAGCTTGCAGTGGATTCCACACTGCGGATGATTAGTCAATTCTATACTAGCCACGACCTTCAAAGGTCACTGCTCCTTGATGATCCAGATGGACAGGTGGTGCAGCAGTTAAGTTTACCACCAACTAGGCAGGTTAGCTTGTTAACTGGAAATGTCTATTCATCAATCCAAAATGCTACTTTACTTCTGAAGTTATCCCTGTCTTTGATAATGCTTAGCTGTTATACAGATCCATAGATATCAAAATCTTTTGATATAACTGATTTTTTTTCTGTAGTTTTGTGCTATTGTTGGCTGTACTGCCCACCTTATAGGTCCAAATATCTATTATTCTGTTGCAACCTAAGAGAAATATTGTTTGTGCTGTGCTACTGATATATAAACTCTAGATTCTGCTTTCTGCACACATATAAGACATGACATTTTCTGAAATTAACACAAGACTGATAGAGCATTTATTAGCTTACAGAAAAGA
This sequence comes from Nanorana parkeri, assembly GCF_000935625.1. Taxonomy (NCBI): domain Eukaryota; kingdom Metazoa; phylum Chordata; class Amphibia; order Anura; family Dicroglossidae; genus Nanorana; species Nanorana parkeri. The sequence continues at coordinate 1,309,807 of NW_017306295.1, read as the reverse complement.
GTTAAACCTTTGCTGTGGTATTTTTCACATGACATCAAAGATATTTTATTGAAGCTAAAATGCATTCTTCCCTTTATTGTCAGATTATCTTCTGGTTCTCCAGTTTTGTTGGTATTCTTCTAAGGTTAAGCATCTATGCTTGGCTGTTTTGTGACTCAATATATACACCGATCAGTCATAACATTATAACCACTGACAGCCTATGTGAATAACATTGATTATCTTATTACAATGGCACCTTAAAGTGGGTGGGATATTTTAGGCAGCAAATGAACATTTTGATCCTGAAGTTGATGTGTTGGAAGCAAAAAAAATGGGCAAGTGTAAGGGTTTGAGCAACTTTGACATGGGCCAAATTGTGATGACTATATGGCTGGGTCAGTGCAACTCCAAAACTGCAAATCTTGTGGGTTGTTCCCAATCTGCAGTAGTCAGGACCTGCCAAAAGTGGTCCAAAGCAGGAAACATGGTGAACTGGCATCAGGTTAATGGGTGGCCAAGGTCCATCATGCACATGGGGAGAGAAAGCTGTCCCATATAGTCCAATCCAATAGAAAAGCTACTGTACTGTAGCTCGAATCGCTGGAAAAGTTAATGCTGTTTTCAATAAAAGGTGTCTAAACAAACAGTACGAAACAGTTTGTTTCGTATGGGTGTCAGGGTGCTCATGCTGACTCGTGTCCACTGCCAAAAGTGCCTACAATGGACATATGAGCATGTGTGGTCAGGGTGCACATGCTGACCCATGTCTACTGCCAAAAGTGCCTACAATGGGCATGTGAACATCAGAACTGGACTACAAATCAATGAAGGATGGCTGGTCTGATGAATCATGTTTTCTTTTACATCATGTGGATGGCCGGGCGCATGTGTCTCAATACCTGCAGAACAGATGGCACCAGATTGCACTATGAGAATAAGCAAGCAAGCGGAGGCAGTGTGATGGTTTGGGCAATGTTCTGCTGGGGAAAACGTGGGTCCTGCCATTCATGTGAATGTTACTTTGACACGTACCACCTACCTAAACATTATTGCTGACCAGGTACACTCCTTCATGGAAAGGGTATTCCGTGGTAGCAGTGGCCTCTTTCAGTATATTGCTCCCTAATTAACTTCTAATAATACGACGCTATATAACAATAAATATCAAAATAAATATACATATAACACAATAATGTTATACAAGTGGTAACAAAGTGAATCCACAATGTGAAATACTATGATAGTGTCTTTTGATCTCTTGAAACGAAAATACTTGTGATCTTCTGTGCAAGTAAAAAAACACCCAGGTGCACCCGATTGTCAGATGAAACCACCGAGGGTGCTGCTGGATACTCCTTCAATGTGAATTCTGTGCTCACACACAAAATATTCTCCTGCTCACATTATAAACATGACCATCACTAAATTATTTTAGTATGGTCTAACGTGCCCTTTTTTCAAGGGTGGTAATGTGTTTATCTCCAATGAGGTGACAATATCTCTCAGTTCATCCACACAGTGTAATACCCGGAAGACAAAGGAATGGCATTTAGCATAATATTCTAAAACTTGATTAAATATATGTGTTGATGGACTCCACCTTATGCATTATGTCTCAATGACTTCATCAGAGGTGAACCCATCAAAAAACACCTGCTATTTTTAGGATAATGCACCCTGCCACACTACAAAAATAGTTGAAGAATGACTTTAGGAACACAACAATGAGTTTGAGCTGTTCACTTGGCCTCAATTCTCCGGATCTCAATCCAATCGAGCATTTTTGGATGGATGTGCTGGAAAAACAAATCCGATCGATGAAGACCCCACCTGTTAACTTACAAGACTTAAAGGAGCTGCTACTGACAGCTTGGTGCCAGATACCACAGCATGCCTTCAGAGGTCTAGTGGAGTCCTTGTCTCACTGGGACAGGGCTCTATTTCATTTCTAGACAGGAATTCCATGATGTTACGTTGACTTGTGGAAAAATATGGGTGTGGATGGTACTCATTAGTCTAAGAAAAGAAATACTTTCAGGATCCAAGTAGAAAGCTTTTGCAATCCTGTAAATGACCATAGAGGACAATTTAACAAGCTGGATTTAGAGAAAAGAGGATGTTTTGCTCTCGGTTCTCCTGAACCGAAGGGGTCCTGGGGCCGAAGCCAGCCGAAGGATCGGCCGAAGCTACGGCCAGATCCTTCGGCAGCTTTGTGAATAGACCCCATAGTGTCTCCAGCCAAAGATACTTCATGGTGGGTACATCTAAGGGTGGAAAGTTTTCCCTGATCATCATTTTTAGGGAGACATCTAAACGTTTTTGTTAGGGTTTTGACATGTCTTAATTACCCAACCCAATACTAGGACATGTAATATGACTCATTTAAATATATGAGTGACTGCATATTTGTTTAGTGCTAGCCATCTCCCCTTTCTGCTTTCTCTCCAAAATGTCTGTAGACAGTGCAGGCATTCCCACTATAAGCCTAATTTACATTTTTTTAGGATGCTTTGAATACAGTATTAAAGGGTTTCTAAACCCTCCGTTTTTTTGCATATATCTACTGCTATCAAGCAGTAGATATATACAAAAAGTCTAAAAAAAACCCAACTCTTTAACAGCGGTTTAAACTTACCTTGTTTTCGCCGTGCGCTGCCGCCCGAGAATCCGTAGCTGCTCGGGCGGCCGCAAAGCATCCTGGGGCGGGCGCATGCGCAGCTCGGATTTTCGTCCGGGAGACAAGCAGAGATGTAAGGTAAGTCTATGACCGTGTGATCGGAAGTGCTAGCAAAAACAGGAGTCAGCGCGGGATCGGAGAGCCGCCGCACCGCTGGAGGGACAGATGAAAACATCAGGAAAGAAGAGGAAGATCGGATTAATATACATCATTTAAGGTAAGTGCTAACATTAACATTAGGGGAGGGAAAATTGTTTTTGACTTTAATGTCACTTTAAGCAGGCCTCAAAATTTCCACTCGCCCCCTCGCAATTGGCGAGTGAAAATTGCAGAGGGGCGAGTGGAATGTCAGAGATGGAGTGCGCTGCCGGCGGGACCAGGGATGGGACACTACCGCCCGCTCGCTTCTGTTCATTCTTTGTAGGCTGCTGCAGGTACGAGCGTCCGAGATGAGAGAACAGAAGCGAACGATCTCCGCGGTCGTCACATTGCTGACCTCTGCACTGCGCGTCACATTGCTGACCTCTGCACTGCGCGTCACATTGCTGACCGGTGTACTGTGCGTCACACAGCTGGCCTCTGTATTGCACCACTGACTTCTGTACTGTGCGTTGTTACTGATCTTTGGACTCTGCGTCACACCGCTGACTTGGCAGAGTTAAGGCCGGGGCAGTGTAGGGGTTAGGTGGGGCAACTGGTGGCGAGTAACTTTTAAGGCCTGGCTAGTAGCTTAGGACTTGAAATTTTGAGCCCTGCTTTAAGTATGATTGTTTTTAATTATGTGTAGAACAGAAAAAGAAGAAAAAGTGCTAAATTCATTTTGATAAGAACTACATCACATTTCTATTATCTTCCTCCTGTTTCTCTTTATTTCTGACATCTGAGGACTATCTCTAATGTCAGCCTTCTAATAATCTGGAATAATGTGTTTCAATTAAACAGAAAAAAACATACATACAGTATCCATATGTGCCATGTATATTAGAATACCTGGTCATGGAATTCCAATGGTATAACTGTCATAAGAGTTGGTGGGTACTTTCTTCCTTCAAAATGCTCTTTGTTTCCATGTAAACAGAAACCTAATTTACAGATCATTTGAACATTTAGGCCCCTTTCACATGGTCTGATCAGTAGGGGATCCATGCACAGATCCCCTCCTGATTGGATCGGTACGGATCGGATGTCACCGCTGTGACATTGGTGTCCATCCAGTTTTTTTTCCTCCATCCATCTTTATCATCAACTGATAACATTGAAACAATATTCACATATGCAACACATTTTTTTGGTTTGTGTCCTCATTTGAATGATTTCCCATTCAACCTGACAGAGGTTCTAAACTTTCCCCGCTCTACCGATAGCAAAATACAACATTTTGGTTTATGGGGCCTCCAAATCAGAAGGGTAACATTTGCAAGAGTAGTATTTCATTAGACAACATTCTGTGATCCATGTAAAAAGGCTAAAGTCACTCCCAGTCTAGTAGAAACTCTACACACTGTGTGTATAACCTAATTTGCTGCAACTTTAAATATGAGTGACTCTTAATGAAATGAAGTGAACAAACTATGTGACACCTTCAGCTTCTTGACAAGACACATGGAAAATGTTAATGAGGAAAAGGTGTGAAGGAAGGAGTAGTGGCATCAGTTGCATTTCAGATGGAATGAACGGGTTCCTGTGAAGTTAGTAAGTTCACACACAGGCCACTTGGAGTGAGGTTACCAGTGCCATATTACCATTAATATGTGAGCATTCTACTAGATGTCTGGAATCTTCACTAGAAATCCTGGTAAAACTCCAGATCTGGTGCATTGTTTGGTTAGATATCTGGGCTTCTGTTATCTGCCTATCAAGGTCAGATGAAGTATCAAACATTCTGAATGTGATCCTGCCATCAACAATATGCTGAGCTACTTTGGTGCCATAATCAATGAGTGGTTATAGTCGATTAAAGTTAAGTGCAAACATTATTCTATATTACTGTGTTGCTTAGCACTACTGGTGCTGGCCATACACAGGGAAAAGGTATTTTTTAGAAATTTGTAGAATTGTATTTATTTATATTAACCTCCCTGGCGATATTCCCGAGTGTGGTTCAGGCTTAATTTTCAGTACCAAAAGCAGTAACCCCGAGCCACGCTCGGGATTACACTGTGTCCTCCGGCCGATGCTGGGATACAATACAATATTTCCAGATCGAGTACAAGTTCCGATACCAATTACCGATACCTTTTTTTTTTTTTGTCATGTGACAGTTTTTCTAAAACAATACATACTAATGATTTTAGGACAGTAGTGGAGCACCAGGGCCCAGTTGTAGCTGCGACCTCTGCGATTTTGGTAGTTCTATTACTGACTCCAAGCTCTAGAGGCACTAGAAATGCAGAATACCACCAGCTATAGAGGACTACAAATCTCAGCAATACATTATATAGCAATTCAGAATACCACCAGCTATGGAGGACAACGAATCTCAAGAATACATTATATAGCAATACAGAATAACACCAACTATAGAGGACTACGAATCCCCGCAATACATTATACAGCCATGCAGAATAACACCAGCTATAGAGGACTATGAATCCCAGCAATACATTATACAGCCATGCAGAATACCACCAGCTATAGAGGACTACGAATCTCAAGAATACATTATATAGCAATACAGAATACCACCAGCTATAGAGGACTACGATTCTCAAGAATACATTATATAGCAATACAGAATACCACCAGCTATAGAGGACTACGAATCCCAGCAATACATTATACAGCCATGCAGAATACCACCAGCTATAGAGGACTACGATTCTCAAGAATACATTATATAGCAATACAGAATAACACCAACTATAGAGGACTACGAATCCCCGCAATACATTATACAGCCATGCAGAATAACACCAGATATAGAGGACTATGAATCCCAGCAATACATTATACAGCCATGCAGAATACCACCAGCTATAGAGGACTACGAATCTCAAGAATACATTATATAGCAATACAGAATACCACCAGCTATAGAGGACTACGATTCTCAAGAATACATTATATAGCAATACAGAATACCACCAGCTATAGAGGACTACAAATCCCAGCAATACATTATACAGCAATGCAGAATATTATGAAGCTACATACTCTGAGTTGCTCTGAGGTGGCAGCCTGATGTCTCAAGGATCTCAGGAGAGCTGTGTGGGGTCTCAGGTGGGCTGTGCAGGGTCTAAGGAGGGCTGTGTGGGATTCAGATGCTGTCGCGGACGGGTGCGGGCGACGGGGTTCCCCAGGAAGGAGGAGGGGATTCGTGGCCAGCACTGTAAACAGGCACCGAAAGTACAGAGAAAGGCTGCCTAGGTCCCCAGATAGCGTGGGACCTCAGGCAGACGCTTCAGTTAAGAAATTTAAAGCACTGGTATCGGCGTTTAGTATCAGGGCATTTCCATGAGTACAAATGAATCGGTGCATCCCTAGTGACTGCAGTTCCTATAAAGATACATTTTTAGCTCAAATAATTGTGCATGTTTATGCAAAGATCTTTCATATGAAAGGCCTTTTAACAATCGAATGTCCAACTGCCATCGTTTCCCCACTGTAGCTACACTTCTAATCTAAGGCAGGGTGGATATCACTGCAGACTGTCTCCTTTCCTGGATTTAAGCCGTAGGCGCTGTGTTATATACTGTTTGTTGCTTTGGATGGGTGTTAACCCTAAAGAGAACATAAGCAGCCGTTTTTTTGTCATATTTCATTTTAGTTTGTTTTTACAAAAAACTCCACTATTTGTTTGATTCAATCTGGTTAAATCCATCATGGTATCCACTATTGAGGATCATTTTAAAAGGAGAACTGATCTACTTCAAGAATATATGCAACAGGATGAAATGTCTAATAAATTAGAAACCGCTCATGCAGATGTCATTTTGATATGATTAAATCTTTCCACCAACTTAAAAACCGTTCTTTCCACCGTTTTAGAAAAAGAAATGCTTCACTGGTGGGATGCTGAAATGTAAAAAATGTACATAAAAGGTAATTTGGTCCCTAAAGGGTTGCGTATATCCAATAAATGTAATTTTTTGGATCCTGATCTTGTAGACGAATGGGAAAAACTGTCACTTTTATGTTCTAAAGAATGGATGGTTTTAATTATCAATCAAAGAGAGAGATTAGTTGAAAGTGCCAAAACTAAGATCACTACACTTAAAGAAGATCTTAAAACATTTCATACGCATCCGAAATGTTTAGAATGGGATACAAAAATAATAGAAAAGATTTAGGATTTTGAAAAAAATCTTGTATCAAAGAAAAGGGGGAAATATTCCAGAGATCAGACAGATTTCTAGGAAGGAAAAATCTTTTCCTGGAAACGATCACATCCACAAACTAATCGGGTTTCCTTCACACAAACGGATAAATTCCATCAGAGATCTAATTTTAGACCTTTATCCACACATCAGTCTCCTAAATATCCCATGCATTCACCTACACCTAACATTCGATACAAACAGGCTATAGGTCGCGAATTAAATGCCAGACGAGGAAGCCAGATCAAAAAACCTTATAATTCCTGGCCGTCATCTCGAGGCTTTGGAGCTAGGCCCCCACACTCTAGATTAGATAGACAGAGGGATCAATCTAGAAACATCAATTACCAATCTGACTCCATCACAAACTCACATGTATATCCGGGTCACGGAGGCCATTCCTCATCTTTTGGTAAGAGGGTTGATTTAGGGCCTAGGTCTTCAGAGGGAGCTAGGACATGCCATTCCACCATGGGTCAAATGAACGACCAAAGTGATCTTGAATCACTAACACCCTCCCAAGCAACTCACAGTGCATCAGGAACTAGACATGAGGAGTTTCTAGGCGGGTGGGAGAGAGTTGGGACTAGGCCCAAAAGACATGTTCCAACTAATAAAGTATCCGTCTCTAATAGCCCAGCTCCCCTTCCTTTTTTGTCAGATCTCAGATCACCAAAAACAAAGATAAAAAGAATTATAGACAAAGAAGGAGAGGATGCAGAGCTGGATACAAGGTACAACAAAAGAGGCAGAACAAGTTTCTAGCCACTTCAGCTAACAACTCCAATAATACCATAACATTTTTAAATCTTTCTCACCACTCTCTTCAAGAGAAAGAGATTTCAATTCTTATGAAAGGTCTGAGTTTTGCTCCTTCCTCTTTCCCTAATGACTTCACGTTATTTCTGGATTTACATAAATTCATTAGAAAACTTACCTTACAACGCCACTTTGCTATTAAACAGGCCAAAAACCCTAATCCACTGGGGGAGATACAGTCAATCCATCTCGATGAGAGCCCATCTAACGAGATGGAAATCACAGATAGTGAGAACTTAGGATTGCTGGAGTCACTTTGGGATCGTGAACCCTGTAGTCTTGATTTTCTCTCTGCCTGCGATCCAAATATTCGACATACCAGCTACAAACCAAAATCCAATTTCTATTCCTATAATTCCAAAGGCGACTTCATTACCACGTTTTACCAATCGGTTTATATGGACTTCAAAAAACTATGTTCCAATAAAAAGCGGATTACATACAACCTCAATTTTGAGGAATCAAGGGCCACACAAACTCTTGGTAAAAATTATGATTTGGTAATAAAACAAGCTGATAAGGGTGGTGGCTTGGTAGTTATGGACAGGAGAGATTATATAGCTGAGGCTCATAGATTACTCACTGACCCTACCACATATGCCAAACTCAAAAGAGACCCCACTTCTGAATTCAAAAATAAACTCATGAGTTTGTTACAAGAGGCTGTAGATCTAGAAGTCCTCACCAAGTCTGAATTCCAGTTTCTGTTGATCTCACATCCATGTGTACCTTATTTTTATCAGATTCCAAAGATCCACAAAGACCCTCTACATCCCCCATGAAGACCCATTATTGCAGGTATGGGCAGCCTCACTTGTAATTTAGCAAGCTACATAGACTTTTTCCTTCAGCCGCTGGTTCATGAATTGCCCTCTTATGTTAGAGATTCGGGTCACATCTTGGAGATCTTAAAACAATACACATGGAAGGAAAGTTACATTTGGGCCTCTCTATATACATCTATAGAGCATCCGTTTGGTCTCCAAGTGGTTAATTGGACAGAAAATCCAATATTATATTAATAATTAATAATATTAATAATATATTAAAAATTGCAAAATTATAGACTTGTCCCTGCAATACATCCCCTTTTTAATACAGGACAAGACCCTGCTAGCTTTGTTTACAGCAGCCTGGCACTGCAAACTACCTTTCAGTTTGTGGTCTACAATGACCCCCAAATCCTTCTCCATTTCTGACTTCCCCAGCGGCATACCCATAATTGTATAACCCATTTGTTTATTTTTAATTCCAAAGTGCATTACTTTGCATTTGCAGAAGCGGGAGTTTTTATCTATCCCTGCGACCCCAGGTGTTCTTTAATTTTGAGCCAATAGAGCACTCCCCATTGGTCCTGACGAAGGAGGCATGACCTCAGAAATGCGTAAACCATCAGGGAGGACGAACAGCCAGCTGGCTAAGTCCCTCGTGTTTATATCGTTTCATGCTTGTTTTAACTCGACTTTTGTGAGTATTATTGCACTTGTCTAAATTTATTTTAATAAAAAGTTTTTACGCGATGGAGGCGCTCTCTGTGTTTTTTGTTACAGTTACTCTATGTTGACCCTCTGCCATAAGACAGACATTGAAAATGTGAGTGGAGAGTAAAGCAGCTATACCCTGCTAGAACAAATGAAAGTCTACTGTTCATGATTAATATATCAACAAATTCAAACTAAAAAGAACGCGTAAATTTGACACGGCAACTGTAATACTATCTAAATATGAACTGTTGTATTTTCTATGTATTTGTTGAATCAATGTTTATTTTGGTTGCACTAGCATTACATACTATGATATGAAAATGTACAAAGTGTTTGACAAGAAAGCATTTCAAATATTTAATAAAGTGAAGCCATATCACAAGTGGGAACATTATTCGTACCTATTGTTACTGTAGCTAGGCACAGTTTAATCTTGAGTATGTGTTATATACAATGTTGAATTTCCATTAACACAGAATAAAGGTGTAACGTAATCTTGGGTGCAGACCCATCTTTTGTCAACTGATATTTCTAGTAAATAATACAAAGGAATAAAGAAGTGAAAAAAAGGAGTTGGTAAAGACTAAAAATAAAAAACAAATGAGAACGGGGAAAGAAAAGAGATAATGAAAAGCAAGTCAGAGAATATTTTCTATATGCTTGTTTTAGAGTCAGACTCTGAACTTCCCACCTTATCTTTTAACCAGCCAGACACAACTTTTTCTGAAGGAAACTGTATATTTAAACCTGCCCTGTACCGTTTCTTCTTCTCCCTGTGCTTTCCCTTGCAGGGCAAAACACCGACAATAAAATACTGATGCTTTGACTTATCTCCGCTTCATTAGGAATTATAGGGCCCCATGCAGCCTACATGGAAGGGCCCCCCTTCCCGCTCAGTTAGCGGGGGTGCAGGGTTGGTTTTTTTTTTTTTTCAATTTTATTTATTTTATTATTGTTTACTTTTTTATCACTTTTTAACCGGCACTATATCCGGGTTTGTGACAGGCCTGAAGCAGGAAGTGCTGAGAGTACAGCTCTTCTTGCTTCATTGATCACAAAGTAGATTGGGGAATGGACATTCCTCAGTCTGCTTCTGCTCTCCATTCTGACACCATATGCCTTTGTCCTGCACCCCCCAGGGGAGCAGAGGACCCAGGGGGACCCTAAAACCATGAAGGAGGCGGTGGCACAATTGCAGGCTAGTACAAGTGATCTGAGTGGCTGTAGAGCCGCCCAGATCACTTGTAGTTGACACGCTGCGCAGGGAGTTCTCTACGGGAGAAGCTGTGTGGGCAGCTCCTGCTTGGCCCCCCGCTGCTGTCCATATAGAGGACCGGGCCCGATACGGGAGGGATGGCTGTATCCCCCTATTAGTGGCCTGCCTGTGAGTGCCACTATACCTACTTTGTATATATATATATATATAATATGCAGCCGGGTGCACTCAAGGAAGTTAAATACAAATAGTCCAGTGGAAGAGGCTCTCACAGGTCATGCAGCATCATAAACACATTTAATGTTTGACATTTCAACAAGACATTGACAAAGATATGCCGTGCCCTGTGGAAATGTTGACCAATAAATGTATTTATGCTGCTTCAATACAATATTGATGAGAGTGTCTTCCAATGGACTATATATACAGTAAATTCCCATTTATACGACATTAGCGGGGATCGGCGGATGCCGGATAAGTCATTCCTAGTTGGTTAAGAGTTAATAGTAATAATTAAATACATGTAGTTGCTAAAAATACTTTTTAGTGTGCACATGTCTATCAAGCAACTGCACAAAAAATGGAGGACATATTATGGCCTCCATTTTTTTTGCCGGTTGCTTTGAATGGGGAGTACTGTGTGTGTGTGTGTATAACTGAGAATACACTGTGATGTCACGTGAAAAAGGAAGGTAGGAGCACTCTATATTTCTAGCACATCAACAGTTATTTGTCTGCTCTAGCAGTGTGTTTAAAGGAGTAAAGTACAGGGGAAATGTGCAGGTATTCCAGAGATATACTAAATGCATTTCTTTTTAAAATTTTGCCTTAACTTGCGCTAATGTTTATATTTTCTGGTTTAAGGTGTTTTTTTCAGTCATGTTTGCTGCCTTTAGCTTTGGTCATGCCACCCCCAATATAGAAGCTTTTGCCACAGCGAGAGGAGCAGCATACAGTGTATTCAGGATTATTGATAACGTAAGTAAGATTTCTGACAGGTCATTACAAATGCTATTAAAACATGCGACTTCTTGGTGTGTGTGTGTGTGTGTGTGTGTGTGTGTGTGTGTATATATATATATATATATATACATTCACATCAATGTATTCTTTTCCTTTCATAGCTAAAAATTCATAAACACGAAGCACATGTTAACACTTAATATACTGTCTTTGCAAGCTACAATGCATGCAATGAATCTATTTAAATGAATAATTGCACAGATATTGTAAGGATTTGCTTGTGTGAGCTCTGTGCTGTGCATTTTTACAAGTCGCTGGTGAAAAACAAAGGCTCCCTTCAGTTTTAACTTACATTTTTTAAGTTGCCTTGAAATCTTGCCCATGCATTTCCATTAATCCTATTAGCTCCCAGTGTATCTTTCTGGAAACTGCTGATGTAAAACGTTAGAGAGAATTTCAATACGTATTTCAATAGGAGAAAAAGAGAGAAAAAACACAGAAGATATATGAATGTGTCAGTGTGGAAATGATCAAACACAGAAACGGTGTATTAACTTCAGACTCAGATTAATACAAAGTTCCTGCATTCTTTATCTACCTGCATTGCCATGGTTCCAAGCATGAATTCGTAATGCGTTTTGGTAATGCAGATACATAAAATAGTATTTCAAATGGCGCCTAGGGCGATTAGTCAATGACTAGCAACATCTGGGCTGCTAGAGTTGTTTACACAAGGTAGGAAATAAAAAAAATTCCCCATCCGGGATTCAGTGGTGCAGTGCCAGAAAGGGGGTGTTATTATATTGAAGCTACAGCTATTTTCATAAAGCTAAGGAATGTATAGGAAGAACAGTGAAAATAGAAGTATCAACCATCTGCACATACATGACCATCTAGATTCTCTGTATATCACTGTCAGAGCTACATTTAGACATTATATTGTTCTAAGTACACCTGAACCATTATGGCCATTTTTACATATTCCACTCCCTGTGTCTTGTGGTTATTCTGTTAATATCTACAGCTACAAAGTGCTATTGGAGGCAACACGTTGCAGGTTTTTTTTATATAGAACTTATTTTCAACTGTGCAGATCGCCAACAAGAGAAAGGAAAGGATGTGTTATGTTTTCTGAACTTCAAAAAGCCTTCTGACTATTGGAAACACCTCTAGACCTCCTACCCCTTACAAAGTCCTTTTGCTAAATTTAGCCACTAATGGCTAGCGGTGGCCAAAGACAAAAACAAAATAACGAAGAAGCTGTCACAGCTTGTAATTTTTTTCCTATGACAACAACAATAATATATATATATATATAAAAAGATTGGCAATGTTATGTGAAACATCTAGAAATGTTACTCACAATTGGCATGGTGCTACTCTAAGAAGTGCCACTGCCTCATTCTCCATGTTGCAAGTGTATACTGCTCTGGGGTCTGCTGCTCCTGAACACCACTCATCTACAGTGCAGAATTGCACACCACTTCCATAAAGGCTAAATCAAATGCATTGTATTAGCACGTGTCCAGACATTCCAGCAAGCTGTCTCTCACTGATGCATTTTGGCTCCTAGTGGGGCTTAAAGATGAGGTTTACTCCTATTGTTAAAATGATAACAAAGGAACCTTTAGAAATGTTTAGTAATGGCAATCTACAAACAGATACTTATAGAGAATTGAAGGCTCTTTTTTTCTTTGCATACCTTGTTTTTCTTTTCCTCCTCATTCTTCTCACAGTGGCCATTTTTACTAAGGGCAGATCATTCCATCTGCCATTACGTCCTGCAACTCTAGCACATGTGACTGGGACATGTGACCATACACATCATCTCAGGGGGAAAAAATGCCTTTCCCTGAGATCTTGTGAGATTTTACAGTTACAGATGAGATTTGCATGGCCAGACATCCGATTCAGTGCATGACCTGTCCTCCTATCCAGTACAGTACAACGCCCGTGAGTATTTATGTTTCTGGAAGGTTAATTTTAAAGTAGAAATGCATTAAAATAACACTGTGATTCAGTATTGCACATGTAAACATTAAGTAAACACAACTGAATGATAGGTAGAGATGAGCTTCAGGTTTGGGTCGATCGGAAGTTTAACCTGAGCCCAGCCACTAGCAGTTCAGCAAACTGGCCAAATCTGGCCATTTAGTCCACCCGCCTAAACCTCCAGCTAATGCAGACAGAAGTCATTCATTTAGCAGCAGTATCACTACCTTTACTAAGTGATCGTTTACTGCTGGCTTGTTTCACATTGTAAAAAAGGTGACCGGTGTACCGGCTGACATCACTGACCAAGGTTAGTCATGACCATAGTTGGTCATTGATGTCACCCAGCATCCCCGGCCGGTTTGTTGACATCACATGATTTTCAACGTGGGTTGCGGTGTGACATTATTGTCGTAACGGGTCATAGCTATAGAAAGTTTTATTTACTATTTGATTTTCTTTGTGAGTAACATGTAGTAGGAAGGCCGGATATCTGGTGGCTCCCTCATTTACCCCCACATCTACCGGGCCATGGATGTGAGGAGGAGGCAGTTGTCCGCATCAACATGGGGTTGACTCCTATAGCTAGATGATTACAAACTAAGCATAGGGCTCAATTCACTAAGATGGATGAGTTATTGTAATACCACATCTAATTTTATCTCATGATAATTTTGTCCTAAAAATTCTCAAATCACAAACATAAATGTCACCAAGAAATGTAATTCTTATTATACCACATGAAGTGAACATTAATCTGTGGAAATCCCTAGTTTCTCATAAATTGTTATTTTATCTTGTGAAGTGTAATTTTATCACCACCTCTAGCCGCTCGTGTTCCTTCTCTCCTCCATAGACGGCTATTGAAACTCGGAGTTCTCATCTCCCTGAAGCCAGGTTTATTTTGGGTTGATAACCTGTGTGGTAATCTTTGAGAATCGCCTTTTACACAGATTTATTTTCTTGACGGCCGATAAAATAACACTGAAAGAAATATAGCAGCACTTGTAGTGGTAAAATACTACTACTTACACATCTGATTAAATAAAGTGTGGTATGCATGTTTGTTAATTGAGATCTGAGTGTTATGAGATAAATAAGGTGAGGCATCAAGAAAACGACACCAGAACACAAGAAAAGCATGAATTAAGCCTATCGAAATTAGTTACTTAGATTTGTATTGCTGAGTATGCTGATATAATAAGGGAGTCTGTTAATAAACAATTCACATAGCTATTCACCCTGTGAATCTCTTTGGACATTTGTTCTGTGCAAATAGAGGCAAAAATGAATGTTTTTAGTGTATTTTCTTTTCTGATTGAATATAATGTAATGCCACAATATGACCCTACACGGAGCTGAAGCACATAGGAAATAAGTATTCATAAGTATTTATTTTCTATTCTCCTCAGCTTCATCTAGTGGCCATAATACAGCATTACAGTACATTTGACCTGAAACTAAAATATACTAAGAATGGGTCACTATGTCGTCCAGAAGAAGGCACCCTACGTGGCCCTGAAACGTTGGCTGTTTGACACATGTGACGATTTAATAAAAAGTGCTTTACTTCTTGCACACATCATCGAGTGCTGGTAACTTCTATTATGGACTGTATCTGACACGGCACCATCCGTGTTGTCACCTCAAGCACCAACCTTTCATCCAAGTTCTGTACGCTGTATGGGGTGCAGGTGATTTCGTATTATTGTTTTTGTCTCTATTCGCACAGAACAAACATTTACAGAGCGAATGGCTCTGCAAATTGTTTATAACTAGACCCCTTAGTATATCAACATTACTCTAAAAAAAAAAACAACATATACACTGAACTCATTTCTTTTACTTGCAAAATCTTTCATAGTCTACAGTTCCTCTTTAAACTAAAAAGAGTATTCTTTATATTTGCTAAACAAACATAAGCACTATATATGTAATGTGTATGTACTTTTGTTATTTTACACACTCCTTTATCTGATCCTTAACATGTTCCTGTTATGAGTGTGCGGATTGACGTTCCTTGACAGTTTGACCAGTTTACTTACGGAGGATTGTTACAAGGATAATAGAGTTGAAAGCACTTAATTATTGAGATTAAGTTCCCCAACATATCCCTAGTATTCAAAACATACATGCACTGTTTATTTTTTTACCCCGGTCATAACCTTGAGCTTTCAATGCATTAAAACACCAGTCCTCTGATTAGACAGCATTTCTCCAACCCCTCATTATGAACAACAGAATTTTATGGATAAAAAAAAAAAATCATTTAAAGTCACAAAGAATTATTGAGACTGTGCTAAGAATTAACGAGAATGTTAAAAAAATATGGAGAATGTTATGATCTATTAGTCTCCAACTTTATATATATCATAAAGTAGTATATAGTATATCCTAAAAATAAATAAAAATATTCCCTCTTAAAATCCCTTTTTTATGATTTTTTTTCCATTTTTTTGTATGAAAACATAAAACAAAAATATATGTATCCAAATTTGCAACCAAATGAAAGCCCTAAAAAACACAATGTATAATACATTAGGGTAGTCTTAAAAAATAAAAGATACAATATGTGTCACCGAGACATAAAAGGAATGAAAAAAAAGGTCTGAGACTTACGGTAATTTAGGGAAAAAACAGCCTGGGGATTCAAGTGGTTAAAAACCTCTGCTACAATGGTTTTAAAGGCGATCTCCAGGCAAACGGCATATAAGGGGGACATATTACCTGGCCAAGAATTTGTATTTATGTCCATTCAATTCCGAGATATAAGATCACCACACACATCACAATCTAATTGTATAATTTCCTTCAGATCTACCCAGAGGGCTGTCCCTACCTTATTTGCTGCCTGAGGCAGCCAGCAGAAGGGGGCCGAGTTGTCAGCTGGGTGGGATGCAGCAGACGGGCCAGCGGGAGTTGGAGGGGCCAGCAGAAGGGGGCGAGCTGTCAATTGGGTGGAAGGCGGCAGGTGGGCGAGCAGGAGGCTGCTGAGCTGTCAGCGGGCTGAGCTGTCAGCCAGCCAAGCGGGACTTTTGAAATTACATTAACATGTTAAAACTTATATGAGATTTTGTGATAGCTGTTATATATGATTTAATATGCAATATATCATTTGACCTGGCTAAAATATATTTTATCTTATAGCCCTAGCCACAATAAAAAAACAAACAAACCATAAAATGACTACACACTCCCTTTACATATTCATTTTATATGAAATGAAAAAAAACCCTGCCGCCATACCTATTTCATATTAATGTCAGTGAAGGTCTTGTAGTGGTATTTCCAAAAAGAGGCCTATGAACACCCAAAACGTGGTATAGAAATACAACAACATGCAGAGGCATTAGGTATACTTGCTGGGTGCTACTGTAAATCAATTTTTTAGAAGTGGGGCTCCACATCGATGATGCACACAAATCTTGGGTCAATCCTGGACCTATAACATTTTAGATAAATTATTATAAAAAGTACTAAATATAGCATATAAAAATATAAATTAAAAAAATATCAATAACACAATTTGAAGCCACGGTAATTTAAATAAATACATATGACATGTAACATTTACTTACCATGAAAGGGGTAATGTAGTGGCTTAGTGGTTAGCATTTATGCCTTGCAGCACTGGGGTCCCTGGTTTGTAATCTGGTCAGTACACTGTCTGCATGTTCTCCCTGTGCTTGTGTGGGTTTCTTCTGGGTACTCCAGTTTCCTCCAACACTCCAAAGATTTGCAGGTAGGTTAATTGGTTCCTATCTAAATTGGCCTTACTGTGTGTGTGCACAAAATAATGCATATGAGTAAGGGACCTTAAACTGTATGCTCCTTGAGGGCAGGGACTGATGTGAATGTACAGTATGTAAAGCACTGCATAAATTGTTGTGACTATATAAATACCTGCAATAAATAAATCAAAGCTTCTAAATGGTACAGAGCAGCTCAGGACCAGCCTATTAAATCCAGAGGGAATGCAGAGCAGCTGAGAAGCAGCCTATTGCATCCAAGCGGAATGCCAGGCAATACCATATCTAGTACACCTCATGGTATAAAGCACGGGTTTCCCCAGCCTTTTCGCCACCTGGGGGGTCTCTGGCATTGGGTCTGGTCGGCATACTTCCCGGCTCATTGCAACCAGTGATGTCATTGGTTGCCAGGAGCTGGGAGGGACTTCCCCAGAGATGTCCCAGGTTGGTAAGAGCTGGGTGGGGAGATATGTATGGCCCTTACACATCTCCCCACCCAGTTCTGAGCAACCTGAGACACTTTGGCTGGAAAGGGGGCGGCAAACACACTGCAAACATTGTGCAGCAGGGTGGCGATGCTACTCTGCCTGCTACCCCCCCCCCTCTCTCCATGTGACCCAAAGATATGCTGCCTCATTATAGGGATTGCCCTGGTACCAAGTGAGGGGGCTGAAAGTGCCTACAGACAACTAAGACACCACCATCCCTAATGAGATTGGCAGTATGGTTGATGATATTCATCTAATGTCTCTAGGGGATGCATATACAGCTTCGCAATCTTCTTTACCGATTTCAACCTCCTTTGTTTTTTTATACTTTCTTATTATATTGTTAAATGACACAAAGAACTATTAAAAGTGCAAAATAAATGACATGCTACATATACATGCCAAGAATATTTGATGAAATTTCTTTCCCTGTCTCATTTTGTTTTTGGTGATAATTAGCATTTTTGTAAACCAATGTTTGAGTTCTTTTCTTGTTAATGACACAAGGTTTTAATAAAACAGCAGTGGCAAGTAAAGGATATGAAAGAAATCTCCAGCAAACCAGCTCTGCTGTACCCTTGCTTGTATGGTAACATTGGGCAATCTGTCTTTGAACAATAGCTTCCATCAGTACATTGAGATTAGTAGCTGACACGGAGACCTGTCCACAGATGGACGTCTAGTGATGTGAGGAAAATTTCCATCATCTAGTCCTTACAGACAAATCAACATGGCAGTTCAAAAGTCAATTTACCTGGAACTAAATCACTTGT
Source organism: Nanorana parkeri (assembly GCF_000935625.1). Classification (NCBI taxonomy): domain Eukaryota; kingdom Metazoa; phylum Chordata; class Amphibia; order Anura; family Dicroglossidae; genus Nanorana; species Nanorana parkeri. The sequence goes on along the minus strand of NW_017306295.1, from coordinate 1,291,348 downwards.
CAGATTTTGTCCTTTCTGCTTGGCAGAATTTAAGATGACAGGCATAGCTGTGCTTATGATGGGTGACATTGGGCATCTTTATGGGACAAGCGTGGGCTGTCTGACAGAAACTGTACATAATACCAAAATGTAATTGATACTCTTACTTGGACTACGTAAGTGGGTAAACTGAAAAACGATTAACCCCTACACTGCCCTGAGAGATCCAGGGACACAAGGAGGAAACACCTTACATGCAGCTATTATTACTCATTTGCACTAATATGAAGAAACATTCTGGAAGCTGCATAAAGCAGTAGGATTAAGCATAAAAGTTAACGAGAAGCTCAGGTGAATATTTTACTAGAACAGTGATGAGGCACTAAGGGCAGTAAGGTATATAAAGGCATGACATATCAGTGACCATAATTCTGGAAGGATCAATTGTCCTGAATTGGGCTAAATATAAGGCATTTCAGACTGCAGAATGCATTTATGTACCACTACTGAAAAGCGGTGACTCGTTGCCTGTTGTTCTTCCTTTCAGTCTACTGATAAAAGAAAGCAGGCATCTACACATTACATATGCATACACGGTTGTATGATACAGATATGTTAAAGGAGTCTATTTATAAACAATTCACAGTGCTCTTTAATCTGAAATCTTTCTTTTGGGTGGATAATGCCAAAACCAAACATTCTTAAAATATTGTTTTCCAGTTCAAATGTATTGAGATGTAATATTACATTTTCTCCACTAAATGGAGATGAGAAGCATAGAAAATAAGTCTTTGGGGTCTATTCACTAAGCTGCCCTAGGCAGCCGAATGACTCACTGACCCCAAGCAAAGTGAGCCGAATGCTGTTCGGCTAATCACTTCAGGCTGGTACGGCTGATTCCAGCCGTATATCGGCTGAAATCAGCCGTACATCGGGTGGCTACGGCTGGCTTTGGGTCGGCCGAACATGCTCAGCATGTTCGGCCG
>NW_017306295.1:1281638-1289998 GCF_000935625.1 Nanorana parkeri | reverse complement strand
ATCTGGATCGGTTAAGCCGAACCTCCAGCAGGCTACTCGCTGCTGTTCGCTCTATTCTTATAGATGCCAAACAGCAGTGAGTAAATAGCCAAATGCCGCTCAGCATTCTGCTCTGTTGATTGACAGCAGCAGTGGGCGGGTGCAATAGCTAGTTTGCGCTTGCAAATTGAAATAGACAATAGGAATCTAGCTATACTTTCCTATGGGGATTTTTCCTATGGGGAAAGAAAAAACCGAGCAGGGAAAGGTTTACTCTACTTAATCGAGCAGAGTGAACCTTTCTGTGAGAAAGTGTTTCTCTCCCGGGCGGCCGGGAGCCTATTAGACTCCAAGAGCGTCCTGGGGAGGAATGACAGATGCATTCCTGGTTACCAGGTAACGAGAAACGATCGAAGGGGTCCTGGGGCCGAAGATAGCCGAAGCTACCGCTAGATCCTTCGGCAGCTTTGTGAATAGATCCCTTTATTTCACATGCCCATTGGCACCATCTAGTGGTCTTAATTTAGTAATACATCACAAGAGCAAAAATCCTCAACGCTCTGATTCTGGAGCCCAGCTCACGCTGTATTCCTTCACAGGTGCAGGTTGTAAAGTGTGTGCTCACCATGCATGAACCAGAGAATAACCCCACTCTGTAAGATACAAGCGATGAATCTTGTGTTTATTGATGCAAAATCAAGTGCACATTACAGCAAGATCCCCAGACCAAAGAGCAAACTCCTCTCACATGTTTCACCAATGTGGCTTACTCATAGGGGTCACCTCTATGAGTAAGCCACATTGGTGAAACTTGTGAGAGGAGTTTGTTCTTTGGTAAGGGGAGCTTGCTGTAATGTGCACTTGATTTTGCATCAATAAACACAAGATTCATCGCTTGTATCTTACAGAGTGCGGTTATTCTCTGGTTTCAATACATCACAATACATTTGAACTGAAAAAACCTATATTACGAATGTTCATTTTTAGTATCAGTTGCCCAAATTGAACGATGACAGATATTCACAGGGCGAAGGACCCTTTGAATTGTTTATAAATAGACCCCAAAGTGTATGTATAGTCAAAATGTTTTCTAGTTTTGCATAGGGTAGGAAAGAGTTATAACCCTTGTCAGTGTATTTGTTGCTGTCTGTGTTCCATTATGGAGATTTATAACCCCTGCCAGTTTATTTGTTACTGTCTCTGTCCCATTGGGGAGATTTAACTTCACTTCCTTTTCAAGAACTGCAACACGAAGTGACAGAAAATCTCTACCACATAAAGGCAATTCTCCTTTTAAACAATTGTCACAAGAAGAGGTGTTCCCTTTGGAAGATTTAAGCTCACCATCTCTTTCTGGTGACAACTGTAAAATTGTGGATTTCTCCCACATTCTATTTCATTGACTATGGTAACCAAGAGAAATCGAGAAGGGGACTCTTCCCATTTTCCACACGAGCAGCAAAAAAACCACAGGGGTTCTAATTAGTCTCTACCCAAAACTTTAACAAAATTGTTTTGTCTATATACACACTTTAATAAACGGAATAATCGGGTGCTGGGTCTTTTGCTGAAGTTCAGCAATCATTAAAACGATTATTCAGTGAGGCACTGCAATGGTAATGTACAAATGGCAGTTACCCATAACAACTTATAGCAATTTTAACTGAGCTGACTACAGAAAACTGAACACTGATTGGTTGATGTGGAATAATGGACTTTAGATGTTACTGATTCTTTCTGAGTTATCTTATTAAATAAACCTAATACAGTAAACTCCCCATTATCCGACATCCACGGGGATTGGTAGATTCTGGAGAAATGTAGTTTCTGGTTGCTTGGTAGTTACTATTAAAAAAAGTTTTAAATAATGTCATAGCCCCATACTATACCATCAGCATATCAATGAGTACACGGGATTTTTTTTCTGGTTAGATGAGAGTTCTGGTTAGTTGAATACCGGATAACAGACAGTTTACTGTAATAGTTCTGTTTTTCTAACACAGTGTTGCTCTGTTATTTTTCCCAGTTGCACCGTCAACTTCCTGCAGAGTAGCATTACATATTGCTAAATTGGTACAGTCCAGCCGAGGCCCTCGATCTCTAGGAAATGCTAAATTCAGGTAATAAAATATAGCAATTTAGCAAATACCAGTAGGAGAAATGTCCCATTTCAACATTCATTAGACAATTTAAAATATAGATAAAAACAAACAACTAATATCCATAAGATCAATGACAAAATTATCATGTAAGTAGTAGGGGGCCATGTACGAAATTCTGGACACTACAGAATCAGATCATAGAGGATCTGTAATTTACTTGGTAGAGACTGAGCTGAAGAGACCTCTTGTCTAACACCACTGTAACTGGTGACAGGGAATGTGAGGTCACAGAGTGGGACAAGGCAGGACCAGATTTTGGATGTGTGGGTCATACAACTCTAGTCCACTGGGTACAAACCAGATGCAGGAAAACAGCAGAACTCGAACAGGAGGCAGGAGCATAGCCGGGGCACAACTTAAAGGTTGGTAACAACCAGACAGCGAGGTACCAAATCAGAAGGCAGAGACAGTGTTAGGATACAAACTGAGGTCAGTAATAGCTGGGCAGCATGGTACCGAATCAGAATGCAGAAGGCAGTGTCCAAACACAGGTCACCACAGGAAAGACAAGATCCAGAGACAAATCAGAAGGCAAGTCAGGTCATGCACAGAAAGACGAGAGGCAGCAAATCCGGTGGCAGGGTAACATGATCAAGCTGAAGACCACTAAGCAATCTGTACATGTGACACTCCGGCTCATATGGCTTATATGGAACCAACACTATTTCTGAGCACGCGCGCAAGCTCGCACACACACTGTTTAGCGTGCAGGCTAATGTACACAGGCGCGCTAATGCACATCTGGCAGTGACCCTATATGTACAGGGCCATGTACCACAGTATGCTGATTTGCCCACACTGGTGTTCTCATATTCGAACCTTCCTTGAAAATACTGTATCTTAGTATGTAATAGGTTATCATAGATCTCTATATAAACTATCCAGCTAACATGATGGAGCAATTGCGGGTAAATGATTAGGAGGAATGAATGCTGTAAATTGGCTGCAGATGCAATCCTAATTGTATTTGTACCTGTCCACCTACTTTAGTGATGCCTATAAACATGCTATGATAATTGGAAGACATGTCTATGGGGATCCTTCAGACACTGTTAGATGAAGCTCGTTGGGGAGAAGAAGCGCCTAGAAACCATGTCCAACTTTACTGTTTTCTGCCTCATAAACTGGTGCTTGAGATACCTGTAGGGTGCCTCTACTGCATCTCACTATTGGGTAAACACAAAAATAGTATAATGTGACTTTCTGGAAGATTCATACTCATACACTGCCTTTTATAAACGTGGCAGTCAAGGGTTGTTGTAAACAACATGGGGTTGCGGTCAGTGGTGTAGTACAAACATGTATAAAGTGTAGTATATTCAGTGGTGTATTTAGAAATGCTGCTGCCCTAGGCAAGACAGCAACGCCGCCCCATCCCCGATGGCCTCCTGATCCAGCCTTTTTGTGGCCAGATTAGGTAAGGATTCAGTGTCTACTGGGCAGGGTAGATCAGTTCCAAACTAGTAGTCTTGGGGAACAAAGTAATCAGGCAGGTTAGAAAACCTTACCCTGTTTGCTTGGTTTTCTTAGTATTTGTGTGCGGCTCCACCTCTCTTTTTCTAAACAGAAGCACTCGTATGACTTGTGAGTACTCCTTTTTAGGAGAGAAACTAGCCAAGAAGACTCAATGAGATGGTGGGCATACACGTCTAAATGTTTACTAATATCTATAGCCAGCTTAACAGTACAAGAGGGATACCATTAGGGCAAGGAGTGAAATGATGTGCATACAAAGTGTTCAGATAGTTGGATAAATCAGTCAAGCCTTTCTGTCCATGTGGAAATGTTTCATAAGCCTGAATTCTACAAATTCACAGTGTCTTAACTAGGCTCCTTAAAATCCTGTGGGAAGGTGCTGGTATTATAAATGAGTGTTGGCAATGAATGCCATCAAGTGGAAGGCAATAAGACATGCCCTACTGCATTTAGTGCAGCTCAGTGTTCACAATGAATGTTAATGTATGCTGCCTGCCCCTTCTCCAAGGGATTCAATAAACCTTATACGCTGTGCTGAGTGACCTCCTTTCAGTACACAGTCAATGAAGATTAAAGTAAGTAAAAATGAAAATCTATCATTACTACCAGAGCCTGGGAAAAATTAAATTACAGTATATAGTCACTGTATTACATGTACCTTTCATAAGGAATGTACTGTAACCTTATAAAATTCCCTCTTACTTGTGTATGACATGCTATAGGCTATGGCAAGGAGTTGCAAGTTGTGCCCTGCTTTCTGAAAATCACATGAGTATCCTGCCGCACTCCTTACCGGATGACCCCTTCTTTCAGGAGGTGGGTGCTGAAATGACCACGGATGGTGAGCATGAATCAGAGAGGAAACAAAAACGTCACCAGCACACCACAGTAATGTGTCCAATAGTAAGGGTGTTATTTACTAAAGGGTGAAGAGTTTGGAGAAGGCAGGAGAAGTGAACAATCTAGAACAAAATAGCTGAACTGGAAAGTGAGCAGAATTGGAGAATTTTTCCAGTTCAGCTATGTTGTCCTAGATTGTTCATTTCTCCTGCCTTCTCTAAACTCTTCACCCTTTAGTGATTAACTAAGTCTTCTTTATTAACGTATATTGTCACTTATAAAGCGCAAAGTTTTGGGGCCCTTCATCAGACGCAATGTGACATATGTCATATTGAGCCTGATGAAGGGGGCCCTGTGTGGCCTCAAAAATGTTGCGCTTTATATATGACAATATGCGTCAATAAAGAAGATGTGCTTTTGGACACATTACTGCGGCGTGCTGGTGACATTTTTGTTTCTTCAAGCACACACTCTGTACTAGAGATGAATAAATTGATGTGATAACTTCAACCAACTCCGTGTTGATTTAGATATTTTGGAGACTTAAATAAAAACAATTTAAAATCACTAATTTACTTAAAACCAGAAACATGAGTGACCCATCTCAATCTGATTACCTCTACTCTGCACAGATTTCAGATAGACATAACTGGTAAAGTCGGTAGTAGGAACAGCTCATTATTCTGCAGAGGGTACTCATAGTGTCTGATGTTTGTCTATACATATTTGAAAGGTGACTTTGTTTTCTTTTAAATATGAATATACTTACATCAGTCGCAAGTAGCACTGTTAATTTGGTTTATACGCTCAATCTCAAAGTGCCTGCTGGAAATCTAAAAGGAGGTGAAGAAGTGAAAATGTCCACTACTTGGCTTCTTTGATGTGTGACCACATGGTTTCATAGGCATCACATTGGCCAGACATTCATTAAGATCTGTGATTTTTTTTCAGGTACACAGGGAAAAAGGAGAATTAACAAAGTCACACAGCTGTACTAACAGTCAGTGTAGTAGTGGCAATAGACATTAGGGAAGGTCACCCAATCTGACCATTTGCATTCAGATCCAGGAACAGTCTGTTGGCCTTCCCTGGAGCACTGTGCTAGATTGGGAGAAGAATTTATCAGTCAAGATTAATTTTTGTGGTTGATTGCTATTGGTTTCCCCTGTGAATGGTTGGCATCAATAGTGCTCTCTCTTCCATCAACATTGGCACAAACATGGAACTTCCCCAGGTGCAGTTGTTGGTAGGGGCAGATGCTGCCTATTGTCGACTTTGCTAGTTAAACACCCCAAAACAAAAAGATGCTGAGAGATATAAAGGACCTCTTTCAGTTTCAGCTTTTAGACTCCCACCCCTATTCTGCCTGAATGCCAGACCGTTCAGATTGTGCAACTTTTTGACACTTTCTGGTAAAGCCAAAGCTTGTTCTTTCTACTTCCCACCTATGCCTATTGGCCAAGCTCCAACACTACCTCATAGTGTGAAAGCTTTCTTGATCAGATCTACCTGGCAGTCAACCAGAGTGGGCCACTGCGAGCTGCTGCAGGTATGTGCAGGCACCTCTAGGCACCTGGTTTATATACCTACCAGAAGGTCCTTAAAATAACATTTAAGGCTGACCATACATATCCTGATAAATAAAGTCTCTGATTCATAAATTACCGGTCTCTTTAGCATAGATACAATACATCTAAACATGAGGCAACACTTGGATGAAAGTTGTGGCCGGCATATACGTACAAGGAGTAGGTTTACTAACTTCTCTAATTAAAAGTTCCTTCTGACAGTGGACAGTAGGCTCTGTGGGTCCCCTTAGACATGAGATCATTACTTGATCTTCTTGAAAATGTCCATATTGGGGTACTGTCATATTATGTTTGTGAGCACCCAAAGGATGTCATTCATTGACATACTTCGAATCTGTATGTTTGAGGCCACATTGAGTGATGATCTAATGTGTTTGGGGCATCGGCAGACAACTTCAATCAAGATTAATTTGTCGGCAAGAATAGCCGGTGGAGAGGGCCTCCCTCACCCCATTTCCATAGGCCTGAACATGACTGGAAATTGTAGGCTTGGAAAAAAAACTTAACGTTAGTGGGACGCTGTGCATTTAGGACCATCCTGAACTGTCTATGTCTGGCTTTATGTGCAGTATACACGTTGCTTCACATCAAGAAAGACACAGGCCATGTGCCCATGTACACGAACCCCTAGGTGGGGAAAAAGTTATCAGAAGAAAAAGTCACTTTAGATAACAAAAATGTTGAGTCATATACACAATAAATAACCATAATGAAAAGCAATGAAAGGTGTCATTGCCTTCATGGTTTTCAGCCATGAACAAACTGTAATATCCTCCAACAAAAAAAATGAGGCCTCAGTTTATTGACACTGCTAGAAGCTCAGGAGTAGAATAAAGCTCCATTCACATATAGAGTTTGCGTTTCCTGCACGGTTTTCCGTGCGGAATATCGTGCGGGTCAAAAACTCGAACAAATTTAATCCGCACGGATGCCGCTCGTTTGCGGCTATTAAATAGCCGCGAGTGTGCAAAAATCGCCGTATTATCGTGCTTGTACTATTTTGTATCCCCGCTATTTTGTATCTTCACAATAGTCTGAACAATGCACATTGTGAACAATGCATTGTTTTCTCCGTTTAGAGCGGCTCTGCGCGTATTCGGAAGGCCAAATACGCACTCCAGTGTGAATGGAGCCTAAGATGGACATGTGCTCCTTGTATTGCCATATTTATATGATTATTTTCCCTCCAACACAAATATTCCATCTTCCTGCATTTGCTTTTATCTGATTAAGGATTGTGATGATGAAAAAAGCCAACCTATGTACTGATAAACAACAGCATAGAATCTAAGTGGAAGGATGCTCTGTGTCTCTATTATAGTGAGGAGCATATAAGGCAGGAGCCGGCGCTGCGCTCCCCAGGCTCTAGCTGCCCACAGTGACATGAAGCTGACTTCTGACACCTGGTAATAAGACCAATAAGGAGAAAAATGGAAGCTAGTCCTGTGAAGAAGGAGGGAAAGTTAGTGAAAGGCGTGCTGTGTTGTAGATGACTTTGTGTCGACCTTTGTTGGAAATGGCCTATGCATGCAGCATAATGGTCTCCTTGCAGAGAGGGAAATGGCTTAGTGCTATCACCATCACCATGGCAACCATCGGAGTCCCCATCTAGCAGAGAGAAATGAGTTATGAAAAGGCTTGAGTGAAGAAGGGATTAAAACATGATCCCAGGGACAGCATGTCAATCAAAAGCAGCCTAGAAATTACACTTCTCCAGGTTAGAATTTCTGTGCTGTTTGTTTAGAAGTATGTTACTAGAAAGTGATCAAATTAGGATCATTCCTTTTCTGCTTCATTCCCTGCCCCTCTCTCTCTATCTTCTAGATATTACTTTTGTCTTTATGTGTGCAACATGTGAGCCTTAAAGAGTTCCTATTCTAAAGTGCAGTTATCCATAGCAACCAATCAGAATTCATTTTGTGCTTATCTGACTTCAGCATAGGGAATTCTGATTGGTTGGTATAGGTTATTTCAATTAACAGTTCCCATTTAAAGAATATGAAAACCCAATCAGTAAAACCTCATATAGGTTTTCAAATGTTAAAGTATTTTAAAAGTTATTTTCAATATTTCAAAACCTACAGCTTTCTTTAACCACCTCCCGTCCATTGGCAGTACCTAAATGGGTGGACAAGGAGTCCACTTGTAGATGCGGTTGGGCATCTTAAAACGTCCCTCCTGACCCCCACTCATGCGCTGCGCCCAGCGTTCACACAAGTGGGGAAGCTGTCAAAATGTAAACGGCCAGCGATGGTTGTTTACATGCAAGCATTCCGGCATCTGTACAGACGCCCAATCACTTGTATTAGGTGTG
>NW_017306295.1:1278890-1281619 GCF_000935625.1 Nanorana parkeri | reverse complement strand
TGTGGTGGGGTGGGGGGGGGGGTTCGGTTGGCGGGGAGGGGGTGCATTGCGGAACCTGGCCTTGGGGCGGCAGGGAGAGCAAATCCGGCCCTGTACATAATCTCCCTCTGATCTCCTCTCCAGCCCCCGAATGCAGAAAGTGATGTATATTACAATATTACACACAGTACCTGGTGATCCTTCCATGAAGTTCCTTGTTCAGTCACTTCCTGTTCTAAGCTGGTCATACACCATTAGATTTGTTTTCTGTGGGCTGAATGACAAAAATCTAATACATTCCTCCATCCACGCTAAAGATTGTGAATGGACGCATCTTCCATCCAGGCCGTGTCTGCCACTGTGAACAGTGAATACATGAACAGCGAGTACAGCTAATTGGCTGCAGTCACTGTTCGAATTAAAATTTGTAGTCCTCTCCAGTAATTGACTTTTGTTGAATCGGCAGGACCGCACACTGTAAGAACTTTTACTAATTCCTATGAATCGACCAAAAAGTATGGCCGGCCATATGGTGACAATGCTCTGCCCCTGTCTCCCAGTTATGCTCCTACGTTGTCACGCTGTCAAGCAGGCTTCTGATAGAGATCAGCTGTGCTGATGCACAAAGCACTGGCATGGCCCACTGATGTCACAATCAGGAATTTTGCCCTGAGATATAATACAAATTTTGCTGGAGAGCATGTAACACAGGAAGTGACTGTGAAGAGGCCGCAAGAGATTGGTGCTGATATTTACTGAAGAATGAAAAGGGTAAAACAAGTGTTTTATTAGAATAAAAAAATGGTAATTCTTTATAACACACACACTGCTTTAGTACATATGTCATCCAGTTCCACACTCTATCTATCTATCGTATCTATCTATCTATCTATCTATCTATCAATCACATTCTATCTATCTATTATCTGTCTATAGTATCTATCTATCTTTCTATCTATCTCACTCTATCTATCACATTCTATCTATCTATCTATCTCCTTCTATCTATCACATTCTATCTATCACATTCTATCTATCACGATCGATCTATTTATCTATCTATCTATCTATCACATTCTATCTATCACATTCTATCTATCTATGTATCTATCTATCTATCTATCTATATATCTATGTATCTATCTTTCTATCTATCTCACTCTACCTATCACATGCTATCTATCTATCTCATTCTATCTATCACATTCTATCTATCACGATCTATCTATCTATCTATCTATCTATCTATCAATCACATTCTATCTATCACATTCTATCTATCTATGTATCTATCTATCTATCTATCTATATATCTATGTATCTATCTTTCTATCTATCTCACTCTACCTATCACATGCTATCTATCTATCTCATTCTATCTATCACATTCTATCTATCACGATCTATCTATCTATCTATCTATCTATCTATCTATCTATCACATTCTATCTATCACATTCTATCTATCTATATATCTATGTATCTATCTTTCTATCTATCTCAATCTATCTATCACATTCTATCTATCTATCTATCTCAATCTATCTATCACATTCTATCTATCTATCTATCTATCTATCTATCTCATTCTATGTATCACATTCTATCTATCACGATCTATCTATCTATCAATCTATCTATCACATTCTATCTAACACATTCTATCTATGTATTATCTGTCTAGTATCTATCTATCTATCTATCTATCTAGCTATCTATTGTATCTATCTATCTATCTATCACATTCTATCTATCTATTATCTCTCTCTCTCTCTCGTTCTCTCTCTTTCTCTATCCATCTATATCTATCTATCTATCTATCTATCTATCTATCTATCTATCTATCTATCTATCTATCTATCTATCCATCTATCCACCCATCCATCTCATGTAAATAAATAGTAGATGAGAGTGTTAATATCTTCAGTATGTTCATATGATTGAATGTGGTGATGGAACAGCTGTAATATTCCATGCAAGGCTTGTATGAGCTAAGCAGACATGCCATATCAGTAGCCTTCTGTTGTAGACTCCCTAAAGTTCTACTGTTTGAACGCTTTGAGCATGTATGGCAGCGATGGCTCCTGTCAGCACCAACATTTCTCGCTAATAAGCAACACATTTGGAGTTCAGGCCTCCTTTTCCCATTGCTACATCCCATTAGCATCAACATCAACTTCTGTCTATATTAGCTCAGGCTCCGTTTTCTCATGTCTCCACAGCTTGTTTAACAAAAAAGCCCTTTTCCTTCTTTCATACTCCAGCCTCCTGTAGCCCCACAAGCTCCGGCTCCTAGGTGCACAGAATAGTTAACCAAATTGCCTTGACCCCTCTGCTATTTGATAGTTGCCTCTTTGACACTCATTTAGAAGTTCGCAGCAGTAGAGCAGACACGGGACAAGTCCAGCCTGAAACTGAAGCCCTATGAAAGGAGGAGATCAGGAGAACCTGATAGCTGGAAACTTGCGCTCTCCAAAGGCTTTCTGGACATTTTAGATCAGCTCAGGACTCCTTGGAGCGCCAGCAAGTCTCCAGCCAGGGTGTAAACTTTAAATGTTAGCTATTTGTTCCAGGGATTGCAATAAAACTGAATCTTTCTTTTGTTACATTTTAACCTCTCTCTCTCTCTCTTTTTTTTTCTTCGTCCTCCAAAAGCCACCCTGCCAGGGATGGGTAAACCAAGTCATACATTGTTTAGGGTACCTGAAGATATGTATATAAATATATATACATATACATATATATACATA
>NW_017306295.1:1271206-1278102 GCF_000935625.1 Nanorana parkeri | reverse complement strand
ATCACCATTAGAGTCTCTCTCTCTCTCTCTCTCTCTCTCTCTCTCTCTCTCTCTCTCTCGTATATTATATTCATCCTCCTGTAGAAAGCCTTCAGCCATTGCTCATTTTATACTAATAATCACAAAATATGTTTTGCAACAGTGTGTAAATTATCTACACACCCTTGTAATCATTTTAGCTCTCCATGGTGCAAATAAGTGTTTGTATTTGTGTATGTTATGTATTGCACAGGTAGAATAATCATAATAATAGTGATAATAATAATAATAGTGGTGATGATGATAATAATAATCATCATTCGGGTCTTTCTGCAGACTGTTAATGGCCGGAGTCCCTTTGGTATTAATATCTAGCTAAGCCCTTGCAGTGTTCCCATAAAGCAGCTATTGTGTAGGCTGTGAGGTCTCCAACTACCGGCCTGGGCAGAGATAAGGTATGAAAGGGCTACATTACCACAGTGTCATATTATAGATCAAATGTGACAATGATATACAAAATGGTGGCAAGACAAAAGGTAGGCTTGGAGATGTTCATCTGCTAATTACCGCTGCAAATATTATGCAAATAGTTGGTTGGCAGAGAAAGGCACTAGGCAAGTTTAAGGATGGAGATAATGCTGCAAAACCGAGCGTTCATGTCAGAGTGGGGAAGGCTTCGCTGCGTACCAGTCTGTTTCCTTTTAAACCGAGCTGAGGTTTTTTTTTCCTGGTATATCAAGCGCAGATTATAATCTTTCTTCAAATCACTGGCCTGGATTTAAGATATGAGCATCATTTATCTTTTGATATGAAATGTCCCAGAGCAGTTCCCTTCTAATTAAAGAAGCTTGTACACATGTACAGCGTGTATGAGCAGCACCGAGGACACTCACCTTATATAATTCATATTATAATAGACTCTACAAAAGCAAACACAGACACGCCTGCTGCTTCAACCAGCTAATAGGCAAAGCTTAGTAAATGGCCCGATTATAGAGGACTGCGCTAACCCTAAATACCTAATTTACATGGGTGTGAAAATAACACACAAATATATTTTATAATTATTAATAATTCATTCTGATTGGCTGGTACGCAGATTTCCACCTCTTTCTTTTGGTAACCACAAAATCTACTAAAAAAAGAAATCCAATTATATCTACCAGACAATCAGAACTGATCTTTTTCTGACTTAAAGTAAAGTGAGTGTAAATCCTTTAGTTTGTTAGAGCACACTGAGGGGAATGTATCAAAACTAGAGCAGACAGAATCTGGAACAGCTGTGTATGGCAACCAATCAACTTCTATCTTTCATTTTCAAATCTTAACTGAACAAACTGAAGAGAGAAGCTGATTAGTTGCCTTGGGCAACTGCTCCAGATTCTGTCTTCTCCAGTTTTAATAAAGTCACCCCCTGTGTATCATAAACAGTTGCCATTTTTAAATATAATAGTGTTCACCCTTTTTTCATCATTGGTAACACATCAGTGCTGCTTCCTGTCTATGTGCAGGCATCCTTTACTGATGGTGACAACAGCAGAACATGTCTGTGCAATGTGTGTCAGCACATTAAGAGAGCATGTGATAGGGTGACAAGTCAAGAGAACAATTGTCAAACAGGGACAGAGAATTGTAACCTTATAGCAGGAAGTCCCTGATTAAGACCTTCATGGCAGGGGCATTGGTAATATTTTAATGAAAGCTACAGATGACCGAGAGTTGTCTCCTTATAGCAGGAAGTCCCTGAGTAAAGACCTTCATGGCATTGGTAATATTTTGATGAAAGCTGCAGATGGCAGAGAGTTGTCACCTTGTAGCAGGAAGTCACTGAGTAAAGACCTTCATGGCAGTGGCATTTGTAATATTTTAACGAAAGCTACAGATTAATGGTTGAAACTACATTAACATTTTAAAGATTTTGGAGATTTTAGTGATTGGCTGTGGACATTTATCATTACTATATACACCACCAGAAAATTAGGTAGTTCACACCCACCTTCACACCCATTGTTCTGTGTGGACTGCCATTTTTGCCAAAATGAAGGCTTTATAATGGGAAATGATGCCTAAATGAGGCATTCTCCTATGTGTATCATTTAGGCATCATTTCCCATTATAAAGCCTTCATTTTGTAAGTACATTACGCTCAGGATATTCAGCCTTTAATGATATCTGCACTCTTATGTGAAACAACTTGTAATTTCCATCTCCTAACTATAACATCTTTTCCACATTCATTTCCAATAGCTGTCCAGTAGGTTTTAAAAGTGTGCTGTGTAAGGTCAGAGCAGGGTAGTGAGCAATACAGAGGAGAGGCAGGCAGCCCAGCTAATGATGTCAGTCAGTCTTTGGAATACACAAGCCTTTGTTAGATAAGAGGGAATATTCCATCTACATTCACATGTCCCTGCTAGCCACTAGAAAGACAACCCTGAATGTAAATGGAACTAGATCAAGATTATCTGGCAAGGGCTAAAAAGTGATGAATCTGAAGTTTATTGAAAGGAAAGAAAAGTACATTTCACATCATGATACAGTATTCAGGCACCAGGAGGAAGGATTTGACTCGATCCTGTCTGCACAACTATTCCCTTAAAACCATCAAGATATACAATTACCGACTGGACAAAAAAATACTAATCTCTGTTCGACAAATAAAAAAAAGACACTTTATCCCCTGAAGTATATTTAGATGGTAAGATACCCATAGGCACCACTTAGCAGCCTATGACTCATTAGATAAAGTCATTATTTCCTTCAAATAAATGAAAAATACAAACGTCCACTCCATCTAAAATTGCATCAACACGTTAAAGCATATTTACAATTCACTGAGTCTATGTCTATAATTATACCTATAGCTATTGCTTCTATGTAATAGGCGTGATTTACTGAAGGTATTTTAATCTCGCTTCCGTTTTTAGGGGTTCAGAGGAAATGAATGTCCATTTTCTATTTCCATTGCGCTGGACTGAGTCTGTTAAAAAGTATTAATTTAGTAAAACACTATCTAATATACATATCTATCTATCTATCTATCTATCTATCTATCTATCTATCTATCTATCTATCTATCTATCTATCTATCTATCACATTGACCATTACAGTCTATATATCTATACACCTATCTTCTGGACACCTATATATAAGGTCGCTGATCTTGCAGTGTAATGCTGGCGCATTCCTCCCCCCCAGTTCGCACCGCATGAAGAATATTGCTGCATGGGGTCTTCCCGATAGAAGTAGGGGGACATGGAGGGTTTGCCGGAGCAGAATCGGTTTGGGGTCGATCTTGTTAATTTCAGCTTGAAATTGACACACTAATTACACAGCGCTATGGTAAACCTGCAAGAAAGCGAGATTATAGCCAGAGCTTTATCAGATCTGCCTGTTATTTTCCCAATTAAAACTCTAAAGGCAATTTCAGTGCCCCCGGATAAAAAAAAAAATAAAAAAAATATCCCCCTCCTATACGGGTTTTTTTTTTTTTTACAAGGCTGGCCATCACTTTCCTACCATCAGATTCATTGTGATGTATTAGATGCAATAAATTATCCCATGTAACAAAACATTGGGAGCTGAAAGGCTGATAATCTGGAAAGCACAGATAAGAATTCATTATTCCAAATCATTATGAATCCGACGTTGCCTGTGACTTCTTCCTTAATCAGCTTCTCTGATCCTGGTTATGTGAGCAGCGCAGATAAGGACACACTCATTTATAATTCTCCACCTCGCCTAATATTTTAAAATAAAGTCAGAGGCAAAGAAATGCTATAAAACACCATCGAGCAGGGAGGCTGCGAGTGAAAAATCACTTCCATGTTATTATATCCGCTGGAAGATTTAATTAAAAAATCAGCTGCACGTGTTTTATTATTTTTCATATACTTTGCATTATACATAATTGATATAAATGTGCAAACTGGGAGCAGGATCAGACATGTTATTTAGAGCTTTGTACTGAGGCTTGTATCATTCCCAGTCTCTCCTATGACACCAGGAAGGCTGCCACTGGATTTTGTGAATGATGCAACACAGCAGCCTCAAGTGTCCCAGAGAAACAGACACTCATCTTCCAATATCCTTTTCCATAATGGTACGCCACTGTGTCTGTCAGCAGCATGAACCGAGGATGCACTTAATGTGAACAGATCCACGGTCAGTCTGTGGTGGAACTACAAGTACCAGCTTACATGGAAGGAGACTCACTAGTAGCTAGGACTGCTGATCTCTCTTTTTCTCTTTTCCTGTCTCTTTTCCTCATTCTTTTTTTTTCTCCCCTTAATCTCTATTCCCCTCTTTGTTCCTGTCTCTCTCCTCTTTCCATTTTCTTCCATCTTTTACTTCCTTTTTACACACACACACACGTATGTTTTACTATACAAATTACTTGTAATCATTCATTCAATGAAATCCCTATATGTCTAGACGAATTAGGATTTAGGCATCTCGGTGTTCAAATCTCCATTACTGTCTGTGCGGTGAAAGCGACTCTCTCTGTACATAGATGGAAATTCCATGACGACTATAGCTAAATATTTCTGTGTGGCTGACACGAAGCTGTGACTGATAAGGTGCAGTTCCTGCAATGAGCCTTTATTCTGCCTAATACCTTTCTCAGTGTATTAGCACAAAGCTCCTCCCTATGCAGATACTACTAGGTGCCAAATTGTTTGCTGATAACATGCATTTTGTATATAGAAATGAGCCTGTTCAGAGCATGGAAGTGAATGGGATTTAGGGGCTTCGTATAGATAAGGCGCTGAAGAAGTAAAATAATACAAGTGAAAATTGGCTTATAGTCCAATGGCAACAACAGTTTTATTTTGCTTTAATCATGGCTGGCGTTTCTTATTGGATAATATAGTGTTCTGCTGCTCTCTAAAAGCTGCTTGAAGGCGTTCTGCAGATAGGAGTTTAATACACATGGACGTGTTTCATAGGAACATTGTTGTGTGATTGGCACAATGGACTCGCAGGTTATTGTGCTATTAAACTGGTCACTTGTTCCATGTTCTCTTATCATAAGAAAGCGACCTATTCTATTCTTCTACAGGCATAGCAACACTAAATACAGACATTTTCTGCCATTTGACTACAGTGCACTAAATAGTAAACTCCTCACCTATCCCCCACTACATTTTAGTCAGGGGTTCAATGACCATGCCATTACTATCTTGGCATCAGGGAAAGGGCTCTATGTCTGGGCTACCTTTTTACTATATAGACAGGTTTGCAGGCTAATTATCTTTAATTTATTACCTTAATTGAGTTTGTTTTCTAAAGATAGAAGTGCTGCGATCACATTACGTTTCGTTACACTCGGAGTCACATTAGAAAGTGAGAGATGTGCCCCCAACGTCAGCAGAAGGCAGGCGTTTAATGTGCTCCATACTGATCCATTACACTGATTTATTAAACAACGTGGCCAATAGCAGCCTGCTTGTGTTCCCATGTGCCACCACTGACCACACAATGACAGATACCATCACCTGCCAAGGAGAGACCCCTATCACCCACATCCATCTTCACCAGAACACAAGCCTGGAAACGTCGGCAAATCCTACTGATACTGACTAGTTCACAGCCATATACACAGCTCAGAACTTTGACATTATCTGACTTCTAACCACTACCTAACCTATCGGAATGTATTCTCTCTCTGATCTATCTACCTCTATCCATATCTACCTTTCATCTATATATCTATGGGCATTTCTATCTCTATATATCAGTCCAATACCTATATGTCTATCAATCTTATTCTATATGTTTATTTTTATCCTATATTTCTAAAGTTATGGATTTATCTGTCTATCCATCCCTACTCTCTATCAAACTCTGTCCATCTATCTATCTATCTATCTATCTATCTATCTATCTATCTATCTATCTATCTATCTCTATCCATATCTACCTTTCATCTATATATCTATGTATTTTTTCTATCTCTATTTTATATATCAGTCCAATAAGTATATGTCTATCAATCTATTGATATATATCTCTAAAGTTATGGATTTATCTGTATCCATCCCAATTATCTATCTATCTATCTATCTATCTATCTATCTATCTATCTATCTATCTATCTATCTATATATCTATCTATCTATTCATGGGTTTATCCTTTTTCTCGCTATCAATCTGTTTTCTATCTATTTTTTATTTATGTCTATATAGTTTATGGATCTATCTATCTATCTATCTATCTATCTATCTATCTATCTATCTATCTATCTATCTATCAATCTCTATTTGTGTATTATCAGTCTAGTATTTATCTAGCTTTCTATGCTTATGCTCTCTATCAATCTATTCCCTGTCTATCGTTCTGTCTGTCTGTCTATCTATCTGTATCTATTAAAGGTACTACTATAATGACTGCAGAGGATCTGCCAGCTAGCGGTTGAACTCGCAGCATTTTCTATAAATATACTAACAGTCTATTATAATGTTCTATTAGTTTCCATAGTACTTTTACCTTGCGGTGGTACTACTACCACTACTATCACTACTACTACTACTACTACTAATAATAATAATAATAATAACTATGACAATAATAAATATAATAGTGTTGCTATGTGTACGGTCATGCTAGGTGATTGGGTGCAGTGTCCAGGCACTGAACATTGTATAGTGGTCCAGCTCCTTGCAGCCTCTAGGCAACTGAGAGAAGCTGCTCTGTAAAAAGTCTAAAAGGCTAAATAATAGGTGCCAAAACCACAGATTGTTTTGCTCATTGGGCAATGTTAGCAAGAATGTAAAATGTAAAAAGAGATTTCTGCAATGTCCTACACTATTTTGCAACACCCAAGGTTTATCTTACAAATTGACTTGACTGACTCTATCTAAGTTTATGTATGTGTGTGTGTGTGTATATATATAGCTAGTCTTAATGGCCACATAT
>NW_017306295.1:1268965-1270892 GCF_000935625.1 Nanorana parkeri | reverse complement strand
TCACTCTTTCCATTTTCTTCCATCTTTTACTTCCTTTTTACACACACACACACGTATGTTTTACTATACAAATTACTTGTAATCATTCATTCAATGAAATCCCTATATGTCTAGACGAATTAGGATTTAGGCATCTCGGTGTTCAAATCTCCATTACTGTCTGTGCGGTGAAAGCGACTCTCTCTGTACATAGATGGAAATTCCATGACGACTATAGCTAAATATTTCTGTGTGGCTGACACGAAGCTGTGACTGATAAGGTGCAGTTCCTGCAATGAGCCTTTATTCTGCCTAATACCTTTCTCAGTGTATTAGCACAAAGCTCCTCCCTATGCAGATACTACTAGGTGCCAAATTGTTTGCTGATAACATGCATTTTGTATATAGAAATGAGCCTGTTCAGAGCATGGAAGTGAATGGGATTTAGGGGCTTCGTATAGATAAGGCGCTGAAGAAGTAAAATAATACAAGTGAAAATTGGCTTATAGTCCAATGGCAACAACAGTTTTATTTTGCTTTAATCATGGCTGGCGTTTCTTATTGGATAATATAGTGTTCTGCTGCTCTCTAAAAGCTGCTTGAAGGCGTTCTGCAGATAGGAGTTTAATACACATGGACGTGTTTCATAGGAACATTGTTGTGTGATTGGCACAATGGACTCGCAGGTTATTGTGCTATTAAACTGGTCACTTGTTCCATGTTCTCTTATCATAAGAAAGCGACCTATTCTATTCTTCTACAGGCATAGCAACACTAAATACAGACATTTTCTGCCATTTGACTACAGTGCACTAAATAGTAAACTCCTCACCTATCCCCCACTACATTTTAGTCAGGGGTTCAATGACCATGCCATTACTATCTTGGCATCAGGGAAAGGGCTCTATGTCTGGGCTACCTTTTTACTATATAGACAGGTTTGCAGGCTAATTATCTTTAATTTATTACCTTAATTGAGTTTGTTTTCTAAAGATAGAAGTGCTGCGATCACATTACGTTTCGTTACACTCGGAGTCACATTAGAAAGTGAGAGATGTGCCCCCAACGTCAGCAGAAGGCAGGCGTTTAATGTGCTCCATACTGATCCATTACACTGATTTATTAAACAACGTGGCCAATAGCAGCCTGCTTGTGTTCCCATGTGCCACCACTGACCACACAATGACAGATACCATCACCTGCCAAGGAGAGACCCCTATCACCCACATCCATCTTCACCAGAACACAAGCCTGGAAACGTCGGCAAATCCTACTGATACTGACTAGTTCACAGCCATATACACAGCTCAGAACTTTGACATTATCTGACTTCTAACCACTACCTAACCTATCGGAATGTATTCTCTCTCTGATCTATCTACCTCTATCCATATCTACCTTTCATCTATATATCTATGGGCATTTCTATCTCTATATATCAGTCCAATACCTATATGTCTATCAATCTTATTCTATATGTTTATTTTTATCCTATATTTCTAAAGTTATGGATTTATCTGTCTATCCATCCCTACTCTCTATCAAACTCTGTCCATCTATCTATCTATCTATCTATCTATCTATCTATCTATCTATCTATCTATCTATCTCTATCCATATCTACCTTTCATCTATATATCTATGTATTTTTTCTATCTCTATTTTATATATCAGTCCAATAAGTATATGTCTATCAATCTATTGATATATATCTCTAAAGTTATGGATTTATCTGTATCCATCCCAATTATCTATCTATCTATCTATCTATCTATCTATCTATCTATCTATCTATCTATATATCTATCTATCTATTCATGGGTTTATCCTTTTTCTCGCTATCAATCTGTTTTCTATCTATTTTTTATTTATGTCTATATAGTTTATGGATCTATCTATCTATCTATCTATCTATCTATCTATCTATCTATCTATCTATCTATCTATC
>NW_017306295.1:1262742-1267745 GCF_000935625.1 Nanorana parkeri | reverse complement strand
TATCTATCTATCTATCTATCTATCTATCTATCTATCTATCTATCTATCTATATATCTATCTATCTATTCATGGGTTTATCCTTTTTCTCGCTATCAATCTGTTTTCTATCTATTTTTTATTTATGTCTATATAGTTTATGGATCTATCTATCTATCTATCTATCTATCTATCTATCTATCTATCTATCTATCTATCTATCAATCTCTATTTGTGTATTATCAGTCTAGTATTTATCTAGCTTTCTATGCTTATGCTCTCTATCAATCTATTCCCTGTCTATCGTTCTGTCTGTCTGTCTATCTATCTGTATCTATTAAAGGTACTACTATAATGACTGCAGAGGATCTGCCAGCTAGCGGTTGAACTCGCAGCATTTTCTATAAATATACTAACAGTCTATTATAATGTTCTATTAGTTTCCATAGTACTTTTACCTTGCGGTGGTACTACTACCACTACTATCACTACTACTACTACTACTACTAATAATAATAATAATAATAACTATGACAATAATAAATATAATAGTGTTGCTATGTGTACGGTCATGCTAGGTGATTGGGTGCAGTGTCCAGGCACTGAACATTGTATAGTGGTCCAGCTCCTTGCAGCCTCTAGGCAACTGAGAGAAGCTGCTCTGTAAAAAGTCTAAAAGGCTAAATAATAGGTGCCAAAACCACAGATTGTTTTGCTCATTGGGCAATGTTAGCAAGAATGTAAAATGTAAAAAGAGATTTCTGCAATGTCCTACACTATTTTGCAACACCCAAGGTTTATCTTACAAATTGACTTGACTGACTCTATCTAAGTTTATGTATGTGTGTGTGTGTGTATATATATAGCTAGTCTTATCACACATACACACACACACACACACACATATACACACATATATAAAAGACATATTTCTATTATATAGAGAATAGAGAGCATGTTTAATGCCTGGTGCTGTGTTATTATGTGCCAGCCATATGAGCGGTGACAGTGCAGTCCTTGATGCGGGTGTAGGCAGGTGATGTGATGGGGGGCTATGAGTTGGAAGTTGTCTGAATATCTTGGCTTCCTCCTCATTTTGAGCCCCCTTCCATGAAAAGGTTGTTGTGAGCTTCTCAGGAGTCCATCAGTCCTCCCCATGCAAGTACTCTAATCTCCCCGTTCCATTTTTTAAATTTCTCTAGCTATATCACCGTGGTATAAGCCCAGGCTGATCATACATCTGTTTGGTGAATTGTCATTGCTGTGTGCTGGACCAATAACAAATAGACCCCAAAACTCAATAATAAGTGCTCGGAATCCCACGTGAGTCTCCGGATGAATACATGCATATTTGCACGGTGATCCTGAGCCTGTCAGGCGTAGTTACACATTTTCTAGAGATTTGAGAAAATTGTCGTTATCTCCTGAAGGTGGGGATGTTGTTATATGTGTTGTCATTCAGCAAGCTAAATAGAAAGCACTAACTAGCTCATAACCTCCACTGTCCTTTGGGCTTGATCTGCTGTACCTTTGCTTCGGAGCAATAAATCACCTCGAATTCTGGTCAAAACTCGGTGTTATTCTATGGGGGGAGTCTTTGGATATAGACAGGACCGAGGACAAGCAAGCACAAGCTGAAGGTATACCATTGCCATCTCTTCTTTATATTGTAGATTTGATACCATTTCATCATCATTTCCCCACTTCCTTTATTACTCTACATGTACTCATTATAGGTTATAGTGATACAAAACTGGAGACATAATGCTGACTATTAGACTGCATTCAATTACTGCGAAACCATTACCGTTACCGTGATTCCAAAACCTTTAGGATTTATTTTTACAAAAGAGATATCGGTATTATGATACAACAACGTGTCTATCTATCTATCTATCTATCTATCTATCTATCTATCTATCTATCTATCTATCTTCCTCTCTATATCTATCCATCTGTCTATCCTTCTATCTATCTATCTATCTATCTATCTATATATCTATCTATCTATCTATCTATCTATCTATCTATCTATCTATCTATCTATCTATCTATCTATCTATCATATCATTATCTATGTGTCCATATATTTATTTGTTAGACATATTTCTATTATATAGAGAATAGAGAGCATGTTTAATGCCTGGTGCTGTGTTATTATGTGCCAGCCATATGAGCGGTGACAGTGCAGTCCTTGATGCGGGTGTAGGCAGGTGATGTGATGGGGGGCTATGAGTTGGAAGTTGTCTGAATATCTTGGCTTCCTCCTCATTTTGAGCCCCCTTCCATGAAAAGGTTGTTGTGAGCTTCTCAGGAGTCCATCAGTCCTCCCCATGCAAGTACTCTAATCTCCCCGTTCCATTTTTTAAATTTCTCTAGCTATATCACCGTGGTATAAGCCCAGGCTGATCATACATCTGTTTGGTGAATTGTCATTGCTGTGTGCTGGACCAATAACAAATAGACCCCAAAACTCAATAATAAGTGCTCGGAATCCCACGTGAGTCTCCGGATGAATACATGCATATTTGCACGGTGATCCTGAGCCTGTCAGGCGTAGTTACACATTTTCTAGAGATTTGAGAAAATTGTCGTTATCTCCTGAAGGTGGGGATGTTGTTATATGTGTTGTCATTCAGCAAGCTAAATAGAAAGCACTAACTAGCTCATAACCTCCACTGTCCTTTGGGCTTGATCTGCTGTACCTTTGCTTCGGAGCAATAAATCACCTCGAATTCTGGTCAAAACTCGGTGTTATTCTATGGGGGGAGTCTTTGGATATAGACAGGACCGAGGACAAGCAAGCACAAGCTGAAGGTATACCATTGCCATCTCTTCTTTATATTGTAGATTTGATACCATTTCATCATCATTTCCCCACTTCCTTTATTACTCTACATGTACTCATTATAGGTTATAGTGATACAAAACTGGAGACATAATGCTGACTATTAGACTGCATTCAATTACTGCGAAACCATTACCGTTACCGTGATTCCAAAACCTTTAGGATTTATTTTTACAAAAGAGATATCGGTATTATGATACAACAACGTGTCTATCTATCTATCTATCTATCTATCTATCTATCTATCTATCTATCTATCTATCTTCCTCTCTATATCTATCCATCTGTCTATCCTTCTATCTATCTATCTATCTATCTATCTATATATCTATCTATCTATCTATCTATCTATCTATCTATCTATCTATCTATCTATCTATCTATCTATCTATCATATCATTATCTATGTGTCCATATATTTATTTGTGTAGCTGCTTGGCATTCTTTTTCTCCTTGTCACATATTATAACAACGATTAAAATGATTATTAAACAAGCATGTAATCGGTATTCAAGCCTACATTTAAATAAAATACTTTTATTAACAGTGGGCAGAATGGTGACCCCTGACCTTAATTGTTAGCATAATATTAATAATTATTATTACCTGTCACCTGTTGGTATTAATATCTATCTATCTATCTATCTATCTATCTATCTATCTATCTATCTATCTATCTATCTATCTATCTATCTATCTATCTATCTCTCCATCATCTATTCGCAAAACTACACTATCAATGACCCTTAAATCATATGCTCTATATTTTATGTCAGCCAGGTAAATCGTCCTAATTATTGTGTATGTCCAATTCTACACAATTACCCCGACATCATCCCATCTCTAGGTACATACAGAGATCGATTGTCATTGGGCAGAATGGGATATATGCCAACATCGATGCTTCTCCCGCTGCCTCACTGACAGCTCTTGTTAGAGCGCGGTCAAATGGCATTCTAATGGTTTAACAGCACAGCATCAATCTGTTTATAGGAGGCGATTTTGGTGTAATTTGCCACAGCCTGGACCCACGTTTATATTCCCATTATATTTGTGGCTTTGCCCTTTTTACAACCCGGAAGAGTGGAGCTGCTCTCCTCCAGTTAGAAGGTCACATCTCTGGGTGGGTAGGAGGAGGTAGATCCCCCAGCTTTGTATTTCTCACTTCAGCTTAAATGCCATAACCAGTGCAATCTGTCTGTCATTTGTGCCTCAGATCTTCCAGAGATCAGAGAAGGAAGAGGAAAAAAATACGAAGCAGCTGCCAAGGCCGAGCTGTGCAGGTCAGTGACTATAGCATTTTTTCCCTCTTTCCCTTTACATTTCTGCTGCCTTTCCTTCCACGTGGAGAGAATTAGAATGGGATCTTTGCCTTAAAGGGATAGCATGTGTCTGTTGTAACCTAAGACTCGACTGTTATTGTTCTCTAGTCAGTTTAGTCATTTTAAGGATTTTCCCCCCCCCCCTCCTTTGCAATGACCTGGCAATGGCTTTGCTCTGAGCTCTGATTTCCCCAGCTCTAGGGACAGGCTCCTATTGCTCTGTAGAGGAGCTCACCTTGTCTCCATTCTCCTAAAGGCACACTCATCAGCCTCTGGCTTCCAACAACTGCAATATTTTATTCTATCAGACGTACACGGTGCGGCTTCTGTGTGGCCCTCATCCTCAGCTCCAGGCTTGGGGCACTGCTTGTCGTGTAAGGGAGCCAAATGTAGCCAGACAGCTTTTGAAGAAATGAAATGGTAAAGATTAGCTGTGCTGGGGGCTTGGCTTCAACTTAC
This sequence comes from Nanorana parkeri, assembly GCF_000935625.1. Taxonomy (NCBI): domain Eukaryota; kingdom Metazoa; phylum Chordata; class Amphibia; order Anura; family Dicroglossidae; genus Nanorana; species Nanorana parkeri. Next base: position 1,263,139 of record NW_017306295.1, on the reverse strand, counting down.
AGTCATGTACATCGGTTAAGTGAAAAATGTTTCTGCATTGCTCAATCCCTAGCAGCCTTGTCAGATGAAATGCTGGGATGTGTCCAGTCTAGGTGTAGGGATGAGAGCAGTGCTTACAGGACCATACACAGACATGGGCCATGCTATGCATCTCCTTGCATAGGCTGTCTATTCTGTAACCTTTCAGAGTCTGTCTATTCTGTACCCTAACAGAAATGCTTGGCAATATGTTAGACTGTACACACAATTGTAGTATAAATTATTGTTATAGTGGGGGAATCATTGGGGGATTCATTGTTCACTTTATGTTTACATCTATATAGGTATGCTATTTCTTTTAAAACGTACATAACATAAATATGGATACATTACCAGTGAGAAACACAGATATCATGAG
>NW_017306295.1:1259637-1262649 GCF_000935625.1 Nanorana parkeri | reverse complement strand
TAATAATAGTAGTAATAATAATAATAATAATAATAATAATAATAATAATAATAATATTAACATTATAGCGAGTGAAAAAGGGGCTTGGCAGATGACTAGATAGATATAGACAGGGCAGCTTATGATAGATAACAAGTCATCTTATATTCATATTATTATCAATTAGAGCAAATTGAGTGCCATTAATTTGTTCACTGTTTGAATTAGGTTCGCAGATCTATCTATCTATCTATCTATCTATCTATCTATCTATCTATCTATCTATCTATCTATCTATCTATCTAACATATTTCTGTAGAAATGAATGTCTTTACCGTTGATGTAATTTCTTAGGACGGTGGTGTACAGAGAGTGTTACATAAAAACCCCAGCAGATGTACGTCTTTGATGTTATTTGCTGGGGTTGTAATTATTTTCCATCGTCTGGGGCATATCGCGATCACAGATCTGCAGTGAGAACCACATCTCTACAGTAATAAAGCCCCTTCCGTGCTGAGTCCCTTTTGCTGAAAAATAAGATTATTTTATCTTTCTGGTTTAATCTGCAAACACATCAGCAAGCCCTGATATAAGATTCTAAGAATGATCATGATAAGAAACGCTGCAATGAGGTCCATACGCCTTTCCTGCCAAAGGCTATTCATATTTATTAGTCACTAGAGGAATACAACCCCAATGCATATCTTAAATTATGATCATCCCTGTACCGAATGACATTAGTGCCACATGCATCCAAAAGCATCCAGTCACATCCATGGAGTCTAATAATGACTGGACTAGCCAGATAAATATTTGACTATTTTCTGTTATGATTTTACACATTACACTGTGTATACAGTACAGAGGGATTGTTGTGTGTTGTGCTGTCACTGTCCTTCCTCATGTAAACACCTACAAATAGCGGTAGCTAGACAGGGCTAAGTGTATTCTTCTAATGTCTTCTAAAACAATTAGTTTGGGGTAGCATAGAATTGGTACTGGCATTTGCTATTTTTCCTCTATTTTTTTTTTCAGTGTTTGCATTGTGCCACCTCATCAGCACGTAGCTGTGTGTCTGCATTGATTCAGATTATGATGTGTGCCAATCACACTAATAGAAGGGGGCATTGTGCACAAGTTAGGGACTCAGAGGCTGCTGCCAACATGGTGCAGCCAGTGTGCCGGCAGGGCGAGTGTGAGAATGATGAGCCCATGCTGGCTGCTGTCACCTGCCCTAGTGCGGGGCTGCTCTCCGTCTGTCCGGCTCTAGATACAGCTATGTGATAGTTAAGGGCTTGGATGTTAAATGTTTACACTCAAGTGGAGAAATGTGTCAGTTGAACTGTTCTCAATGGCCTCTGGAGACATCTAACTAAAACACATCTAGTCTGAGATAGAGGCAGACAAAATACCTGTAATCCATTTTCCATTCCTCTCATAAATAACCAGTTAACTCAGCTGGAGCAGCAAACAGGAGCCTGCAAGATCGAAGCTCCTATTAATATTATTACTAGTTGTATATGACACGATTGGTCGTTGTATTATTATTATTATTATCATCGTTATTATTATTATTATTATTTAGTACTAATAGTACAGCCAGTCTACTGACATTTAACATGAAGCATTCAGGATATGGATTTGATTAATTCTTGATTGCCCTGATTTATAAGTGCTGCATAAAACAAGAGTAGAGATGTTTCTGGTGGGAACCATTCAGATTCTTTGTTTCAATTCCCTAAGTTATGATAGAGAATGAAAGCTGAAATCTAATTGGCTGCATTTGCTGTACCCCAGCCCCATGGGTCCTTCACATGCACCAGTAAAGTAAGACATTCATGGCTGGTCATGTAGTGATGAAGGGAAGCCGACTTTGGAATGAGATCAGCAAAATCCCCACTCTGGACAGTCATCCCCATACACAATCATCCTCTATTTTCCCATGTAGGCTGAACAGAAGTTGTTTTACATCGGAAAGTATTCTGATCTGTGCCCTGGGCCGTGTCCTCTGTATAACCCTCAGAGATTCAGCCCTGGGCTGTTTATACAGCTTTACCTGTACTACTATAGGACCCTGTTAAATCAAACCCCAAGCAAACGTAACCTAATCCGGCACGATCCCTATTGAAGAGGCTTCTTCTCCAGCCCCCAAACCAGAGGACACACAGAAATTCGGACCAGGTGTGGCCGGAGCCTCCGCTTCACCCACTTCAAAAGAGAATGGAACTAAAACAATTCACTCAGGATCTGGGGGGCTCCATTGTTTTCCATTAACATTTCAGTCCATTTCCTGTTGCCTGACGCTGGTGACCCCTGATATGTAACCTTCCTATAATCCAACTACTGCACTTCATTATTACCATGGCGTGTTAGATTTAAAAGGCTTGCCGGCTATCAGGGACAATCGGGTTACGTTCCTTAAGAATACATGGCGTCAGCGTGATGTCATTTTCATTTCCTGAGCAGGGCAAGATAACCGTGTGGGCTTTATCAATAGCCCCTGCTGATCGATCAAGGTGCACAATTATCAAAGACGCCTTCTTGATTTCACCCAGACGGTAAAGTCCAATGCACTGAGTTTATTGGGCTGATTTACTAAAGAGTTTGAGAGTTTTCCCACAATAAATGGTATCAATGATCAAGTATAATAAAATGTGTCACTTCAGCTACCCAATCACGTGCAGATGAAATATATTAACAGGAATTTGCTGTTGGTGGGATAATTGAAGTGAATATATGCATACTTTATTGTGTATAGCTTCTCTAGTAAATCCGCCTTTATCTCTCGCTTTCTGTTTATAAATTCAGCATAAATCGTATTTTATTTATCCAATTTAAAACCTCTCCACACAACTAGCCACTGGCCAGCAGCCCTGGGTGACCTTTTCCTAGCAGAGGTCAGACCATCCTCAGCCAGTCCCCTTTGTCAGATCTGTACCTGAGTTCTGGAATGAGCTTTTGGACTGTGTCCCTTTGATTCAAAGCGACGTCTGAGTCAAGTATTCAGAGCTGGAGGCAGACCTGGCTCCTTGG
>NW_017306295.1:1221780-1259609 GCF_000935625.1 Nanorana parkeri | reverse complement strand
CCTTGGATGTCTCAGCTTGAAAAAGCACACAATCAGTTGGGATCTCGGTGCCAGGTCCCTTAATTTCAAACCAAATTAGACGTCTTTTCACTCCACTATTGTTTTAGTTAATTGGGCAAACAAAGAGGACTATTAGTGCTGAGATGTCAATTAGGAGCTGCTGGGGTGGGTTCAGTGGTCAGTGTGCCCAGCGGCTCAAGGCTTCTTTCCATTCACATATAGGGCAATGCTGTGTCTGCTTGTGTCTTATCTGAGATCTGGGCTGCTGTCAATGTCTCATCTCTGCTGCCCTTCCTATTCATCATGATCTCTTGATTATATACTCATGTATATTAAATTTACTTACCAGCATTCAGCATAGTCTCTCGAGGGCTAACCTCTAACCAGCCCATTTATTCTCCCGGTAATAAGAAAGACATTTTCTGCTCTTTATTTGTGCTTACATTGTAGTCAGTGCCATTCTTTTTTCTAGGCAGATCATAGATACATAGTTGCTGTATAAAATGGCCATTGAGGGGGATCCGAGGATTAGACGAGGAATAGTTAAATTTTAAACGGTAAGCTGATGACTGCAATTCCTTGTAGCAGACTGTGATTGTCCTTTAGTCATATGGAGCCATACAGTGAAATATTAGCGTTGGTATCAGGAATTCTTACGTAAACAATCACAGAGATGGCCTCAAGGCACACTGAAGACTGACAAGCTGAAAACTCTTTCGGATTTTAAAGGGATCTGTGCTACAAGAGTATTAGTGCATCACAAAGCTGCTATGACTCACAGGTCAATTAGTACTGTCACAAATACATAGAAAGGGCAGCTACTATGGGAGCCAGTGTACCCAATGATATATATTCACTGATGCCACCAGAACACACCTGATGGTATCTGCAGATCACTGATATGTCAGGAGGACAATGAATGATCTACAGCCGGCTCAGTGTCCTTAATTGGCCAGGAGAATACATTAAATAAAGTGCTCTGTTGGGGTGAAGCTTTCAGACAGAGTGATTGATGCAAGCCTTTCCAGGGCATCTGACTGGTCATGCTGGGACTTGTGGTGCTCCGCAAAGCCTTGGTAGCTAAAAATGAAAGGATGCCCTGCGTCTGTGGCAGCCCTGGCAACCCACTGGCCCGTGCCCTGTAATTCTTCATTTCCTGGCTGTTTACTCGGGCTGTGACGTCACGGTTCCTGGCGTCGGTCAGGCTGGCCAGTGCAGGGCAATGCATAGCATCAAAAGAGCAAGCTCCCATTTCCCAATGTGGGAGGACAGGCTGGGAACAGGACAATGAAGGCTGCTCGCACTGGGATCGCTCCGATCCAACCTATGCACATCTCTGGGACTGCTTCATATATTATCACGTCATTATTAATGGGATTCCATCATACAAGGGGCTCAGATATGTGCTAATATCCATCCTTTTCTAACGAAATACCAGTGTGCTGTATAATGGGGGCGTAAGCTCTTTATCGCTGCTGTGTTTGCTTTATGTCACATGCACTTAATCCCTGAGTGATGTGTTGTGTTTGCTGCATTGTGAAACGTTGTGTACACTGGGGGCTCTCTACAAATACCTGTGTATACCTGACCGTGCCGACAGGGCCTGATGCTTCCTGTATGCACACATCAAAAGCCAATCTTCATCGCTGCATCTCTATGGGGGATTCAATGTCCTATAATAACTACGCATAATATACACACACACGTGTGTGTGTATATATATATATATTACACACGTATATATATATTTTTTTTTAGGAAATACACAATACACACAATTCAATACATTTACTATGGGAACAATTTTCCTCCTACCCAGCGTTCACTTCACACTCCACAGTACAGAGTTGGGGTGGGGGGGATCTTTGTTGTAATTCCCCAGAACCTGGTTGGTTGAACAGAAGACATCTGAGTAATTTACAGGAACACAGCTCCCGGAACCACCCCGGTAATAATTGTTCCTACCGGAATATGAAGGAACATTAATACAATACAGATATGGCTGACATATTATAGAGCGTACGTCCAACCTAGACAGCCTGTACTGCGCAATTTGTTTTGGCAGAAATAGATCCCATTTTTGGGGAGAGATGTTCTATGAATAAACGGAATGATTATAGGTGGGTGTACCGGCAGAACTATCGGACAATAGGAAGGAGAATCTGCAATATGTTCAGCAGCTGCACTTCATGCATCAATACTCTGCATATATATCTACAATCAGTCATCTATCGATCTATGGTATCTATATAATCTATCTATCTATCTATCTATCTATCTATCTATCTATATTTCTATCATATATCTGTTATATATTTTGTATATCTATCTATCTATCTATCTATCTATCTATCTATCTATCTATCTATCTATATTTCTATCATATATCTGTTATATATTTTGTCTATCTATCTATCTATCTATCTATCTATATTTCTGTCATATATGTGTTATCTATTTTGTCTATTTACCTATCTATCTATCGATATATCAATCTATCTATCTACCTGGCCATCTTTCAATTTTCTGGTTTCAAACAGATCGGAGCAGCTGTAGCTGCCGTATTCATGTTTTAATTTTCTATTATCATTAACTGTCCATTTTTGTATTATCTGTCTATCTATCTATCTATCTATCTATCTATCTATCTATCTATCTATCTCTATATATTGTTCATTTGTCCACTTATGTATATATAATGTATCTTTCTATTAATATACCTATTATACATCTATTATTTAAATCTCTCCCTCTCTCTCTCGTTCTCTCTCTCTCTTTATTGATATATATATAATCTCTCTTTCTATTATTATTTCTTTCAAATTTCAAATCTTTCTCTCTCCTAGAAGTGTTTCCCTTACACAGGACCCTCATAGTACAGTAGTATAGAGGTTACATAGTAGCAGCGAGTGAAGTCTCAGCTTGTTGCTTATATGCCGCTAGGGGATGCAGTGACTCAACCCAGGGAAACCGGAGGGCTCAGGATCTGCAGCCAAGCAGCCAATCAGAGGCCAGCTTCCAATTTCCTAACTCGCAGCCCTTCTCCCTCCTAATCTCTGCTCCCTACGCTACTTGTTGCCATGTCCTACATTGACTACAACTCTAGCTGTGTGTTTCATAGCAATTCAGTGTCAGTTCAACAAAGCAAACGGGACAGCCATCTATTCAATCCGTCCCATGCCTCGATTTTAGCTAGCTCTGTTCTACAAACAGCTACACAGAATTAGGACTGCCCGACAATCGAGTTTTAGTAGATACAAGGGGGGTGGGGGGATTTAAGATCGTGGGCTGTCATTGGAGACGGTTGATGATATGTTAGGAGTATCTGTAACTTTTAATTTCCCTCATTGGCTGTTATTACAGTCAGCTCCGACCGGCCGGCTCTTGGCATGTGGGGGCAGTACGATCAGCCGGGCAGCATCGCCGAGTGCGATGTGACTGCCGTGAGCCTTGGATACTATAGGAGAAGTTAAAGGGCCACACTGCAGTCCCTGAGCTGTCAGGCAGAGTGGAGGGGCGGAGTTGAGTGGGCGGGACAGGGGCTGTGTGTGACTTTGGGTGTCCTATTCCCTCCCTCTCTGTGTGACAGTCCCCTCCCTCCATACTGATGACAGTGGAACCTCCTTAAGTTGCGTCTCGCCACAGCTGTCTGCGATCATTGAGCCGCCTGGCGCCATCCTGCTACTTTCAGAAAGAATGCCTTCACTGTAAAAAAAAAAAAAAATAGAGGCAGAGAAAACACGAGATCCGATCAAGCAGTTTGAACTTCTTTTCTTGGATCGCATAGCCCTTCCCCTGCTGCTTTTGTACTTTGTCAGAGGTTTGTGCTGACTTTCTTCTCTGACTCAGGGTGCAGACCCCCAACATTTCTGGGACAGTCACCTTGCTCCTTTGTCACAAGGCGCCCAGGTCTCTGGCACACCTCGACTTGTCCCATCGCTCATTCATTCAACTTGCTTTTATTTTTGCTTTCAACTTTTTTTTTGTTTATTCCATTTGATTTAAGAGTGCTGTTTTCTTTTTATCGCAGGTGGCAGACATCACTGGATCTGGTTTTTATTATTTTTTTATTTTTTATTGCTGCACTATCGTTTTTTGTTGTTGTTATTTTGCCAAACCATTGGACTTTCTGGAGCACACCGGGGAGTGAGAGAGCAGAGTGCCCGCTGCTTCTTGGCAATGGATGTCCCAGCAGCAGAGCAGACTCGCTGGGTCAGTAATCACCTTCACCCGGCCGTACTCAATGGACAGCACCACGATAGCCATCACCCACTCAGCCACTCGTATGTGGAACACTCCCAGTACCCTCTGTCCGAGGAAGTGGATGTACTCTTTAACATCGATGGCCAAGGAAACCATGTGCCCTCTTTCTATGGCAACTCCATGAGACCAGTCCAGAGGTACACAGCGACCCACCACAGTGAGTGCCACCCCAGCAGCACTTGTTGCTCACTTACTTACTATCTAAGCAGCCATGTCAAGGCTTGTGTATGTGTTGTTGTGAATACTGATCAATTCACAAAGCTTGAACACATAGATTTATTTAATTTTCAAATAGTTTTGACCTTATCAGACTTTAATTTTTCTTTAAATAAATGTGTATTAAGCTTTGTGAATGGAGCCTACCTTTGTACCATGCATTCATATTTTGAAATTGTTCAGTTACCATGCTCCAAAATGTAGGCACTAAAATACTATGCTGCCGAACCGTGCAGCCCATCGCAGAGTGCACGGTTCGGCCAAGCCAAGTCTATATGAGTCGGTGGCTTGCTGCATGAATACAACGTGTGATCTAGTATTTTCACAGTTTGTGAACAGTTTCCTGCCCTGGTATCAGTGTCTAGCTCTAACCTCCTCCTCTTCCTCTGCTGCCTTTTCATACCTGGTAGAATCTTTTCACACTACAATAACCAATAATGGCTTATTTCACCACCATATACTTTCAGTGGCTCTAAAGAGATCCTAATCTGCCTGCGATGTTTACTGATTTGTGTCTCTTTAGAACAATGTTATTTCTCGCGTTCCCTTGACTGTAATAATTCTGAGCTACAATGGTGCTACAATGTTGATGGAGCGCAGTGAAGTTCTAAATGCCATGCAGCTTTAGATTTAGATGCAATCAGGCAGCAATCCAAAATATTAAACATTAGTTGAATACTGAGAAAATATAATGTTACTTTGTATTTGCATTTAAAAAAGGGAATGAATGGGTCAATATTTTGCAGTCATTAGTTACATTTAGAGTACGTTATTATTAGAGTACGTTATTGAAGCTATTCGTGCTTCTTATTTATCACATATTTGATTTAACGCTTAGTACAAAGGTAATAATCGGCTGCACATTTTTATTACATGTCCTAAACATTTTCAGTGTCCTGAAATCTTACTATACTAATGTCTTACTTTAGGTCAAGTGTGCCGCACCCCAATTCTGCACCCCTGGTTGGATCATAGCAACAAGACCATAGGAGGACCTCATGCAGCATCCCCATGGAACCTGCCTCCCTTTTCCAAGACACACAGCCCCTCTGGACCTCTAACCGTGTACCCTCCAGCGTCATCTTCATCCCTGGTTACTGGACATTCCAGTCCCCACCTGTTCACCTTCCCTCCAACTCCACCTAAAGATGTCTCTCCGGACCCTTCCATTTCCACCACCGGCTCCAGCGCTTCTAGCCGCCAGGAGGACAAGGAGTGTGTCAAGTACCATGTGTCCCCCGACTCCATGAAACTAGAATCCTCTCACCACAGATCATTGGGGGGAGTCCCCCCTTCAGCCCACCACGCCATCTCCAACTATCAGTCCTATGAGTACGGCGCTGGCCTCTTCCCATCCAACATCATTGGGGGATCGCCTACAAGCTTTCCCTGCAAGTCAAGGCCCAAAGCACGATCGAGTACAGGTAGGAGCCTCCTGCAAAGTCTATCCGCTTTTATATATTCCTTCCAAAATCTTTTTCCGACAAGGCTTCTTCTATGTCGGCGACATTGAGATGTATAGTGCTTTGTGTGATACCTTCTGCTGCGTAGTCATTTACTAAGGGGCATCGTTTTTGTGCCATTCTAAGAAGTGTACAGATTATATTTTCTTTCGAAAGGATTAGATTCTGATTAGGTGTTTGAAGCCAGAAAATGACAGCCTTTAATTAATGATCTTGCAGGTTCTGATCAGCTTACAATTCAGAGTGTGCAAAGGTGGGATTCCTTGCATTGCATACAGCCCAGTTAGAGGGATACATAAAATAATGGATCATTTATATTCTATATATTATATACAGGTCATATATATAGATCAGACGCTTAGGCCAGCGCAGATCCTTAGGAATACATGCCATTAGAGGGGTGTGAAGCTGGGGGCATCCATATACAGCTCTCTGTTCTGAACTTTGCTGCTCTGTGTGAAATAAGAGAGCAGAAATAAAGCAAACTCCCAGTGTCAGAGCCTGGCCTGGGATGAGATGTGTTTTCAGGGGGTTTTTCCAGGGTAACATTTGCTTTGCTTGTCTGAGCCGGGACTGTCTCTATTTAGTTGATATGTTTGAGTTAATCCAATTATTTTCAGACTGCTGCACGCGACAGTTTCATTGTTTATCCAGCGCCAAGAAGTTTAATAGGGTCCGGATGTGGTCAGGCTGACCAGAATAGAGAGGATCTGCCTGCGCTGCACACAGGGCTGGGGAGATGGCTGTCAGCTGCCACCGCACATACACAGTGCCAGCACCGGGTCTAAAGACATATATAGCCTGCTCATGGACCTGAACAGTGCCTGATCATGATCACAAAATCGGACAGTCACTGCCATCTGTGGGACTACAGGTTTCAGCATGCTCTACCTGCACACCACTAGGGATTTCTGCAAAGTGCAGCAGACTGCTACTAGTTACACAGCTCATTCATATTTATTTATTATAATAATCTTTTTAGTGTGATGTGATTTATTAAAACACGTAGATAAGTACCAGTTATCACATTTAAATGTAAACAGCCACTAGAGATAAACCAGTTAGCGTTATGTGGATAGATGCAGACACAAAAGGAATGATTAGGGCTAATTTACTATAGGAGTTGAGATTCTCTACAGAATAAATTGTGGGGATATTCATTTTAATTATCCAGTCATGTGCAAAGCAATATTGCTTATTTGTTTAATCTGCACATACTGTAATTGAAGTGAATATTCACACAATTGATTGTGTAAAGATTCCAAACTCCTTTAGTAAAGTGGCCCAGTTGTGTGAGAATGTATAAAGCGTCAGCCTGGAGCAGTGAGTTGCCACCGTAGCCACCATAGCCCGGCTGCAGCAAAGCTTCAATGCATCATTCAGCCCATCAGCGAGCTGCTATTTGGAGAATTAGGTCAGCCTTGGTTCTCTCACCCACATGAGCTGTGCTGTAGAAAAACCCCAAGCTCAGGTAAACAAGAAGTGTCAGCGGTAGTCATCCATCACTAAACCCCAACCCTTAAAATAAAAAAAAGTGTTATGTGAATTGATACTCAATAGATCTCTTTTAATTGCATTATCTCCTAGCCTAAAATAAGACATATTAATGGTGATAGGAAGAAATAGAAAGTAAAAGCAAAGCTTAGGGTGCTCTTGATGGTCTGTGTTAGGATCTATATGAGTTTTGTCTGTGACATTTATGAAGTGATAAAGGCTGGCTTTGCTGGAAAAGCAGTTCTAAGGTGGTGACTGTGCTGCTTAGAGTACAGGAAACAGGCTTAACATGGGTTCAATGTCTTTTTCTAGAAGGCCTCCCACATCTTAGCAGTAAGCGAACTGTCAGCTGTAGGATGAGGCCTGAGTCTTGTGCACCTCCGAGCTGCAACAACATGATGACAAATAAGTGATTGACATAAGATTATTTAAGCCCTTCCCACTCCATTCTTCAAGTAAATTCTTTATTTTTGGTGCAAAAAGAAAAGTCAGACTGAAAAAAAAAGGCACCCTGGCAAGGACAGAGGCAAGAAAGCATTCGGACAGGTTGTAAGTGACAGCTGATTTCCTAATAGCTGTCACAAGTCAGTCACTTTTATTGCTGTAAAATAAAGAGTTGCTGCATCGTAGAATCCTATAGGCGGGAATGCACAGGCGATTGTGCAAGCTTATTATTTACTTAGTAACTGAAAGTATGATTTAGTTTTTCACCTTCCCCATTTATCCTTTGTAGGGCTTTGTAAAGCGCCGCTTACACGATCAGTTGTGCTCCATACAAACACTTACTCCCTTCAATAGTCTGATTGCTCTTCAAAGGCCAAGTGCTCCAACTACAGTGACAAATATCAATATTTTGTCACACATTGCTTAGCAAGAATGCACCTATTTTCAATGGCAAACAATGGAAGATATACTTAAGCCATTAAAGTAAACAGGGCCTCTTCTATTTACTACTGTTCAGAGGCAAAACCTTTGAAAACAGTCTCTTCAAACCCACCTGGAAAATGATGGTTAGAGTACTGTGAAGAGTGAGGAAGGGGGAAGGAGGGGTCGGGTGTTTAAATAAACCACAGCAGTATATGTTACAGAAACCTGAAAATGTTTGATGCTAACTTGAAAAAAAAAAAAAAGGTTACTAGGTGTTCAGCTGAGCATGAAAGCAGTGAGGTCATGTGTCACTAACCTGTCCAACTGTTTATATTTACAGAGCAATGGAATGTTGCTGGTTCCATGTAAACAAAGCATAGTTATAATTTTTATTGTAAATTTATTTCATTTATTGTATAAACTTTATCAAAGTGTTTCCTCCCAGATACCGAGGCAAAACAGTCATATTTTCATCAAAATATATCCACAAAGTGTACATTTAGTATTGATCATAGTAGTGCTAAAAGATTAACAATAATAATAGTCCTGTTAATTTTTCTTTTCTTTTCTATTCTTTAATCTTTTACTCTCAAACCAAATCATGTTTCTAAACTTGATGATTCAGAGTTGCATGCGGATATTCCACTAGAGAAAAATGACGCCTTCAGCAAATTTCTGTATAAAAAGTTACAAAAGTTATTTATGGTGCCACTGAACTAATAGCTGTACATATTTTTGACCAATGAGCCTTCTAATTATAACTTATATGAACTTAGTACAGTGAAATATCCCTAAAGAAATAAAATATATGTGTACACATGATAAGGATTTTTTATCGACAGCGTATGCATTGGAGTTTTACATGCTAAATTGAGTATTTCACAAAATGTTAACCCAGAGCACTTTTATTAAAACAAGGACATTCCCTCCTATGTAACACAATTCAGTTTGCTTCAAATTATGACTCCCTATAGTCAATAAACTGGCATAAACCAGGAGAAAAGGGAAGTCTAGCTGGAATGTAGTCAAACTGGCTAATTCCCACTTTGATGAATGTGCTTCAGTATGTCTAGTTACTGTAGTACAGTTAGGATAGACTAGCAAAGAATGATGGGGGATAGAGTTACACAAATAGCACAATAGATGTTGCAAAGATATTTCCCCCTATTATTAGTAAATCAAGACCTGTGAAATTCTGATAGGTATATTTACTAGTCCAGCAGTTTTTGAATAGCTACTTTTAATGCATCTGTCATCAACTATAAACAGATACATTTTGTGGCAGCTTCGTAAGGTGTAAATGGATTCACAACTGCATGTAGATTTTAATGTAAGGAATTTTTTACCTTGGAGTAATTTCATGCTGGCTCAACAAACCTAGATTTATTTAAATTTTCTGACCAAATGTAGAGAAAGTTTTACATTTATTATTTAAACTGTCCTAAAACTCTCTGAAATCCACATATATTCCCAGGGTGCTATAAAAATTCCTTTAGTACGTTGTCCTAATACTGTACACACAAGGGTCGTTACTTACTAAAGCTATGTGTGTTTACTTCAACTATCTAATCAGGCTATAGGGGCTAATGACCATCCCAGAGTGTTTTGAAGACAAGTTTGCGGGTATGTGTAAATCTTACGCCCCTTAGCAAATTTTCATAGTACGAGGGTTAACATATCTGCAAAACAGTAGCAAGCATAAGCTCCACTAGAGTGCCGTTAAAATTGTGCTATAATATTACACAGAGCCATTTTATTAAGTGAATGCCAACAATATTACTTCTTAAATGCAATCTAATAAAATCCAGACTTAGCTGTGTTTGGAGTAAATTAAATTATTATATATTTTATTGCATTGTTCCCTCTATTCTAAACAACTAGATTAGCTGTTTTACTGACTCAGAACAGATTGATAAGCAAAAACTTTATCAGTAATCAAGGCAATCTATGACTGTTTAGTGATCTCTGCACTAAAAGGTTTTAAGAGCTCAGGAATGTCAACAAAATAATACCTATTAGTAATCTAGTGCCAGAAAATACTTGCAGCAGTTTTTGTATACATGCTAGAAACTAAGCATATGCTTGTATTTAGCACTTTGTTTTCAGTGTAATACCGTTATTATTGTTATTACTCGCTGAAACACGCAGAATGTGAATGGTTTTCCTGTTTAATATGCAAATGTCACTAGTAGTTACCACAAGAAGGCTCAGTCAGCAATACTGTGCTTTCACTTTTGAATAATCAGATATAAACTAATTAAACCATGTAGTAAAGGTGATGAAAATGTACCCACTAATGGTAATCTATGGTGAATTCTATATAGAGTATACACCAAATTATGATATATACATATATAGTCTTAACAATTAAAACACTTGCAATCAAACCGACAGGCCAGGTCAGGTTAAGGGAGGATTAAAAATAATAAAATGACAGTGAAAGAATATAAGATGATAAGATAAGCTTGACTGCATATTTGGTGTGAACCCAGATCAATGGGGTTTGTGAAAAATCAGACCCCATTAGTCTATAACCATGCTGTAATGTCATTTGGCAGAGTTAATTAATATAGTCATGCTGTACTGAAAAGTTGAATAAAACATGGCCGTGCATTTAGAATTACTATATCCAGGTGTGGGAAGTTTGATCTCATTTCACTTAACCCTTCTACTGTTTCTTTCTGATTTGTCCCAGGCTCACGTAGTCACGCGATTCTTCATTTATAATCATGTGCACTTGTTTTAGGAATCTTCACCATGTATAAAAATATGTAGCACGGGAATTAGGCTCCGTCACGCACTGTTCTTCCAAAAAGATTATCAGATTGCATGGATTCTATTAAATGTATTATTCTACAACCGCCATGGTTTCAGTTTAAAAAAAAAAATCCCGAAATAGATGCAAGGCAAGCATACGCTTTTAGGTGTTATTTTGCTTGTTCTTAGTGATATAAACAGAAGTTTGTATTTCAAGTAGTGTTCAAAAAACTTTTAAACTAGTACTATCCAAAACCTCATGTTTCCTGTTTTGCATGGTTTGTAATTTCGATTATACTTTGCATATTATTATGTTACTAGGTGACCTGCAAAAGAGGCTCACAACCAGTAGTATGTGTACCCCACGGGGGAATTTTGAGAAGTTCAGGAGGTACATCTACCTAATGAAGTACATTTGCAACAGTTTAAAGCTTTCAGTAACAATAAATCATTTTTGAAAAAGACCCGAACAAATCACTCAAGCATTAGGGGTGGCTTGGAAAACATTTATGCACTGTTAACAGTACAGACGATAAATGTGTGCATGTCAAGGGGTATTTCAATTAGGCTGACCTACAGCAGCGGGGTTTGGCAAACCTTGACTTAGGAAAAAGGCTAATGTAAGCAAAAAACGTAGACCTAGACCCCAGCAGATCACGGGCTCTTCCAATATTAGGTATCACAGGCTAGTAATCGCCTCAAATCTCAATGTCAACAAATATTTTACAAGTAGTCCTCCTTGTATAAGAGTAGCATAAACAGCCCTTTTTGCATGCTCTGTCTCAAAGTATAGGGAGCAGCTCCTCTATGGGCCTAGTGCAATACAAAACATAACATGGCTACCTCCACTCAATTCCATTTCTTACAGTGTTGTTCGGTTTGTAAGTAGTAGATATAGGAATAAATTACATTAGGCCCTACATATATGCAGTGCTTTTATAATTAAAGAATATACTTCCCAGGAGATATTTAGTCACTTAGACCACTCACATATCACTCATAAAATAGTGGTTCGAACCAGTGGGTGATTTCGAGTTGAATCTAACAAGATTTTATTTTCTTTTGTAAAGTGATCTTTGCAACAGATATTCATTAGAGTTTGAAACGTGTACAGGCATAGAATATGGGGTCACTTGCTATAGGGGTCATTAGGGAGGTAAACAAATGCTTTCAATTAGATCTTTGAGGGACATGGAGAACATTGCTAAAAATTTTAATGTGTTGTGCAATGTTTGTTCTTAAGTTAGTGATTTGAACTGAATTGAAAGAAACAGAAAAATGTGAATGTCAATGTTGAATTTTAATGCCCCCGAATAAGATTGCATCTAATAAATGTGTGTAGTCAGCACTTTATCTATATGTAGCCCTGACATTGACGATAACTGCCTCAGTTTTAAATCTTTATGGTACAGCTGGTGTGGTTGTCAACAAGCGGTTAATGCCATGTCCTTATGATGTGTCCGGTATAGTTTAGGTCTAAACTTTTTCATTGAAAGAAGACAGCACTTAAGGAGTGTTGTAAAGTAGGCGCCTGCATCTATTACTGTACTCTGTAAATGTTAGTTTTCTGTTACCTTTTTCTGTGCACTAGTTTTGACACTAGTTTCTATGTCCCAGAGCTCAATGTGTTAATTCCTCTGTAAACACTGCTGCGCACCAAAAAGCTAATGGATTGAGCAGCACTTGCCTTTACGTATTCCAGACATCTCCACTGTCTTACTTACCTCTGTTTCAAATATTTTTTTTGTGCATTTAAGGGATTATCTGAAAATACTACTATCTGTGCTTATGTAATATGTTATTAGGAATGACGTGGCCTTTTACAGATTGTATACATAGCCATGCATTCCTTTTCTTAGGATACAATCTTAATTTTAATTACAATAATAAGGCCTAGAGAGAACACATGTGTTTAATACTGCTAATACTTTATAGGTAGGCCAACCATACTTATGTATTTTTACATAGGCTAATGCAGAACATAGGCAAATACTGTATATGCAATATACCATCCAAAGGTTTATTTCTAATCAAATGCCTTCAAAGTCGATCATCGTGATCTGTATTGCTATGTGTGACACTTTTCCCCAGATTCTATTCCACGTGATTTTAATAATCATTCTCATTACTGACATTCCATTGGGTCATTTCCTGAGGGTGTAATACTGGCCACACAAGTTACAATTTTATTGTACACTCTTTTTTAGACCATGTGATGCATGAACTACCTGATCAAATGGATTACTTAGATGGTTAGACAGAACCTTGCACTATGTAGTATCCAAATCTTAAGAAAATTGTAAGGCATCAAATATCCTTGGCCAGCTTTAGTTTAACAAATAGATATATTGGTTTATATTGCTTCTAGCAAGTTTTGACATTTTTATGATTTTGTAAAATAAAAAAAAACTAATTCTACCCTCTATGTGCTTCCAAAAAAGTATACAAACCCCTCCTCCTCTCTATCTATCTATCTATCTATCTATCTATCTATCTATCTATCTATTTATCTATCTATCCATACATACATTGTATGGCCTCGCCAGATCTTTTAGGAAGCCTAATGCCTTTGAATTTGCTGCACTTCACAATGCCCAAATAAGGGTTTCTCCAATAGGACCAATTTACTCATGATGATCTGTCCTGTGTTTTGCCATTCAAGTTAATTGAATTGGATCCTTAGAAAACACAGTACCATTGTAGGTTGTGGTGAGGGGAAGCCCAAGAAATGTGGACTGTACAATTATTTTACAGGCGGTAAGTGATGACCATTATTTTGTCCCGCTAGTATTTGTAAGTATCCCGTTGGTTTCCAAAAGACCAAACTGGGGACATTTGTGAGCTACCCATACACACAAAAATTGGGCCACTTGGCCTTAGTCTCAGGTGGTTTGATCTTTAAAATATGTGGCCGTGCACATGTATGGCTAAGCTTCTAGAAAAAATGATCATTTGCCAAACTTGTGGATCATTCAGGGGCAAAAGGAAAGTAAAAAATGATTGCACATATGCACTGTACAGGTGTTGGGAAAACTGATTCAAATGGTATCTGATCAGATAATTGGTGTGTTAGCCTGAATTTCCCTTGTGTGCATATTGTGTGCAATTATTGGCAACATTTTCGTGCTGGTAGTTACACAGCAAAGTCACACAGTGTCCCTCGAATAGCTATGCCTATGTTCCAGTAACCCAAGATGTAAGCCTTCCCAGTTACATATGTGATCCAATATTGGTGGAAAGTTGTAACCCCCTCATGTGACAATGAAGATCTCAGTTGAATGTAAGATTTGTTAAAAACCTTCTTGAACAGCAATCACCAGTCTATATAATTATGTGAGATCATTGCATGACAAATCATATGAAATACAATATAACAGCTAAAATCACTCAGAATAATACACTTATATATGAGATATTGCATGACCCATTCAAGCCTATAGAGGTAGTTATTATTGACTGCACAAGTCTGATCTTCCTTCCAGGAGAATAACAAAGGTGTGTGTGACATCCAGATTGAACCCATTTAATGGAAAAAGCAATCAGTCCATAGAGATTAATCCTTATTATCAGTCAATACAAAATTGACTGTGTAACTTTACAATAAGTCGTTTCTGAACATCTCGGGAAACATCATTGTGGCCTATTAAATATATAAATGGATTTTAATGCATGGATTTTGCTTTCTAATAGGTGTAAAAAGACCAATACAGAAACTTCTGACCACCAGTGTATTCTGGAATTACAAATACATGGCTTAGGCCTTGATTCATTTTGTAATATCTGAGTCAGAGTGTAGAGTCAGATGGGTCAGGTGGGTAAAATTTGTTGAGAATATAAATAAGTCCCTAACGGCTCATGTATTTAATTTTTTTAATGTTTTTTTTTTTAAAAGAGCCAACAAAAGCAGTTAAGTGAAGCAAAAGTTAATCTTTTCTCCAGCCTTGGAGTGCCTTGTAATATGTTTGAACTGCTTGTGTTACTGCAATAGTTCAAATGCGTCTTAAAGCACTCTAAAACTATAGCAAATGCATGTGTTTTTGCTGCTTTGCACTGTATTTCATCAAAATGTTGGGATGTTCAACAAAAAAACAATTATAGGCAGTGAAATTTCCCTATAGTAGTAGTTCCTAATGTTTGGTACTTGTAGCCCTATGGGTGGATATGGCACATCCAAGGGGTGCTTCTGTTTGTGAAATTAAACTTGAAAGTTTATCTAGCCAAGTTATGGTTAGTTGGAACCAATAGTCCTCCATGAAAGCAGTAGGGAGCACAGCAATAAGTAAGTTGCCAGGTGGACAATAGATTCCAACCTTTATTTAAAACAGACGATTAGAGTAGCAGGAAAGGGTCCAAAGGACAGAGGGATCCACTTAACTAATTAGTACATCACACAGATCTTGCATCTCTGCTTCATGACTAGGAAAAAACCGCCAATACTGTAATCTAAATAAAACCAATAAGAGTGCACCACTCTAGAGCTATAAAGTTCAGTAGCTCTCATTTCAAACCCAAAGTCCAAAAATGAATGGGTTTAATTCTCATATATTTTTGATAGTGGGAGGAGCCATTCAAATCATTCAATGAGGCCCCAGAGCTAACTGTAACACATACAGAGCCTAAAGCTGGCCATATACTGTGAGTTTTTCCTCACAGGGCAGAACGAGAAAAAACTCTTCATTCCCTATCAATGCTAACAGCGTGAAAGGATTTGCCATTTCCCCTGCCGGGCTATACACTGCTGTCAGGATACCTAAACAGTTACTGACTTCAGTCACTGTTAACATCAGATTTTTTGGACTGGCTCCTTTTAAAAAGTTGATGGTAAAATCGACTGTTGATTATTTGGGCGGGGTCGAGTTGGCAGGACTTGGCCAAAATTCAATCAGTGTATGGCCAGCATAATAATAATAATATTCCAAACTGCTCACAAACCTGAAATAACCGTTTGCTGTTTCAGCAGCATAAATAATTTTTTTGCATGTCTCCGTTTATATTTATTGGATTTATGATGGAAGTCAGATATTTTCTGTTTTAGGAATGCTTTATTTTTCTTCAAATTAAACTCAATATACTGGATTAAAATTTTAACAAGTACTGAACTTTATATAAAACAAACTGGATTAGTTATTTTGCTGTTTCTTAATATTAATAAATCAATATATTCTTCTACTTAGTAGCTACTTTGTGGTGAGTAAATATATTTTAATGGTATGTAAGATAAGTACCATTGGGGGGAGGGGGGCGTGCCTTGAAGGACATTTGTTGGAAATTCGTGTTTGGGAAAGACTGTGTCCAAAAGTTATCTATCCCATTTCTCACATCTGTGAAAAAACGCATTTGTCTGGTAACAGTGTATGATTGTGTATATAATTAATTTTAGATATAATTCTCTTTTATCATAAACGTATATGCTACAATTCAGTTCAAACATATATGCTACAGTTCATTTCAATTTCAGATTTTCTTATGTATATTACCTAAATGGGTTATTTAGTGTCTGGTAAATCAATATCTGTTGGAGATGGTAAAAATGAAGCTACTTTAATATAATGATTTGTTGGCATTGTATGGCATTTTACAAACAAATGCCATACAATGCACACCATTGTAAGATCACTACTTTTCTCCAGCCTTTTTAGCAGTGTACAAATGATGGGTTATGCCTTGTTTGCCAGCTTTACCAGGACAGCTGATTGTTATGGCTTCACTTTACTTTTGTTCTCTTTCTGATGACCACAGCTTAAAAAGATATTTTTAGAGCTGTGGAGCATCAGGGTCACTGACCATATACATACATAGACATATGTGTTGGTCTTTGATAACTGTTTGTATTTAGTGTGCTTCAGACACCTCTGGTCTGGCTTCTCGGGAAAACAATTATGATCATCAAGGTTTTCTAACATGTCTAATTGCCAGTTCCCAAAGAAGCCCTTGGCGGCAGTGTTTGAGAGTACTTCATAAACATTAGATCATTTCTAAAAATGGCCATATCAGGAGAATGTCATCTAATGTCTATGGATACCTTTAGGCCACCAGTACGGCCTATTTGGGTACCTTACACATTCATGCCCCACTCAGGGCTTTTTGATTCTCTTAAGTGTAGGGAACACACAATAGGTTGGACTTAATGGACTTGTCTCTTTATTCAACCTCAAATACTATGTAACTATGAACAAGTCTACATTTGTCTACATTTTATTGATTTATAGCGTTATTCACAAAATGGTGAAGAGTTTGGAGAAGGCAGGAGAAGTGAACAATCTAGCCCAAAATAGCCGATTTGGAAAAATTCTCTAATTCAGCTCACTTTCCAGTTCAGCTATGTTGTCCTAGATTGTTCACTTCTCCTGCCTTCTCCAAACTCTTCACCCTTTTGTGAATAACCCTGTTAGTCTTTGTGAGCATGTACCCCGAGTAATAACAATGACAGATTGATTTGTTTGAGATAGATATTAAATATGGCAGAAAAAAAAGATCTGGGATTTTCAAAAACTTATTTTTTTTTCCAGTCTCTGAGAAGATACATTTGTAACATTATAAACTGTAAGCAGTATTGCAGACTCACATGAATATAATTTATAATGTACATGATACGTAGTAGTTTACAATTCACTCCCTGTTGCTGATAAAAGTGATATGTTAGTAAAGGCAATGGGGTTCACTTACCAAAGAAGTACAGAATGTTCACTTTGCAAAGTAAATGTTCACACAGACTAGATATAGCTAGATTTTCGATCTGGTGTGTCTGCAAATCATCAATACTTGTTAGTTTGAAAGAAAAGAATGTAGACATTATAAAAAAAGTTTGTACTATGACAACTGATATGGGCAATGGTGCAGTACTATTGCGACTGATGATAGCAAATCTATGTTTGATTCAATTAGCTTAAAGAATAAGTGAGTTTTAAAACAGAGTACACTTACCCTTTCTTGAGATAACTATGCCCCCCCTGCTCAGATACATACTTAACTTGACCTGGCTGCCGCAGTCTCCAGCGTTCATTTACATCCCGACCTAAAAATGTCCTGTGCGTTAGTGGCACCTTCACAGTAGCTCACCATAGTTTTTATGGGGCTGTGTTCCAAGACTAGAGATGAAAGCCCCATAGAAGTCTATGGAAAGCTGCAGCACAGCTGTGGCCAGTGTTCAGATTTTCAGGTTGAAATTCAAACAAAAAGGATAACTACACCTTTTTTTATTTCACTTATCTATAAAGGAATAATGTAATGTAATGTATTTACAGGTTTTAAAAAACGTTATTGGGTGTATGTAGGGACTCCTTGGCTCATCTAAATAAGAGTTATGGCAGCCCTGAAATGTCCTCCGAATTGCAATAATGCCTTACTTTTTTATTAGGGCTGTGCAAATTAACGATTAATTTCTCGATTAATCGTTATTCTTTTTGATCGATTACATTTTTTTTGATTGATTACATTTTTTTTGATGGATTAAATTTTTCTTGAAACGTTCTGCATGAGCGCCAGCCAAGGCATTGGCCTATACACATACAGCACAGCAATGAAGTAATAAAATGAACTAGGATCACACTAATCCAGGACGTTATTATTCTGAGTTGCCCCACTCAAGCGGCGGCCATATTGAGTGGGGCACGTGAGATTAATAATGTGCTGGATTAGTGTGATCCTAGTTCATTTTATTACTTCATTGCTGTGCTGTATGTGTATAGGCCAATGTAGTTTGATCTGTATGTGCGTTATAATTAATCGAAATTAATCAATTAAAAAAAAATTCGATTAATCGAACACGAAAATTTTAATCAGTAACAGCCCTATTTTTTATTAGATACAGGTACACTGGGATATAAAGCCTTTAATATTCCACACAGCCTGGTGTCAGATGGGTGCTTTGTTCTTTTTATTAATTGTTCACATTTTATTTGTTTATTACATTAGTAATCATGCAATCTTCTAATGTTGTCAGATGAGTGTGATAGCCACAAGTCGCATACAGTGAAAGGCAAGGACCATGGTCTTGGCATGCATAAAGTATGCAAGAACTGAAAACATTTAATATGAGATTTATACATTTCCATGTATCAGGCTGAATTCAGCATAGCTGAAAACTCATTGACCCTTTTCAAACTCATAGGAAATTTTGACAGTCTCTTATCTTTCCTATAGCATGTATGTCTGACGCAAGCTTGGTGAATATATGCTTGCTTCTAAGAAGCAATATATTTAAAAATAAGAAAAAACCCCGTATAATTTGTAATGAGTGTGAATCAAAAATAGCTTTGATGGGCAAGAATATAATTTACCTTGTTTGGGAGATCGCCCCTTGAGTTGTAGTTCAGTTACTATCAGTGTATAAAACACTATACAATATAAACATTCAGTTTATAATATGTTATAAAAACTAAAGAATGTGCCTGGACTATACTGAATGATTTCTGCTTTGCTGTGTACATTGCACTAAGAATGTTGTTGTATCCATTTATATGTTGGGTGTAATTTTCTAGTAGACCCTTATCCTTGATCGGAACTCAACCATGTGTAATCTTGTTTTCAGAAGGCAGGGAGTGTGTAAACTGTGGAGCAACCTCAACCCCTTTGTGGAGACGAGATGGCACTGGACATTACCTTTGTAATGCATGTGGACTCTATCATAAAATGAACGGCCAGAATCGACCCCTCATTAAACCTAAAAGAAGGCTGGTAAGTGACACCCCAGCAGTTCTCTTTTTTCTTTAGTGTTCTGAATCAGAAAGGGAGGCCTTTAGTGGGAAACTGGCATCCTTAATGGTAGATTTACTATAGTACAAAATGTTTTCTAGGAAGGATGATTAAACATTTTGGTCCTACATTTTCCATCATATTACAGTTTGCCTGGTTTCTAGCTCTTACACGTGTTTGGTGTTAAGTTAGTTATATGAATGATCTTTGGCTTTCAGCTATCTTCATTAGTCAACAATGATACTTGCAATTAACTTACTAAGGGATTAATGATCTCTTCTTAGGATCATTTTAGGATGATGTTTTTTGCATATGTAACTACCTGCATATTGAGTATAGTAAAGCAAACCACATCTTCCAATCCATTTTGTTGTGCTTTAAGTGCTTTCTTCACAAACAGTAGTAAATGCCCATGATGGTGTTGTATAATATTTTCTAATTATCTAGACATAGATAATCAACTTTTTGGATGAAGATGATATATTTAATCGGAAAATAATTTGTGAAATGTGTTACAAAGGCCCAAGGGTTGAATTACTAAAGGGGCCAATGAATTATTGTATCAAACATCCAATCATATTCAAGTTTAGGACTATTTTTAAAAATTGTCCTGAATGTGATTAGGTATTTCAAGTGAGCACAGTTTCACTGGGACTTTTCTAGTAAGCCAACACCTACTACTACTACTACTACTACTACTACTACTACTACTACTACTACACCTTGCTACTGATACATAACTAAAACAATGGGGTTAATTAACAAGAGTAGGAGACAGACTGTTCACTTGACAAGCTTAACTTGTCACTTCACAGGGTAAAAAGCTAAACTATTTTCACTTTGAATACCCAATCATGTGCAGAGGGGATTAAAAAACAAAACAACAACAGGATTATGTCTTGTACGTGATTGGATGAGTGAAGCGAACACAGCCTCACTTTATTCACTTAGCTAAGTGAACATTCACTTTGCTAATTGGCCAATCTCTATTCCTTTAATACATTACCTACATTGTGTGTTTCCACATATTGTTCTTGTTATGGTAAAGCTGATTACTTGCATATTTTAAATAGCACTTTATAATAAAATCCTATAGTGTATTACTAATCCCTTGTGCTGTTGTAGTCAGTTAGGGAAGCACTTTTTTCTTTTTTTCAAAACAGGGGCAAGACATAGCTTTGATTTTTTGGCAGCTGTCTCCACACCAACCCCCTCCTTATATGAGACTCTGACTTCCCAGGAAAAATCTGCCGGAAATCTGAACTCCTTAGATAACTCCCAAGCAACAATTTCCTCAAAGTAAACCATTAAGTGTGTTGTACTGCAGGGAGAAAGGACTAAGGAAACTGTAGACTATTTAGATGGTTATATGTCATCACTTGTAAACACTGATCTGCACTATTGCAAATCTCATGCAGAGGTCATTAGGAAACTGGAATAGAAGTGCTCATTAACAAGCTAGCATTCTAGTCAACATTAGCAAACTAACATTCAAGAAGACAAAGGGTTGACTCAGTAAAGTAGTCATTTTCAGCCCAGGTTATTGTTCCTTCAAATACCCAATCCGGTTCAGGAGAATTTAAAAATGTAACATTTCTGCTAAGCCTAAAGTAAACAAATGCTAGCATAAAAATACTCTGTAAATGTGCAAAACTCAATGTAACTCTTGAAACACATATTTTCCCGTAATAACGATTTCAGTTATTTCCTGTAAACCATTTGTTTATGATACAACATTGTTTTTCTTGCAGTCTGCAGCTAGGAGAGCAGGTACGTCTTGTGCAAACTGTCAAACTACCACCACCACACTGTGGAGGAGAAATGCCAATGGCGATCCCGTGTGTAATGCCTGTGGGCTCTATTACAAGCTGCACAATGTAAGTGTCTACTGTTAATAATGAGAATACTCTGTTTCATCTTGCAATTGGTTGTCTCAGTACTCTGAAAAATGTGCTTTAACCAGTTAGACGTAATAATATGGATAAGTAATTGGAACTTAATGATCGGTGATAGTGCTCCAGGTCTCATGCTGACAGGAGTGTTGATGAAACAAATAATAATATTACACTGCCCCACTTTTAGCCCCCCCTTTTTTTTTCTTTGTAGCAGAAACCTGGCATGTGATTTTAGAATTTTTGATTGGAATGTATGATCCTTTGAATAGTTGTTTTTATACAGTTACGTAATATGGAAGTATTTCTTTAGTAGCAAAAGGTACCTGCAAAGTATTGTTACTATTTATACGAGTGCCATTGTCTTTAAAGAATAATTAAAGCCTCCAGTGTTTTTGCATATATCTACTGCTAGCAAGCAGTAGATATATGCAAAAAGTGTAAAAAATAAATAAAAACGCTTTGAAAAGGGTAATACTTACCCGTGTCTTCCTCACGCGCTCCCGTCCGAAAATGTGAAAAATCTCGGGCGGCCGCAAAGCATCTTGAGGCGGGCGCATGCACAGATCACATTTTCGGCCGGGACGCGAGGAGAGACACAAGGTAAGTCTATGGACGTGTGCACCCGCATGCAGACACCGTGGGACAGGAAGTGCCAGCAAGCCCGGAGGAGTCAGCGCTGGAGGGACAGATGAAAAGGACAGGAAAGAAGAAGATCGGATTAAGAAACATCATTTAAGTTAAGTGCTGACATTAACATTGGGGGGAGGGAAAAACATTTTTGACTTTAATGTCACTTTAACTAATAAATACTGTGTATATGCAGCAGGTTTATCAATAACTTTAAAAAATGGAAAGAAAAAAGACAAAGCAAATCTTTCCAACTCATTTTGCCCTTGTATGGAATGAAAATGATTGCGACATCTATCTAATCTGCTGTTTGGTGTCTATGGACAGATGAGCTGTGCCCTGCCTGGCCAGTTGCAGCCATAATGGTGACAATCTTTATATTTATGCCAATGTCAGGCCATCATACTACTCTTCATTCTGCAGAAACAAACTGATGGCATGTGTTAGAACCTATAAAGTGTGCGACTGGTTTTTAACTTTTGGATCCCATTAAATTATTTGTTTATAACTGAAGGTTTAAAATGAAGGCAGGTTTCTTGGGCCAGGATAAAAAATAGGCTACAATTAAAAATAGGCTGAATTAAGAAGAAATATTGGGGTTGGCCCTTTACAGGGAGGATGGGCATATTTATCACTATCTTCCATTCTTAATAAAAGATCAGCCTATGTAAGGCCACTCTTACGCTAGATATTGACACCACAGGGTGTTAGGTGTGAGGCAATAATCTGCCCACGAAATTTGTTGTTGAATTTCCCAAGCATGTAAGTTAGTGTCATTGTCTGGGTAGGACAACCATCTTATTTCGAGGGAAAGAATTTCAATCGGCCCAAAATATTTAGCACAACCGGACACTATTTTTACTGAAATCGCTCATCTATAGTTGTCTGCATACATCCAGATATGACATGATCATCACCTGATAACCGTCAGATCAAAAAATTATCATATGTCTATGAAACCAGTGCAACCACTGCAAACATGATTTGGGAGCCAATCTTTGGGGAGAAAATCCCAGCACCTAAAATTTCTGCTGAGTGTGTGAATTATGCCTATGTGTACCTTACAAAACCACTGTCTGGTCTACCGATCATTAGTATGTATAAAGGTTTAATTTTATATTGAGAAATCTTAGAACAAAATGAAGAAAAGTCACCCACAAATTATGGAAAATTAGGATCTATTGAATTCTATGGTGACCACTGAATCTGGTGACATAATTTAGGTTTATTATGTGACTGTATGAGATTGTAATGTAACCATGCAGGTAAAATTCTTTAGCATTTGATATAGATTATGTACTCATTCTTAACAGATTGAGTAAACACTTATGATTTTGTAAATAAAAAAATGATGTATCATAGGGCTCTAGGAGACCCGAACTCAAAGCACAAAATTACTGAAACATTAGGGAGGGTGCTTTGGGGACAATGCAAAAACCTACTTTTTAGTTTTATATATGCAGGTCCTGCTTTCCAATTCAGGGTCATGTGACTTAAATCCACCACTACGGCACTGACTTCAGCATAGTCTTCAGTGAAAGTAAATGAACACTTATGTTGGTGCCCCTAATGTTGACCTAAAGTTGGACATGTGACCTGATTCTGGCTTTAGGTCACATCACCAGAAAATAGAATGCAAAGCTGACGGGTAACCTTCTTTACTCTGCTCTGACCTTACTCAACACCATGACTAATGTGTCACACACTAATGTGTGTAATTGTTTAACGTGGACCGAAACTTTAAGTTTAGATATTTTTAAAGTATTCATAGATATAGGAATTAGTCAGTTGATGGTCATTATATCTTTAGGTTAAAGCAGACACTCCTGACTGACCAAACTTAAGAATATGGTTAAGTTAGGCTGGACTTGTTGGGCCACTTGGTATTGCAAGTTTGAATAAAAGGCTGCAGATCGATATGTCTGGACACCCTCCTGCTGCTATTTGTCTTTACATTAACATGCTCACTGGGTATTTTAATGAAACAATTGTTGTTTGGCAGTAAGATTGTGCCTTTACATACATCCACCATCTGAGGTGTGTGTCTAACTTCATTGCATTCCCTATGCCATAACACATCATTGTTTTCAGACATGTTATTTTTATTGGTTCTCATTGCTAAAAATAACGGTGTTATGGCAAATAATGATCACTGCAGCTTAGTGAATAAAGCCAGATGAATGTTAAAATAAATGCATTTTATACACATTTATTTCCCTTGCCTGTTGACATGAGTGTCATTTTCTTTTTTTCAGTGAGATTGAAATAATTACATTTAAATTTAAAGTCAAATGATTATTATTAATAATGAAAAATAAAATAAAATCTGGCAAGAGCTTTCATAATGTTTATACACTAAGCTAAGTAAAAAACAACATTTCTAATGTTTTGGCAGCATACATGTTAATAACAATAAATTGAAAATTGGAAACCCTGCATATTTACATAATGATAATAATAAAAAGAAATACATCTGACTTGGCTGGAGCCAGATTTATTATTAAAGCACAGTTTTTTTCTTTTTTATCTTTGTGGAAATGTGCTTTTACATACAGTACCGTCAAGTTTTGAGGTTGTCCATAAACAAAATGTCTAGTGTTTTCACATTGTTTCTATAGATAACAGTCAATAACTACTAATTAGTAGTATATCAAAAAAGCTTTTTACAATACTTCTACTTTTACAATTTTCTTCAAAGCTCAGTTGATATTTTGCAGTAAACCAGAGAAATGCATGCTCAAATTACATTATTCAGGTGTAGGGTTTTAATCTCATTTAACATTAATTTATGCATTCATATTTATGCATATGGTTTTATAACAAGCGCAGGATACCTATTAGCAATCATTATGCACAACTGCTTTTAGTTCAGATCACATGTATTAATTGTTCATCTTCCAAAAATCCGGCAGGTTTAATTTTATTAGGAAATGCTAAACAAATATATTTACACTTGGCTGTCAGACCTCCTAGGTGTTCTCATCAGGTGTGAAACACAACAAGCCTGTAGCAGGATTAAACTTGCTGTATTTTCATTTCATTAAATATTTTCCTTTGATATGTACTTTAGATGGTGCAGTGTAAAATAGGTCATCATTTCACATCTGCAACTGAAACCTGTCTCATATTTCCAAGGAACATATATTCATTGCAGGCAAATAGCTTCTTGTCTGGGATAGAAAACAAGATTCCTGCTCTTGTTAACTCTTTCAAACAATTATATGTTACAACTATGTTATATTACTACAATTACTACAATTATTTTATGGCAAGAAGGCCTAAATGTCATTACAATGCATTAAGAGAGCCAGTGAATTAAAACTAAATTAAGAATTAGCATCTCAAATTAAATTAGTTAGTTAACCCATGATGTCATTCGATAATATACTACTTAAATTAGTTTTAGATGATCAAAATCTGTTATAATGCTGTTAATTTATGCAGGAAAGCTAGAAACGTACCCATATGATCAAGGAAAAAAAATGTATGATATAATTAGCGTTTTTTACATTTTTTGTTAAAAACAAGTATTCTTTGCTGCATGATTAATGGTTATGTTGCCACATTTTGCCCCATGGTGGATCTTGTACTCACCGGGTATTAAAATGTGTTAATGCCTCACAAAACAATTAACGTGCATATGTATGCCCAAACTTACTGTGTGTATGGGTTTGAGTCTCAATTAGTGTCTATTGCTGGCACCATATTTTTTTATAAATCCGTGCAGACGTCTGCTCTCACTATGTGCATATGCCTGGGAATTAGTGGGAACGTTTAAAAAACCTTGCTCCATTGAATATTGCTGCTCCATACCAATAAAGTGGGTAGCAGATCTTTGTATAAATTAAGTAAAAAAATGTACTGTAACTTATTTGTAGTTGTATCACTTTTTTATTATGATTTGGTTAAGGGTAAGCAACATGTTTATTGTTAAACATAGAAAACAAGAATTTATCGTCTAAATTTTTATTCGCTTTCAACATATATCAGTTTTAACAAAACTGTACATTTTCATAATAAGCTAATTCTTCAATTAAATAATTGATCACCCATTGTAAGCTACATCTTGAAGACTGGCCACCGAGCATACCATGTTTCCCCATGTAGATGTCATTTTTGTGTGGGCAATGGATGCACAAGCAAGTAAGCATGATTGTGCTGATCATGAGTGGTTCTGTTATCCCTGCTCACCCTCACTGGTTTGCTCCAATTAATTAAATCAGGCCCAATATGTTGCACCACTATGCTCTGCTGTATTAAAAAATAAGCTATAAAAGAAAAAAAAAACCCCAACAGTTTGTAGTACTACACGAATCTGACAATAACTATGTGCCTCACTTGTGGAAAATAACATAGACAATGTGATAAAAATTAAAGGTAGAATCATTTGTTTTTTTGTTACATATATTTCTCTAATATAACTTTGTTTGCACAGCATTAACACTTGAAGCTGTGTGTTTAAATGTTTATTTAGAGAAACTATCATTTTTCAAACTGAAGAAAATGTCAAGCTGTCAATATAATTAGCTTTATGTAGATTTAATTAATAAATGGAAATTCAATTAAACCTGCACACAAAATAGTTTACTGCAGCCATTTTGAGATGTATCATTTCTTGTTAAAAACATAACTATGGACACTTAAAGAAATTAAAAAATATGTTTTAAAATTGTGATATAGTATAATACAGTATAAGAACAGCAACAATGAAATAACAAGAAGAATAAAAAGCGCCTCCTTGTGATTAATGTTTCCCATAAAGCTCCTTGGGTTCCAACATCCCTGAGAAATAGTATTAATAGAAAATACAGTAAAATGTATCCAAAGCTTGTATTTATATATTATTTATATGATCAAGCAGATCATTAATCACAGTTAAAAAAATATGTGTAAGTAAATAACATTTCAAATTTATATTAAAAATAGTGTTATTTGTGCCTCTGTCTGGTTCACTATATTGTCTGAATTCTCCTTGATCGGTGTATTGAGCAGCAGCCATATTTATGTAGCCAAAGACCACACAGGACAAAACAAATTCATCATGCCTCAGCTTTTGAGATATTCAGAGACACACAGATCATTGTATATTCAGGTCCATGAGGGTGGGAGTTTATTGATATGACACATCACCTGATCAGAATACTAGTAATTGCAGCTTTTGCTCAGTTATAACGAGAAAAATCACAACATGGTGGATTTGGGTTCTCTATATCAGAATCATATCAGAGGTGATGTTCTTACACAGTTAACTTCCTTTTGTAGCTGGATATACAAAGCGGACATAACATTTAGAGTTACATTTTTATAAAATTAGGTCTTCTCTCCTGGTTTAAAATGTCCTTGCAACTTTGCATAATATGTATTAAAAAATAATAATTTTATAATCAGTTTTTTTAAATTTACTAGTATGCACTGACATCTAGGGAAGGGGAAGTAAGTGAATTAGCAATAGACAAGATTTATTTTAAGCTCTGTGTTTTACTGTCCATATGAATTGGCTTATGAGGAGAAATCTGTGAAAAGATGTTATTTGCACCTAATGTATAAATACATAGCCCATAATGCCCAGCATGTAGTAGCTGTGGTGTGAAGTTCAGTTATTACTGGCCCGAAACTGACAGCTGTCAGTAAAACTTGCCTATTTACATACACACAGTCTATAAGGCCTAGCAGATTTTGCACATACACATAGTCCATAATGCCAAGCAACCTATGAACATTACAAAGTTCATACAAACTATATAACATACAACTGTGTTTTAGAATGTGACAAGTGAGGACTGTATGCAGAAATGTATGCAAGTTAAACATTTGCATGTTGAGTATTTAACATGACTAAGTACACTCATAGACACTAAGTAGACTATTTCCTTCCATGAAACACAATGTACTGAACAGGCATAGAGCATAAACCCTATAAATAATTATTATAAGTAACTACCAAACTTTTTTTTGTAAATAACTATTAGCTTAGGTTAGTTTGGTCACTTATACATTACCATTATATTTTTAATAACTGTATCCTTGAAATACTGGTGCTATTACTTCACTGTCAGTGCTGTAGTGAACTTTTCAGGGAACTGGAAAGCCTGGTCAGGCAGACGCTCGGCAGGTGTCCACATGGGCTATAAAACTGACCACCCTCAGCAGTGTGCGTAGCTAATTAGTAAGATAATAGGGACTCGCTTTCAGGCTAAGCTCTGCAAGGATCACGAACAATTCCCTGCTCTTAATGTAGCGCACCACTGTTTTATTGGTTGACCTTAACATGCTGCGGTCATCCTTTGTAAAATAAAAGAACAATTTGCCATGTAGCTGTTAACTGATAGGTGGATGTTTCCAGCCTAATGCAATTAATGCAATGCAGTAAAACACAGCATGTAGTAGCTGTGGTGTGAAGTTCAGTTATTACTGGCCCGAAACTGACAGCTGTCAGTAAAACTTGCCTATTTACTAAATATGTCAGCTTTGTTGGGTTCATTGTGGTTCAAAGTACTAAGCTGTGAAATGCTGCATGTACAGTTCACAACCCACAGTTTTTGGACTTGAAATATGCAGGGTAAATCACCTATAAATTGTGTTGTAGAACATAGTGAAAAACAATAGATGACTATTATAAGTAAAGCTACTAAACAAGCTGTAAATGTTAACTCTGATGAAGGATTGAGGAATTAGGGTTGAGAATTGTTTTTACTTTTCTTTACTATTTTTCTGTTTAAGCAGGTCCAGACTGCTAACATGTACTATTTATTGTGTATAGTAATGTATTACTATGCATACTGCTAAGTCTATAATCCAGCCACAGTTTTTCTGTATTATTATGAATAATGACAACAATAATAATAATGATATTATTATTATTAATAATAATTTCCCTAAAAAAGACTTACTGATACATGAATTTGGTGTTGATTTACTAAAGGTGTCGAGATTGTTCACTTGGTAAATTAAATGTTCACCCTGGGGAGTGTATGTTTATTTTGCAAATTTAATATTCACTCAGCTTAGCAATTAAGGTGAAACTGCCTTTCCTTTAACTATCCAATTATTTGCAAGGGCAATAAACAAAAAAACACAAAATATGTGCTTCCACGTAATTCGAGGATTGAAGCAAACACAGCTACATTTTTCCGTCTTACTTCCTGTCCTTTCCAGCAACAGAAGCACATTTTCTGT
Source organism: Nanorana parkeri (assembly GCF_000935625.1). Lineage (NCBI taxonomy): Eukaryota > Metazoa > Chordata > Amphibia > Anura > Dicroglossidae > Nanorana > Nanorana parkeri. The sequence continues at coordinate 1,230,157 of NW_017306295.1, read as the reverse complement.
AGAGTACTTCTGACAATTCTATTGTTACTGTCTGTGCCTTCCTCTCTCAGAGAAACCAACCCCCCCCCCACCCCATTTCTTATACGGGCATCTCAGTGACAGAAGTAATGGAAAATCTACCCAAGCGAGTCACAGGCAAAAAAAAACTTGACAGAGGCATTTGCTTTACCTGTTGTTGATTCGCATGTGCCTTGTTTCAATCATTACTGCCAAATACATTGCCAATGTGCTTGCATGTACATAAATACTCTGCAACAGCTACTAAAGAATGAGAAACAAAAACAAATAATAAATTTTTGTTTAGATTAACAGACCCTTGACTATGAAGAAGGAAGGAATCCAGACAAGAAACCGAAAAATGTCGAGCAAGTCAAAAAAGAGCAAAAAGATCCATGATGTCCTCGACGATTATCCCAAGAGCAGCTCGTTCAGCCCTGCTGCCCTCTCCAGGCACATGTCCTCCCTCAGCCACATTTCACATTTTAGTCACCCTGGCCACATGCTGACCACGCCGACACCAATGCATCCATCATCTGGTCTCTCTTTTGGACCTCACCATTCCAGTATGGTAACTGCCATGGGTTAGACTTTACTGTTTGTAACTTGCATCCCTTTTAGGACTTTCCTCTATATTTTGAATTTTTTTTGGAAAGTGATGACCCTCTAAAATATGAAAAAGAAAATTGTTATTTAAATGCCTACACACAGTAGCGCATACAACTTTGAAAGGAACTCACTGTGGCATCTACGCATTCTTGACCACTGAATCTGGATCCCATTTGTGAATAAGCCATTGAAACCGTGACTCCCTCTTGATAAGGGTTTCTAGTGCTGTGAACAAAATGACAAACATTACAAAAAAAAGAACTTTATGCTGTACATTTTGAAGACTTTTATTTCTGCTTAGCACCTGTATGAAAAGCATGAAGGACAGCAAGATTATGGGAAGCCTGGCAGTCCATCGTAAGAGTGAATGAACTCTTAGGCTGCTTGACTCACAACGTGAACACACTGCTGGTCTTGTTTTCTGCAACTGGCAGAAGTTGTTTGATGCATTTAAACTGTAGACGGTTCATACGTTCAGGCTGTGGGTCTCTTCGCAGGAAGCACTGTCAATCCCGGGCAATTAACGTTACTATGCGGACTTTGTCAGAAAGGATTTGCAGATAGCCGTTCCTCAGGCCTCAATGCATTGTGAACAAGTTCCTGTAATTGTTGTTTGTATGTATAATTCAAAGACACCAAAATATAAAAAAGATGTAGATTTATTTCATCATATTATACAGACTGAATGGTTGTATAAATTTATTTACTGCTAGTGTAAAGAAACCGCTTTTATTGTTTTCATATTTTTTTCTTTCTTTAAAAATAAAATAGACTGCATTCTGTTGAAATGGGTGGTTGTCATCTACTTGTTTTAAAACTGTGATCGAATGCTGTGATCGAATGTTGACACATGGATAGACGTGAAAAATAATAAACAATGGAGCAATTAGAAAACACAGAGACCTGTCTGTATTCAGTATACATTCAAATAGCTCTGAATGGTAACTCTGTGCCGGCACCAATAAGGTGACTTGACGGAAGAGGCTGTGAAAAATCCCCAGTGACTTTCTTTGCTTGATAAAGAGTGTCTAAAGGTTAGATGTTAAAATAATACTACTAAGTGCTGAAGTTTAGCCAGCAAGACAATTATTTTATGAACTGTAGGAAATTAATAGAAAGCATTAGATGCTTATTATTTGATTTTTTTTACAAGGATTTTTTTTATTAAAGCAGAACTTTGTGCAGAATTTGTATTAACCCTTGCAGTGGGGCTAACCCTGCACTGTGCAGATTAAGTGCTCCTTTGTGTCTAAGTGCTAAAACAAAAAGTTATACTCACCTGAACCGCAGAGCTGGCTGGCAGCTACTCTGCTCCCTGAAGCCCATCTTTTCCTCTGCTCCAGAGATGGTATGTCCCTTGTCGTCCTCACATCCTATACACTGCATAGAACATGATGACTCAAAGATCCTTAGACCGCTGCAGTGGAGGGGGAGAGAGAGAGGCCTCATGGACCGGTCTAAGAGCAAGCTGGCTCCGAAGATCGGGTGAGTATAACTTTTTTAGCACCTAGAAACAAATGAGCGCTTAAAACCTTGCAGTGTTTTTGCCAGGAGTTATTTTTTAAGCTTCTTTTTTTTTTACAAGTAAGATTTATGTAACTTCCAGTAATGTACATGTCCTTATGAAAATGATTTGAGCACCATTGTACTATTAAGAAAGGTTTTAATTGTACTAATTTTAAGGTTAAGTTCAGACTATTTAATTCTGTATTTAGTCAGTGAATGTTCCTTAAACTTGAAACTGTGCTCTTCCCATACTTGAAATCTGCCACTTTCCCAGCAACGTATGCTCAACTTTCCTTTTCTCCCCAACCGCTCCATTCAGGGAGTAGCCACCTTGTGTAAGCTATAAGTTGATGAAGTCATAGCATACACATGCTCCCCATGTGGAAGGTCCTGTGTTTAGTGACTGACCCAGTGCTGTCACATGGAGTCAGTCACATGCACCTCTATACCGAAAATACCAGCTATGGCGCTGAAATACTGAATGTAGCGGTGGGAGTGTAAACAACAGGTGCTGCTGGGGATCAAGGTGAAAACAAACCAGTTTTTTTTAACCTGCATGGGCAAAGCAGAGCTTCCTTTAGGGACTCATTTACACCAGTCCAGTTGGGCTGCATTGATCTGCACTGATCAATGCAGGCTCAACAACATGGTACACAGAAAGCAATTGTTTTCTATGTGCCCTGTTCACGTGACAATGCTGCCTTGAGGTGACTTGCAGTGCGTTGCGTAAAATTGCAGGCATTCTCCATGTTTCCAAAAGGCACTGCAGTTCACCTAAGTCACTGTCCCGCAGCAGAACTGTGGTGCATAAAAATGAATGAAATTAAGTTTTGGGACATTTTCAAAAGATACAACAAGAAAAAAAATGTAAACAGTACCCTGTGTTGTAACAATGCAAGGGACCGCCCCCACTGCTCATACACAACGGACACAAGCCCGCACTCTAAATAGATCTTTTCAGCATGCAGACTGGTATGAATAAGTAATAAATGTCCTAAAATATAATTATAATGTTTACTCAGAGCTTTTTAATTCTTATATTCTATTGTGCATTGTTCTGCTGAAATATAAAGATGATCCCCAGATAGATAATAAAAAAAGTCAACATTTAGTTCAGTTATATACTCACTGAAAATAATAATATATATATTAAGTACAACTAGTACTGATTTCTTCTTTCTTTGCGTGCCCTGTAATGGTCTGTCATCCATAGGAATCAACCAGAGCTCTATTGTTTAGTGCGGGGCTAACTGTCTGACTCTGTGAACATGCTAATAGGATGGGAGAGTATAGAGATGAACTCATTAGTGTGCAGCTGCTCCTTCATTGTCCAATCAGCAGACCGGGCATGCAAACCGCATACCTCAGTTGCAGTACAAGGTGACAGACGTGGCTGTGTTGTTTAGCAGGGGCACACAGATGTCAAGAAAGGGTAAAAACAATTTCCTGGGGTACAATGAAAACATTCTAGTACTCTTACAGAATAATTGTAATTAATATGCCTGTATTGGGCAGGATTTGTTGAGTTGTTAAATCGACTGGTCTGATGCGGCATATTGAACTTGGGTACAACACACAAGGCAGGTGTTGTTATTTATAGCCTGTTCTGATCTGAAAGAATGCAACAGCCAAGCTCCCAACTCCACAATTCTCCGTTCATCTCAGTGCTATTTAAAAAAAAGAACTGTCCTGAGAGTAATCTGCAAGATGCTATTGCTGACCCCCTTCTAAAATACTAGCTATCTGGCGTTTTGTCACTAGAAGATTATTTTCCTACTGGAGCGACAATAATAGTTTACAGATTGATATGCATGACTCCATGTATCTCTTCATTTTCAGTGTTGCATGGAAATATCTCTTATTTATGTTTAATTATGAAGGCAATGCTTCTTAGTTTGAGGATGAATTGCTCCACAGTACAGGCAGCTACAGAGGTCAGTGAAGGTTCATTTGAAAGCTCATTTAATGCTCATTAAGAATATGTAAATATTTGAATGCGAACAATTTCTTGGTAAAAAACTATACCCCGCAACAATTTAATGTTTGAGGTGCCAGGAAGATGTCTTTTGCTCCAGAGCATGAGAACACCGACTGGACATGGTGGAGAACATTGAGTGGACATTTAGGAAACCTGTCCTATTGAACTAGAACTATTGTTCTATCCTGAGAAAAGTGGCACCAGCAGCATCTGCTTTTGCCATTCACCCCCCCTTCACTGACATAAACCTGCTGGCCTGGCAGAGCTCTGAAAGTGATTGAATTATGTCTGAATGTTGGACTGTCCTCCAGTGCCTATGAGCAGCCTTAATGTCTCTGCTTTCTAACAAGTCTTTAGTGAGTTAATCTTTAACTGTTTTGCATGTACATTTTTGGGAGGTACGTTAGGGTGCACCTAGGTGCAATGTGCAATAGCATGTGCTAAATGCGCGTAACATGCACTTGGCGCAATGCTCTGGTGTAAATAGATCCTAAAAGTAAGATTATCATTGTTTAGATGATCTCTCACAGGGAACCCTTTGCAGTCTCAGTGTCCTTATTGTATTTCCACTATGTATGTGTGCTTAGGTAAGATACATGTTTGTGTGTGTTTTTTTTCAATGATTTTTTAATGTATCATATTATATATTTTATTTTTTAGGTTGATCACTTTCACAAGGAATTGACCAAACTGCATGCTAGAGCCCCTATAAGAGAGCATTTTTCTCTGACCTACAAATGAAATTGGATGTTATCCTTTCACTCCCAGCGGTACAATTTTACCCTATTCTATATGAGGAATTATCTTTACGTACACATCGCTTATACAAGTAGAGGAAAATAGGGAAGCTGCCATCCATTGCTTACCTGATTTAAAAAAAAATGCTAGTTGCCTAGCTCTTGTGATGGCCCTCTGGTTGCATTAAATTGAATGAAGAACAAGTGTGCATTTCAGAAGTTCTGACTTTATTGGCCGCATAAAAATTTCAGAGCAATGACTCAAAATACTGAAGCTTCAGACAGTCTGGCATTTAGCATTTTTAGAAATAGGTCAGCTTTTGCAGCCTCCATATGTTTTTCAGCATGTGTCCTTTGAAACAAGCTAATGGCTGCTGTCGTATCTGAGAGCTTGTTTTAATCCTTGAATTGCCATGATGAAGGCCCTCTGTTTCTGGCTCTCTTGGACAGGGATAGCTATGATATAGGTGACATGCCATTGGCATTCAAAGTGGTAAAAGCTGTGGTACAGGATTCAGCCAATGATGCTAGCATTGTCACCTAAACTGATGACAATCATGTGAACAATACCTGTGAGAAAACTGCCAGAAGGAATGAGGCAATGGATAGTGAGCTATTATAGAAGTTATAGCTGTAGTTGGAGGCAGAACATAGTGTAGGTGACCTGTGAACTCCTGCTTGGGAAACAACACATCATAGTAAAGGGCATGCTCATACCAAAACGACAGCAATGAGATTCAACTGTGTGCCCAAATTGTTCCTTGACATGGTGGACCTTTGTCTCATATGTGTCTGCAACCAGAGGAGTGAATACCTACCTCTCATGTTGCATGCATTACCTAAATACCACTCCAATGAATAGAAATATTGCTGTAAAGTCTGCTAAAGAACTGATACTCCCTGGAGTGTCGATCTTCTGTTCCCTCCGGATGTGCTCAGTGGTTCCTTCTGCTGACCTCCATGTCACGACAGAATATCTGTATTTACATTACATTTATTTTGCTGAAGAGGGAGAGCCAGCTATAGATGCATGATCAATACTAGTGTTGTAATAAGCCAAAACCTACTTGGAAGTAGAGTGAGTCATTAGTATAAGCAGGAAATGACAATGCTGGTAGAATCCTGCACAGAAGCAGTGTACAGAACATCCCCTGTGTTTTTATAGTTGGCATAGTTGCGATGAAGCAACATTTTAGTTTTTTTTCCGGGTTTCAGAAAATCATAGCAGGTTGCACAAGATAACAAAGTATTTTGGTGAAAGCCACAAACAGTGAGATAGAGCAATGAAAACATACAGTAAAAGGCAACATCCTGATCATTTAAGCCTTCTTGTTCTGACGTAGAAGACTATACTGTCGAATTTGCTTCAAAGGATGTCAAAGGACAGTGTCAAAGGATGGGACAGTGGATGGAACCCTCCACCGGGGAAATCACTGACATCACTGGCATAATGGGCTAGTCGAGTCAAATATATATATAAAAAATGCTCATAACAAATGTTGTATCTCTGTATAAAAAATGGTGAGTATTAAGCAACAGTCAAAGTGGGAAAGGCATACTTACACCAAAATCGCATGTATCGTATGAGTGATCATCTGTGAACTCACCAGGGTGGTTAAAGTTACAAGCTTTGAGAACTTAGAGGATGACATCTTTTAGATTGTAAGCCTTCATGGGCAGGGCTCTCCTTACCATCTTGTCTTAAATTGTATTGTGACTGTAATGTCTTCCTTATATTGTAAAGCGCTGTGCAAACAATTGGCGCTATATAAATCCTGTATAATAATAATGACATGCAGGACCCATCCAGAATGTAGGTCATTGTTGGAGAAGGGAGTCTACCAAGATTCCTGCTTACTCGTAACCCTAAGTTTTTTGATGGTATACTGTATGTAGGCTGCAGTAGGTGGTATATGATTATGTTGAAAAATTAGATGCAATAGAAATCCCAATCTATACTGAATCTAAGATCTAACCATCTTTACAAAATTGTCAGGGCTATGCTTAGGGTCAGATTTTGAGTTGGTCACAGAGGTGACTGTCTACAGCAGAAGAAAAGCAAACATTGTAACAGGTCGGCACAGAGGTTTTTTTGCTGTGCTGCAGGGAACAACATGCAGTGGGTGGCCTAGGTTGGGCCGGAAGAGGATGATCTTTATATATTATATCAGTTTTTCTGCTTTAAATATAGCAGTACTGAGAGCTCCGCACTACAAGCTTCCATTGCTAAGATGATTGTTGATACTCAACAATGGTGGTATTTACTGAATATTAAAATCAAAAGCAACTTCTGTATTGTTGAAGCCCACTCGTTAACACTGGACATCTCAGGTGTAAAATGTATTTTCTTCAATACATTTTCACCTTTTTTTTTTAAATTAGTGTAAAAGGTGCTCTCTTTTCACTAATTATTAATGATCATGATTACAAATTAGCTCTTATAGGCAGGGCAATCCTCTTGTCTGGAATTGTAATTGTATCTGTACTGTCTCCCTTTTTTGTAAAGCACTGTGCAAACTCTTGGCTCTACATAAATCCTGAATAATAATAATAATATTCCATGTAAAGCTGGAATATGCCTACAGAGTTTCTGAGACATCAAAGGCTAGAAGTTTGTTCTGACTGGCTGTATAAACCGTTAAGTGTGGTTGTTGTCCCCATGTAACTAATTTAAATAACACATATGGCATAGATTAGTGGTAGGAAAAAGAACTAGAGAACTAGAGATGCTAACTTTATAGTTAAACCAGAGCTCCAAGTCAAAAAACAAAAATTCTGCTATTATCTTCCCACAATTTCTTGAAAATTAGATATCAGATAAAAAAAACAGGTTTGTATTGCAGGCTGTATTATATTGCACAGTGCTGTCAGTCTAACATGCTTCAGACACTGGGAGTTGTAAAGTGTTTAAGCATATGACAAAAGGAAAGCACAGACAGGACCAGCAATTTAAAGATGCTCTTTTATAGTCCAATGAGTAAGTGGGTACCACAGGAAGCTGAAAAGCTGTATTAGGGATGAGAGATGCCATTATCGTGGAAAAGGAGTGTGGCAGGTATGTGTGAAACAGAAGACTGGATGAGCAGAAATAATAATATTTTTGTAGCTAACAGGAGTTGCTTAGACAAAAAGTACTTTTCTTCTTTAACTTTAGACAATAAAGCAATTTTAGCAAAATATACAGTATGTAACCTTGTCAAAGACTGCAAGACCAATATGAACTTTGTTTCGATGATACATAGATAATTTGCATGAATGTTAGATGGCATATGCTCATGTATTTCAGGTACCGCTGCCCTAGTGATTTTCCACTTGCAATGAGCTAAAGCACAACATATATATTAAGAATGACACTCTCATTCAAGCTAGCTAGCTTTTCCTTATTCCTGAATAACTGATTCCTGAAGGCAGATGCATACATTAGAAGTGAGAAAAACAGTTTTCCATGCACAGTATGCAATCACCTGGAAATTTGCACCACTGGCATGAGAAAATGCTGACAGTATAGTCCTGTGACTTAATATTGCAGACTTCACGAAATTCAATATTT
>NW_017306295.1:1215564-1221539 GCF_000935625.1 Nanorana parkeri | reverse complement strand
GCAGACTTAAAGAAATTCAATATTTGTGTGTTTTTTTTTTTTTTTACAGACAGCTCGTAGATTATTCTAGATAATGTATATTAACAAGGAGCTTCCTTCTCATTTGACCATATTGCATAACCCCAAAGCAAATTTAGTAAAATAGCATCCTATTTTTTTTTTACCATGGGTTTATGGAGGTAGCACATAGCCATTGCACTTTTCCTTACTTAATAATCCCAATTATGTTTTTGATTTTCCCATTACATTTAGGCACACGCTAAATTAAAAAGTAGCACCTGTATATTTTCTCTAATCACTTTTATTATTATGTCACAGCTGAACAATGTTGAACCAGAATAAAGTTTCAGTGCTCAGTGATGGAGTAGAGCGTCTGCTGTTTTGGTTTTGAATGATGTGTGGTCAATCAGTGTAATGTTGTTGAGGGTGTAGATAAAGAAATTTAATTTTTAGGGTGTCAATCATAGGAATGTGCACAATAGCTTCTTGGAGGAAAAAAAAAAAAAGACACACCAACAATGCATATTTGTAGAAGTCCTTGTAATGCTAAATATACACAAAAAGTAAATGTTTTTGCTTTTCGACATATAGTATAAACCTGTTTCTTCACCTGTGAGGATCCACTAGCCACTTATTACTGAGGAGGTTTGAATTGTGCTATAAACATTTGGAAGTCCTTTGTAGTGTAGCGCACCCCCTAAGGAGCAGCATACAACAATATACTGGGTCTTCCTGTCTTTCCTCGGTGATGGACCTCAATCAATGAATACACACAACACCAGCGCACTTGAGAATAAAAATACCTCGGTCCCAGGGTCGGTAGCTATGGGTTATCACAGCATGATAATCTCCATGTTGAGGGGTATCCATTAGCATTTACCACCCTATATGGTGACCTAAAAGAGCGATGTACAGACTGTAGATATGATGTTGAGGAACTTTACTAATGAACTTCAGGGAGAGAGGTTGAGGGTCAGGAACATTCAGGCTAATGTAGACTCCTTTATGTGGTAGGGTATAGTAGCTGTCAGTAATCGAAGGTACAGCAGTACTTACTGTAAGTTAGAAGACACCAGCCATCTTGATCCTTGTCATCAGTAGTAACCACCGGGCCCCAGACTCAGACCTCAGTGTAAGCACATGGCTATTCCCCAGGCTTAAGGACTAGCCATCTCAGACAGTCCATAGCAGCCTCCCCCTAGGCAGGGCCCAGGAGTGGAAGAGAGAGCTCACATGATCCACCCAGGGGCGTATCTGCCGTGAGGCAAACAAGGCGTTTGCATTGGGAGACACTTTTCAAAAATGCCGCTCCGCGAAACAGTCAGGTAAACCGGGCTGCTCAGAACTTGGCAGCCTCGGCTGCCTAAATGAGGAAGAGGAGGCAGAGGCGAGGAGGAGGAGCAGCAGGAGAAGGGGGCGGTACGGATCCCCACAGCTCCGGTCGGGCGGCGGAGGAAGCCGTGTACCGAAGCGCCAGTCGGGCGCAGAGGAGGCCGGGACTGGAAGTGCCCGCAGTACCAGTGGTCCGGTGAGTGGGGCAATTTAGAAAATGTGCTGGATTAGTGCCTAATTGCGGTGTACTATGTGTACAGGGAAATGCCGCGGGTGCAGTACCGCCTTCTCAGGCAAACTTCTTCTGCCTGCAGAGCCCACCATAGATCTTCACAGCCCCACTGAGACCCTACAGAGCCCACCAGAGATCCTTCACAGCCCACCATAGAACCTACAGAGCCCACCACAGGTCCTGCGTCAGAGCCCACCACAGATCCTGTGGGGGGGTGCCTGAGTTTCGTCTTGCCTAGGGCAGCCCCAAACTAAAATACACCACTGGATCCACCTCAAGTATTTATCTTCTCTCCCAGCATGCACCACTGGCCATTAACCTCCCAGTGATTGGCTAGGGTGGCATACATACTCATAGCAATCTCTCATTGGTTGCTCTGCTCTGTGGCCAAGGTACACCCAGCAGCAGACAGATGCAAACGATGACAGATCAATTAGTGGAAACCAGATGAGCATAGACTAGAAATCAGCATCAGACTGCTTACAGTCTTGACAATACTAACTTTACTAAGCACTCCTGCTTACAGGGTGCTACAGTAGCATTGTGACTTGCTGCTGTTCCTGGTGCAACTCGCCTAGCCAACTGAAGTGGTGGATGTCTGGTTAAGTGTTTCTGTGCTCCCTTCTCAGTGCCTAGGTCTGGAGATACCTCTGAAATCGAATATTTTATGACCCTGAAGCATAGGAAGGATTGGCCATTTTTTTATCATCGTAATGCAGAACTACAACCACTTATCCTTTACAGCCAAGGAAGGTGCCATCTTAGCTTCTAATTGGATTGCAGTCGCCATGGTGCCGCACACGGGATCAGCTATGACACTAGCCATTTAGGGCTCGACAATTTGGTTGAGAGCTGGAATAAGCACCTTGACAGTTGGCATACCTTAAAGAGGAACTCCAGCAATCCACAAAGTTACCCTATGCAGTGGGCCTACCACCGCACTACAAGGGGTAACTGCTCGCTTTGGTCTAGGGGCTCAAATAAAGGAAATATATGCACCTAATCATCCATCCCACCTGGCTGCTACACCAGTCCCCGCATCCTCTTTTCCCCATGTGCTCTAGTAGTCTAAGGACATGTGACATCATCACATCTAATGCAGATCCAGTAGACGCGAGGACACCGAGGAACATACCATAGCCGCAGTAGGAGGGAGGTAAGTGATGTATCTTCTGTATTCCATCCCCTAGAGACAGTTAGCTCTTGCAGTTCAGGGGTAGTCTCACTGCAAGGGTTAACATTTAAAATAACTGGATATTCTTTAAACATAACTGTTTTGGGAGACCATTAAATTGGTTGTTTCACAAAAACACACTGGGGGAATTTATTAAAACTGGAGCAGGTAGAATTTGGAGCAGTTGCCCTCAGTAAGCAATCAGCTTCTCTCGTTAGTTTGTTCAGATAAGCTTTGAAATGAAAAAGAGAAGCTGATTGGTTTCCATGTTCAGCTGCTCCAGATTCTGTCTTTTTGATAAATTGTCCTTATTGCTCTTTTCAAATCAGACCTTTTTAATATTTTGTTGTACTGTGTTCATAGTCAGAATGCTCTTACACATGTTTATTGACAGAATAGGATGTTTATAGTGTGTCAACACCTCGCTTATTACTGCCACACCCATGCCTCCATGTTATTTCACACCTTATCTGCCAACACTTGCTTCATTTATCTGCAATTATCTAAATCATTTGCAAATATGTGATAAGATTGGTGGAATAAAAGTGAACAGCCTGTGCTGAGTTTTGGAGTAGTTACATCAGGATGCAATGTACCAAAACCCAAATCCAAATTAAACCAGCACCTCATTTCTGCACTCTCTGCCCTCAGGTAAGGGAGGGAGCATCAAGCTGCATTGTGGATGACTTTGAGCCTCATCAAGATCCAGATGTGGAAGGATTCTCAGTTTCTTATTCTTATTCTACATGCTGTAAATGATTGACAAGATAATGCTATTGCTATTAGTCCACTGCTACTTCTAACAGCGCCATTATGCTACTGATGCCGCTACTATTAATACTGTTTCTGACATAACCACTATTATTTCTAGTACTAGTATTCTAGTACTATCACCAGCACTACTACTGATACTATCATTACAAATGCTGATTTAAAATAGTATTAATATCTTTTAAAAGACAAATAATATCATAATACAATATGATGCGTTGGGCCTAAAATACTAGGTTCTATTTTTAAATAGGGGACTCCTATTTGAAAAAAACAAAAGAGCATGGCTGTATTCATACAGGGAGACTTTTCTAACACACCTCAAAGCCCAACTCTAATTTTACCAACTTGGCATAATTTGTGTAACAGATAGTATCCTGGGTCTTAGTTAGGGATGGGCCGAGTGTTCGATTTGAACATGAGTTCGAATTGAACATTGGCAGTTCGAGCGCTCGCCGAGCGCCAAACTTTATGGGATGTTTGTGGTTTGTTCAACCGCGTACATTCCATAATACAAAATGCCCACTGAAGCTCTGATTTGTTGAAGTCTTGCACCTGACCATAGACTTTGCCCAATCAGGGCTCAGCGGAGGAGGGGCCTGAAGGAGAAAGTTCTCTATCAGGTCCCCCCATGCTGATTGATAGCAGACAGTGGGCGGGTGCAATAGCCAGCTTGCTATTGGCTATTGCATTTTACAATATCCAATAGCAGGCTGGGCATGGCTCCCAGTCTGCAATGAAGAGGAGGCAGGGGGGCGGGGCAGAGGAGCCGCGGCCGGACCGGATCCTAGACGAAGGCGACGGACCAGGGGACTGGGGGCCAGGACAGCAGCAGATGGACCAGGGGACCGCAGGCCGGGAAAGCAGCGGAGGTAAGGGGCGCAGCAAAGTCATGCAGCGGTCTGTGTCTCCGCTGTCTCTGCCAACATAGGCGCGGAGAGCAGCGGGGATTTGAAGGGACACAGGATGCTGCAGCCACAGTTTTACTACATGTACCGGCAGCTGTATGGGGGTCGAACATTCGACCCCCCTAAACACTTGCATTGAGTACATTTCGGCCGTTCAAATACGAACCGAACACGGGGGGTGTTCGGCTCATCCCTAGTCTTAGTGTGCTGCTCTTTGCCTGCATCTCCTCCTTTGAGGCTTAGGACTGTGAATTCTCCTCTCTCCTAGCTTGTGGGATGAGTGACACTCTGCATCACCAAGCCACTTACTTTCTGCTTTAGGAAGAACACACCCAATGGTGGGTGTGGTTATGGTATTTGTAGCCAACTCTTATTGGTTTAGGAGTTTTGGTCTCCACGACCAGTCCGATGGTACCCTCGACAAATGAGTCTATGTTTTGCTTTGCAGTGATGTAAATGAACAAAGAATGCATTATAGCATCCCATGTAACTTCAACAAAAGCTAGGAAGCATCTTGGGACATCCTGCCCCAGAGCAGCAGTGCACGTCAATAGGGTGGGATAAATACACATTGCTCCTCTTCTCACACAGTCTGAAATGGTGAAGACTTTGAAAGGAGATTTGATGGCCACATGACTGCAACTTCACCTTCAAAATAAAGGTATCATGAGGGCATACAAGAGACACAAAGCATTAATCAAAAGTTGCCTTACAATTAAAGCTGTTTAAAAAAAAATCATAATTATATGTATGAAGTTCCTTATACTCAAACACATTTTGAGATATATAATACTGATTTAGAATTCATTGTGCACTACATTACAGTCTGTTGTTTTATGCTATCAGCCACTATAGGTTCACTGTATAGTCTTCTAATGTCTGGTTCATACCTAGACAGTAGGAAAAGCACTTTTAAATGCTTAACACAAAAAATCCCATGATTTTCAATGGCCCCTGTTCATACCTGAGCAGCAAAACGCCTGCAGGAAAAAGCCAAATGCAGAAAAAAAGTACACGAGCTTCTTTTGGCAGTTTCAAGCTCGTTTTCCCGCATAGACTTCAATTGATATGCCAGAAAGCGCACGGCAGAAGCATGTTTCAAATTTTTGGCACGTTTGCATGCGCGTTTGTCCATTGACTGCAATGTTTCTTAAACGGCCAGTCAAAATATGCGTAAAAAATGTGTTACGTGTATAAATGTGCAAATAACCACACGGGGAACCTGTGCATATAAACGTGCAAAAAATATGCTGCATAGGTGTGAACCAGGCTTAAGCGATTTCTAGATGCGGAAGCTGTGTCTCAATTACATCTCAGTTTTGTTATTTACTATCTGTATATTGACTTCTGAGAATATTTGCAAATACTGCATACATTTAAGTTTTATTAACAGTTTTTTTTACATAACACAAATTATTTGTTTAAGTATTTTTTTAAATTAATTCCAGATTAGTTGACAATCAACAAATGTAAAAAATCCTCACTATTTATTTAATGCTGATGGTTTCCAGGCTAAATCATGTTATATACATATATGTTATATATATATATATATATA
>NW_017306295.1:1170116-1214901 GCF_000935625.1 Nanorana parkeri | reverse complement strand
TATATATATATACAGGTGAAACTCGAATAATTAGAATATCGGGCAAAAGTAATTGCAGTAAGTGCTGCAAAAGGGGCCCAAACCAAGTACTGAGTACATATGCATGCTTGTACTTTTCAGAGGTCCGATATTGTTCTATGTACAATCCTTGTTTTATTGATTGCATGTAATAATCTACTTTTTTGAGGTTGTGGATTTGGGGTTCTTTGGGTTTTCATGAGCTGTAAGCCATAATCATCACAATTATGACAAATCACAGCTTGAATTATCTTGCTTTGCATGTAATGAGTCTATCTCATATATTAGTTTCACCTTTTAAGTTGCATTAGTGAAATAAATGAACTTTGCACGATATTCTAATTATTCGAGTTTCACCTGTATATATTAATAAGTATTATTATTATCACCATTGTTATTATTGTTATTATTATTATATGTATTATTTCAATGCAATTTAGAAATCTTATACTCTGCAAAAGTAATGATTCCATTTTTTTATCCTGGCTTCTTTTAGTTTCTACACTAACTGTTAAAATGTAAAATACTTGTGTAAGATAAGGGTTTCCTGGGAATATGCAGCTCACCTTCAGAGACCCTACAACCATCAAACAGTCTTAGTCATCTAGCTGAAACCCCCACCTATGTGACCTGCTCACCCTCCTCTGCTCTTCCTGTGTATAAAGTACACCTCTTTGTAAGAGCCCTCATGCAGACAATGTTTTTAAACCCACATGAAAGTGTGCACAAGCAAAGCATGTTTCCTCTTCTCTGGGCAGTTACATACAATTGTGACCCATGTCTAGCACATAAAATGTACCTCACTTGCACAAAAGTTGAAAGAGCCAAGTCTTCTTTTGATTTGCCCCTGTTCCCTCAATGAATTTATTTTTTAAATTTGTGAACAATTACTTTTATGTCAATACATAATAGGATCTTATTTAAAGTAAATAGATTGACTAATACTTAGTAAATTTATAGCATGACTCCTATGCAGCACCAATGAATGGCAGTACATATGAAAAAAATAAATAAATCTTTAACATCAGCTTGTAGAATAATGATACTAACAATTAGGGAGGAGCATGAGTTCACCTTGAACCCAGCTTGTCTGCAGTTCAGCAAATTAGCAAATAAACTGGCCCTATTTGGGGACCATATGCCATTTCTTTCTGAAAGGGTCTGTAACTTAAAATAAAACAAAATGTAGTCTGGTTAGCCAGGAAAGGAGGGGGAAAAGGAGCATGCAGATCTCCTTCCTGAATCATACAAGCACACATGCCTTTAACATTGGAAGGGTGCCTTGCAAGGGAAGGGGCAGCAAAGCAGAACAAAATGATAAAAAGTCCCTTAATGTTATTCTATTTCATCCAGCGATGCAGATCAACGTCACTCGTGAGGACCTGCTGTGCTCGATTAATTTCACCCACCACTTTACCCATTGCAAATGACTGATATATGGCCAATAATGCCACATGTTTAAAAACAGAAGCAGTCATTTCGCCACAGTGGTGTTTCCACCACTACAAGGGGTCTATTCACTAAGCTGCCGTAGGCAGCCGAGTGAATGACCGACCTGAAGTGAAGTGAGCCGAACACTGTTCGGCTATTCACTTCAGGCTGGTACGGCTGATTTCAGCCGTACATCGGCTGAAATCAGCCGTACATCGGCTTGCTTCGCGTGGCTTCCGCTGAGCCGAACCTCCGGCAGGCTACTCACTGCTGTTCGGCATATTCTTAAAGATGCCGATCAGCAGTGAGTGACTAGCCGAATGCTCTCAGAGGTACCGACTTATTGCACAGGTGGCAACCTATCACTGTACCACGCTTGAATTCACTGAGCTCCTGAGAGCGACCCATTCTTTCACACATGTTTGTAGAAGCGTCTGCATGCCTAGGTGCTTGATTTTATACACCTGTGGCCATGGAGGTGATTGGAGCACCTGAATCCAATGATTTGGAGGGGTGTCTCAATACTTTTGGCAATATAGTGTATATTTTTTTAACAATTTCCCATGTTTCACATATTTTCCAGTGACACTTATAGGGCCAACACATTCAACCCATCGTTTTAAGGTGCCCATGCACCTTACAATTATCTGTAGATTTTTGTCTGCGATTGAGTTTTCGTCAGAAAATCTGCCAGTTGATTGGTAGTGTACAACCTCAATTACTGTACAACTGGCATATTTTTGTCTTTCAAGCAGGCTATAAAACATTTGCCTAATTGGATGAAAATTGACAGGTTAGTGGCGTGGTTGTACAACAAAAATCTCAAGATGAAAACTGCACATGCTCAAACGAAAATCTGTCCTTTCGATCGATGAAAATCAGCCAGGTGGTGGTGCTGACGAGCGTTAATCTGAACTACATTGGTCTGTGCATGATGGGCTAGTTGTAAGAAAATGGAACGAGGGTGAGATGTCTGGACAACAAAAGTTGTACAATGGTTGTAAGGTGTATGGCCACCTTGAAGCTGGCCATACACCTTACAATTATCTGCAGATTTTCTGTGGTCAGATGGAAAAAGTGCAACAGATTGGCCCAGGTGGAGATTACTCCATCCACACAGTTAAGTGTAGATGGAAGAATCTGTTGCACCTTTTCCATCTGACAACAGAAAATCTGCAGATAATTGTAAGGTGTATGGCCAGCTTTAGAGTGTGACTCTGCTACACAGATGTTTGAACACATGATTGACTTTTTTCTCCAACGACTTGTTAAAGACCTCCCTGCTTACATTAAGGATACTCAAACATTCTAGAGTTCATGACATCATTTTTATCCATCTGGGGATGGATGTATTTTGGCAACAATGGACATGTAATCTATCTATATTGCATTTCTTAATAAGGATGGCATTAAAGCAGTGATGTTATTTCTTAGCAAGAACCCTGTGACAATTTTGCCAACCAAGTTTTTTTTTTAACTGGTCTTGAGCAAATATTTGAAAATTATTACTTTTCCTTTAAAAATTCCCACGTTATATAGATATGGGACAGCAATGGGCAGCTTAGCTGTGCCTTCATTCGATAACCTCTGGTATGTTATATGAATGTATGTAACCTCTTGTATGTATCTTTCCCTCCGCCTTATACTAAAAAGGAGTATGGCTGTAGAAAAGACACACAGATGATGTATTTGTGGTTTGGGGGAGCATGAATCTGTCAATCTTATTAACTTTATTTTATGAAGATATAATTTCACTGGACAACAAATATTTTGCTTCTTGAACACTTCTGGGTGTATCTTATAGATTTTGGGCTGCTAATCACTGAAATAAAGTGTAATTTAACATATCACATATCATTTAAAAACAGTATATTTTATTTTACAATAAAAAGCAATGGCCACTCTGAACGAATTTGGTTCCAGGACAGAAGAATGTGGCACATAAACTGCTTGTTAACCCAACAAAGATATTTTTGCTTCCGCTTCACATAAAACTCATAAGACTGAATAAACATTTTGTGATATCGATGAACAAAGAAGGGGAAGGTTTTTCGTTATTCGTGACAGATGTTTCTAAGGATAACTGATGCCAAGATTAAGGAAGGTATTTTCGTTGGTCCACTGATCAAACACGTCATCAATGACAAGCGGTTCGAAGATCTGTTTGTGGGGCCAGAGAAAATCGTCTGGAAAACATTCAAGGATGTCATTAGGAATTTTCTTGGCAACTACAGAACACCAAACTACATTCAGCTGGTTGACAAACTTATTGCAGCATACAAGACCATGAAGTGCAGCACGCTACTGAAGTTTCACTTTCTGCATTCACACTTTTTTTGATGACAATCTAGGGCATGAACATGGTGAACGGTTTCACCAGGACATTGCCACAATGGAAAAATTATATAAGGGCACCTGAAATCCATCATTGCTGGCTGACTATTGTTGGACACTGCAACAGGATGCACCAGACAACTGCAATTCAGTACAAGTACAAATGCAAATCAGTAGCAAAACACTGTTATCCCTCCTGAACCTGTGCTAACTAGCAGAAATATCTCATAATATATAAATTAACATTATCCGATTAAACACGTTATAGTGATTAAAAGGTACTTTCATATTTCTCAAGATTCCTACATACTACACAGGGCAGCCATCAGGGGGGGCACGGCCGATACTCATGTAAGGTGTCCAGCGCATCACTAAGCCCTGCGTCCAGCGCTTCACTAAGACCTGCATCCAGCGGCGGGTGGGCGGGGGGCCCGGCCTAAAGCCGTGTAAGTGGCCCCAAAACTTCTGATGGTTGCCCTGATACTACAGACATTCTGAAATGATGTTTGTGTTCAGTTTGAAGGGGTCTGTCATAATCACCAAACATTTTTCAGGAAGGAAAACTTTTAAAATGATTTGTTGTCCAGTGTTTCCTTACACATGTTCAATTCCTAGATGTTGCGATATTGCATTGTAATAGTAAATGGATTAACATCCTTTTCGCAAAATCCACTAAGCAGAACACACTGCTCCATTATGAAAAGCATGCTATGGCATCTGGTTAGAGGTCTACCAGGTTTGCAGCTTTTACAGGTTCTGAGATTTTTTCCAGAGTCTCTGAAAGTGAGGTTATATTTAATGAGATGTTGGACAAATTTCAAAAGAGAGGATATGCAGAGTGGATACTCACACGCACACTCCTGCAAGCTAAAGACATACATTCTAAGGGCTCTACCCATAGATAGAAAGAAGATTTAACTCTGTTTTTACAGACCTTTAGCCAGGTGTGCTATCAAGGCTGCAGTTCTCTCAACAGAACTTTAAAGTCCTGGAATGGATGGCATCATAGCTGAACACATGTGCAGTACCATAACATTTGAAGTCCAAATAGAGGCTAAGATGCCACCTTCCTTGGCTGGTTTGACTGTATGGGATAGGTGGTTGTAGTTCTGCTTTTAGGAAGATCAGACAGAGAAAAGGGTCAGCATGCATCTACACTTCAAGTGTAGGCTGTAACCTTGCTATAAGTAAGAGCTCCCTGCCATCTCTAGTAGCATCCTTGAGCAGACGGCTTACTCTTCTGCAGCTGCTGCAGTGGAAATAAATAATGTTCCCTAATCACCCCTATGTCCAGTGTCTCGATTTTCATCTTGGCAAAACTGATGACTTTGCAGCAGGGCATGCCTGTCCTCCAGCAGCATGCGCAATGCTAATGTCTCTGTATCAATGGACCATGCGGTAAGGAAGCATGGGCATACTTAAGGCAGGGCCATCTAATGTTTATCTTTTTGTAAATCCTAAAAGTGTAGAAAACTGGCAAGTATAATTGTAAGGAAAGAGTTACGATGTTTTATTCATAGAAACACAAATACGCTAAAATAAGGTACACTAATAAAATGTTATACTATAACATCATACAACATTTCATAAAACATTTACCTTTGAATGGCATTTTTACATTCTTGGCTGGTTATATGGAGCATTTTGCTCAGTGCCTTCAAATTCCCCTTTATATTTTGCAATCTTGCTAATGTGTAGTTTCAACCGACATGTCAATCTTGCTTTAACATGTCCACACTACAAAAATGCTACTAGTGAATGCACTAATGTTACACACGCCCAGTTATGTACCACTGTAGAACTTAAATGTATATACAAACAAATAAATTCAGCCAACCATAATGAGAACATGTAAAAGTGCATTTCTTGTGTAGTATTAATATGCAGGCTAGCTGAGAAAAGCCTGAGGACAAGCTCATAGCCACTTACATTACTTAGCACGTCTTTACCTGAATGTTGTAGAGAGATATCATGTAATTATGAAGGCAGCCTTGTTTAAATGAACACATAATGTATTACAGCTTGCAGGGGAATTTTGGTGGTACAGATAAAGGGTGCACACAATAAACATGGAAACGGAGTTTAGCAAAGGAGACACTTAATCAAGATTGTAGGATGCAATGGTCTGTAATATTAAGTTCCAATGATAATCATAAGTTCCAATTATACATCTTACACCTTATTTACAGGTGTAAATACATCTTATTCCTTGTATCCAAACAGACTGATGCAAAATCATAAAGTATTATTTGTAGTGAAAAAAAGAGCAAAGAATCATGTAACAGATGGCATGGCCTGTACAGGGACCTGATCTCTGCATCATGGAGACAGCCTGGGATTACTTGCAGGGACAGAAACAAGAAATGCAGCTAAAGTCTGCAGTAGAATGTGGTAAATTCTCCAAGAGGCTTCAGAATCTGAGTGCGATGCATGTGTACCTAAAAAATTCCAGTGTTAAAGGTAAATGTGGTCACAACAAACTTGGACAAGATTTGGTTTAGTAATGGCAATGTAAAAAGTTCCACAGTCCACTGTAGCTTTTCGTTCAGTTATTTGGTGTATGGATGGTATCCCAGATTACTTTTAGGCAATATTAAGAAATAAGAGATTTTGGAAGCGACTATGTGTGATGGAAAGGATTTCTGCTATCCCAGACTGGGGTGCTGCTGGCCAGCTAATAGTCAAGGGCACACCTGTTCTGGCAACAGACAACCCCCACAAGATGGAAGGGTTAATAAATTATCAGAAAGTAGCAAAAATCATGTCCATAACCCAGAAAGTCTATGTTACAAAAAATAGATATTGATATAAGTGCAAGAATAAAAAATTTGAGTAAGAAGATCGTGGTCTCTAGCCAAAAAGGAGTTTCTTGCAGTAAGCCTATTAAAGCCTCTGAAGCACAGGGAAAAAGGGTATTTGCTGAACATGGTTTATCACCAGGTAGGGGTCTGGATAGAGACCTGGCTGCCTATGGTAACTGACGAATGTCAGAACATTTGACTGCTGAATATCCAGTAAAAGATAAATCTACCCTGCCAGAAGCTGACCCAGAAAAACAAACATTTATCATTATTGTTAAAGTGAAAACAGAAATACATTGCTGAACCCAGATGATCTAGTTACTGTGGAAGAAAACTGAAGTATTTATAGTCCTGGATACCATTCTGTGATAGAGGTGGATGACCGAGGCTGAAAAGTAGATCACTGCTCCTCAGCAAAAGCAGAGATGGAAACTCTGGGCAATACAGTATTGTGTCTAGTGGGCTCAGGCCTTGCATTATTAAAGGATGTTAGTTTGGGGAAGGATATAACACAGTTTTGGAAGCACCGGGAGACTCAGAATTAGTCCTATAGTTCAAAAGTTGAGGAAGTAAGCCCAGGGTGAGAAAGGAGTGATCTAAGAGTAGTGAGAAATGTCTGAAAGTGCTGAATGTATCTCAATCTGTTTTTATAAATGCAGAATGGCAAGATGTTAATTCTGGTCCTGTTATTTCAAAATTGGCACTATTTCTAAATGTTATCTTTTAATATTGGCTTGGTACATCTCTCCCGATGTTTGTTTTGTTAAGTAAACACTCTTTAGTCTCTTGAAGTTTTAAAAGGTGTTAGAACAGGTGCACAGGAAACTGAAGTCCTGTACAGCAACCCACAAAACCTACTCCCTGCCTTCACCGCATCCATGTATCTCAACTACGTTTTTCTAAAATGGTACACACTATTGTAAACTACAGACATCTCAAAGAAAATTCTATGAAGTACCATTCCATTTATGTTTGAATCTAATAAAAATTAATGCATGAACAAATTAAATAAATGTCAGTAGGTTCTTGACTAATGACAAGCTGGTATTGCTGGAAATGTATGTGTTACTGAGATTATACATACATTAAACCACAGTTTGTCATTAAAAATAATGAAAACCCCGCTCCCCTGCTCTTAATATCTCCTTACCAACAGAAACTGTTACCACCTTCCAATCTAATTTTTCTTTTACATGGTACAACCCCCAACTAGACTATCTAGAAATAAAAGTAACTCTAGATTATAAATCTCTATATTCTGCATACTGCCTCTGCACCTTCTGTGAATTTAAAACTTAATAACTCCTTAGACACAACATAATCCTTTCTGGATGGTGAAAATGAATGCCATCAATATTATATTACTGAAACTCATTTACCTCTTTTGTGTGCTACCCACCCCACTCCCTAGGTACACAATCTTTTCTTTTCAGAACCATGTTATTCATGTTATTTTCTGGAACCACAAGAGACCCAGAATCTCCAACCACATCATGTTCATTCATAAATGTCAAGGTGGTCTGGGTCTCCTAAACCTCCACAAGTATTTAATGGCAGCACAAATTGGCCCATTGACACTCCTCTATCTTTTCAATCAAGCACAATATGCGTAGAACTGGCCCAACATTGCTTACTGATTTACATCCAATCCGCGCATTGGATAATGTCCCATGCCCAGCATACAACATTAAAGGGTTTCTAAACCCTCCGTTTTTTGCATATATCTACTGCTAACAAGCAGTAGATATATGCAAAAAGTTTAAAAACAAAAAACACTTTAAAAGCGGTTTAAACTTACCGCTGTCTTCGCCGCGTGCTCCCGTCTGAAAATCCCAAACTACTCGGGCGGCCGCAAAGGATCTTGGGCGCATGCGCAGTTCGGATTTTCGGCCGGGATAAGAGGAGAGACGCAAGGTAAGTCTATGGACTCGTGCACCCGCATGCAGACACCGTGGGACAGGAAGTGCCAGCAAGGACAGAGGAGTCAGCGCTTAACATTGGGGGGGGGGAGGGAAAAAAAATTAGCCTTTAATGTCACTTTAATTCCCTTTATTTACCAGACCTTCAAAATATGGGATAGCACAAAATTTTTCAGCAAACCATTTTCTTGGCACCTACCACTGCTCTTCCTACTGAGGAACTCTTTGTTCACCAGGTTTTAGAGTCACCAGAGGGGGTTTCATGGTGGACATTTCATAACTTCACTTTTTGTTCCACATGATTAATGCAGTTTTGTTTTTAGATATACAGTATACAGATCAGGCACTGGATCATATCTCGCATATGCGACAAAAACCCTGATGTCCAACTGACCACCTTGGAACAAATCTGCTATCACACCCACCTAATCAAAGTGTGGAACCCTTCGATTCTTATCCTTCACTCTCTGTATAGTCTAACATTTATATAGCTACCAACAATAATAGGAATGAGAAACCAAGGGACTCTGACACTATACCTTCCTCCCCCATCCTCACTTCTCGTATTCTCTAGTGCTCACACCTTTTTTTCCCATTTCATTCACCACTTATGGTATTCTGAGGGACTTAATTTCAAGCCCTAACACTTTATACTCCACCACCCCAATATCTTTATCAACAACCAGGATGATTAATGCCTACATTAAGTATCACCATGACACTGTTAGTGATTGGCACATGATGTGCTGATCCTTCTATGTCCATAACATGCACCAGTGATCAGTACTGACCACTGGGTGTTTGTAAATAACTGATGACATAGCAAGCTTTTTATGTTCCCAGTTATGAATGTGCAGGAAGTGATATACATCACTTTGGGGGGTCTTTTACAAACTTTAAAAGCAGCAGTTGAAAATAAAAAAAAAGGTAACAAATTGCAAAAATGGTCTGGTCAGCTGAGGTCAAAAGTGTTAGGCAGGGCTTGGGAAAGGGTTATTTTTAGCAGTTACTTACCTTCCACGATCCAACAGCATTTCTCCTAAGGCTCCTGGTGATGCTCCTGGGTTTCACCATGCATGTCACAGCTGTGGCCAATCAGGTGTCACTCAACCACATTCTCTAAAAGATCAGCATTCTAAGAGGCTAAACAACCATTTGTCAGTGTGATGCTGGGCCCCCCACAAGTTTCCCATTGTCCTGGAATGCTTCTTCTGTTCTTAAGCCTCCCTGTCCCTCTGTTACTGCT
Organism: Nanorana parkeri; assembly: GCF_000935625.1. Lineage (NCBI taxonomy): Eukaryota > Metazoa > Chordata > Amphibia > Anura > Dicroglossidae > Nanorana > Nanorana parkeri. The sequence continues at coordinate 1,205,152 of NW_017306295.1, read as the reverse complement.
CGATGATCCACACAGTCTATAGCTGTTACTCCAGGTAGGCACCACCTGTCACCCCTGGTCACTGGCATGATTCCTGGCATGCTCTATCTGGCACTCCTGGCTGATGGCACTGTTCCTGGTGTGCTCCACCTGCCACTCCTGGCCATTGGCATGGTTCCCGGTACACCCCACTTGTCACCACTGCCCACTGGCACTTTTCTGGTACACTCCACCTGTCACTCCTGGCCACTGGCACCATCCTGGTAAAATCCATTTGGCAAACTCGGCTCTTCCAAATGCTGCAGCTGGGCACAACTAATCTAATCCCCGTACACTTCATTTGCCAAGCTCTGCTCCTCCGAGCTAATGCGGCTGGCCACAGCTACTCCTGGAGAAGTGAAAGGGGGTCCCTGGTAAATACTGCCCATCCTTTAGACTCAGTGAACGCAGCCATAGTCAGGTTAGGGTCTGGTTCACTATGTTTCACTCAGCTCATGACATTATAATACAGTATGCTCAGAATTTAAACTTATAAGCTGTATATTTAGTAAAATGTTTAAAAACCAAAAAAAACATTGGGTACGTAAAATAATGTCGACTATGTTTGTGTTCCATGCAGCCTACATACAACCTGTAGAGGTCAATGATGAGATTTTCCATGCATCTTCCAAAATACTATTCAGGTTTGACAAATGTTCATTTACATTTTCCTTGCATGTCTTCCACCACTAAAATGATAGCTTTAATTATTTAATGAAATATAATACAAACAGTATTTTACAGGACTTTGCATTTTTGAATTTTTACAGTATGTTGCTCTAGGGAAGGCTTATCTGTGCATCATATTGATGAAAACATACAGGAATTAAGACCTAGGCAGCTGACCATTTATCCTCCCACTGACACCTCTTATCAAATGACTATCTTGCAGATGGCATATGGAGCAACATATATGCCTGACAAGAACATTTCACACCTCAGATCTAATCTGGAGTTTTACTTCCAGTTTTTGCAGGAACTGATCTTCCAAGATGTATCATATCCATATAGATGCTTTTACATATTTCACCTACAGATATATCTCATTTTACAACATTTACCTTTGCACATCAAGCATCAAAAATCTCCATTGTGGGCATTTTAATATTTTTATCTAAATTGCTAATAAGTAACAGATTCCAGTAAATATTAGATTTAAAGTAAAATTGTCATGAAAGAATTATGGGAACTATATTTTTTACTTCTGTTTTCGCTAGTTGCCTGGTGTGCTAATACTTTGACTTTCTGACTTTTTCTAAAAACAAATTTATTTACAAACATTGTACATAACCTCAGATGGAAATCATAAGGCCTCCTTGCTCTCTGTACAAAGTATAACTTGCAAATAGAATATAATGTGACATTGCTAGGCTCCAGTGCCTGGTGCACGTGCATTGGATCTTATGCTGGTGTCCTGTCTACAGCCTCAGCTGTAAAGTTTAAATTTTTCTGAAAGCATTTTAGCCAATCATTATTCCGGCATGTATACAGTGAATTTGCCTATGGCTTCTGATTTGACATAAACCCTGCTAAACAAGGTTAAAATCCATAGAGGGAAGTAAGTTTGATTGCATGGAGAGGAGATTATCAAGTGCATTTTGATTTATCTTTAAAGTAAACATTCACCCTAGAATTTCTCAATGAACTTTAAACTATATAACTCATGTACCCTTATAAATGCATAGCACCAAATTTGACTTTGGTTCAAACTCCGGTTCTCCAGAAATTAGCATTGGACAACTGTCAGCTACTACCAGTAACACCATACAACTCTTGGTGTTGCTTAGCCCCCCTCATGCTATCTATGTCCCGTGATTGTAAATTCTGAGTGGAGACTCATTGCTTGCACTCCCATTGTGCCCTGATATGGTTTTAGATAGCATAGGGGGCCTGAGCAACACCATGGTTGCATGTTGTTGCAGGTAATAGCTCCATTTTTCACAATGCTGATTGCTGCACAACTGGAGGACAGATACAACTGGAGGACAGTCAAACATGGTGCTATGCATTTATCAAGGTACATGTGTTATATGCCTATATGTTGTTCATTGAGTTATATATAATGTTCATTGACTAATTCCAAAGTAAACTTCCACTTTAAACAGGTAGTAATTTTGATAAGGTGAGTACCAGTCCAGTAGGTGATAGGATTGCACTTTGAATACTATTCAAAATTGCACATAGGACTATTGTTTTATGTTTTATTTATTTATTAGCTTAGGGGGGCTGGCACAGCTGGCTCTGGCTCCAGGCAGAGGCAGCTGTCATCAGGTATCAGGGTGGATACTGACAAAATTGCTTCCCTGGCTGCATCGCAGTTGTGTGCTGCCAGGACATAGTGGGCAGTAGCCTGCTATATGCTGAGTTTGGGTCACAGGAGTAACGTAGTAAATGCACTCTTGAGACCCAAAGGAGAACTATAGCCAAAAAAAGGTCCTCTCAGGGGTTTCACCTACCAAAGCTTAATTATATGTATTATTATTTATTTATTTATTTTAGCATACTTAGCCTGCATGGCTAAATAAAATGGTAAGACAACACATCAAAGAAAAGAAGCTGGCATTTGAAAAATATAAGATGGAGAGGACTGCATTTGCATTCCATAGCTACAAGGAATGCAATAAGATATGTAAACATGCAATGCCAGGCTGCGGCAAACAAAGCAAGCAGAGTACTGTCATGCATTAAAAAGGGAATGTATTGTAGAGACAAAGCGATAATTTTGCCACTTAATAAATCACTGGTTCGCCCTCATCTTGAGTATGGGGTTACATTTTGGTCACCATTCCACAGAAACGATGCACTTAAGCTAGACAGGGTCCAGAGAAGGGCAACTAAACTAATTTAGGGGGCTGAAGGATCAAAGCTATGAGACGAGGTTGCTAAATTTAAACATGTTGACGCTGGAAGTGAGGAGATTAAGGGGGGCATGATTTTGATGTACATAATGTTTGGTGGTGATGGCAACATCAGCAGTAAACTCCCTAACAAGGACTAGAGGCCACCACCTAAAAATGGTGAAGAAAAGATTTAACCACAAAGGGTGTATTGGATTCTTTTCAGTCAGAATGGTTACATTTTGGTACTCTGACACAAGCAGTGGTATCAGCAGAAAATATTGATTCATTCAAAAATCAATTAGATACTGTCCTAAGGGACCGTAACATACAGGGGTACAGGTACTCTTAAAAACTAGACCACACAGGGACTCATATACACGCATGCATGCACAACAGACACACAATGGTTGAACTTGATGGATCTGTGTCTTTATTCAACCTCAAATACTATGTAACTATACTGATTTCTGTAACACTGGTGATTTCATATAAGGAGGAGGGAGGTGAAGGTATGTTTTTAAAATACTGACATTAATGAGGGCTTGATTTAAAGTGCTTTTCCTGCTTGTTCAGAACATGCGAATACCTAGGGGGTTATTCACTAAGCTGAGTGAATAATCAAGCCGAAGTGAATTGAGTCAAACCCTGTTAGGCTATTCACTTTAGCCCTGTACGGCTGATTTTATTTCATTTCGAGGAGTTGTCGTTGTCATCGTGGACTACGCTGAATGTCGTGATTGACCTTTTAATTACCTTGGTGGATCAATTTATGGGCTTTTTATTTTCTTATCAAAGAACTTGCCAGCAACTTTTTTTTTTTTCAATTAAAGGATTTTTTCTTAAAGTCTTTATTTACTTTAACCCTTTAGTGAATGAGTAGGGGTACAAGTACCCCTTGCTCACTCACAAGGGGAGGGGGCAGCATCTGGGTGCCCCCTTTATTAAAGGGAGTTCCCTGATGAAAATAAGCTCCCCTGCCCGCAGGCCCCCACAACCAACGGGTCAGGGCTTTGGGGGGGGGGAAACTGTTTTTTATTTCTAACTCGGGGGTCCCTCCTAACTTTCCTACAAGACCTAAAGGGTGTGGTATGGATCAGGAGGGGGACCCCACACGTTTAAATAAAAAAAACATTTGTTTACATTATTGCTGGGAGAACAGTCTGCTTTTGTGTGTGCAGTTGAGCTGAGTCTAAGCATATGCGTTTGGCTTGGCTGAGCTGTTTGGCTGCCTTTGGCTGCTGTGCAGGCTATTGTGAATAGCTCATACAGCAGCCCCTCGGTTCAGCCAAAGTGAGCCGAAGAATTAGCCGAAGCTTCGGCTTAATCCTTCAGCTCTTTAGTGAATAACCCTCCAAATGTTTAAAAAAACAATTACTACGCCATGCAACACTGTATCATATATTTTTGAGACAGATAGAGATTTCTTTTGATAGTATTTAATAGCCACTGGATTTTTACATTTTTTACTATATAAAGGAAAAAAGTCATTATATGTTGTATATTAGTGAAAAGACTATCCTGCCTGACTCCTGTGGTCAAAGAGATGTACACGTATTTGCTGTAAATTTAGAGATGGGTGGAGGTGGGCAGATAAATAACCCAAAGTAACTAATCAGAGTTTACCTTTTAACAGGTAGAAGGAGTTTGGATTTAATTTGGGGTAGGGTATTCCCTCTCTTCCAACATGGTAGGAAAAGTGCTAAACCTATGTGGGACTAAAAGTCCCATCATGTATGTTGAGACTTATAGTTTGCCAAAGCCACTAACTCTTTCACTCCTTGTCTTTACATATGGTATTAACATTACTATATTTTGTGTTGTAGGAATACAAAGATGGAAGGAAGGGTCCTCTTATCACAGTTTTCACTGAGCCCACCTATCTTATAAAAGCCTTTGTAATAGGGTGGAGTTAGTGGAAAATTTCCAGTATTTAGATACGTTTGTATGATGATGTCATAACACAGAATGATTAATTTATTTGGAGAAATATGATGATGTAATTCTGGCCTTAGGGTTAGATTTTCAACAAGTATGCCTGACAGTAATCCTTTCCATATATCCCTTTTGTTGGCAGGGAAATGATAAAATTGTGATCCTTGCAGTGGGGCTACTCCCGCAGTAAAAGGGTTAAGTGCCCATTTGTGTCTAGGTTAAAAAAAATAACAAACATATACTGTGTCTCCTCCTCCACAGCAGCAACATTGGAATCTTCCTCGGTGTCCTCACGTCACTGTGGGGGGGATTTATCAAAACTGGAGCTGACAAAATCTGGAGCAGATTTGCACTGCAACCAATCAGCTTCTCTCTTCAGTTTGTCCAGTTAAAATTTGAAAATGAAAGATAGAAGCTGATTGGTTGCCATGCACAGCTGCTCCAAATTTGGTCTGCCTCAGTTTTGCTCAATTCCCCTCACTGTGTATAGACGTGATGATTTACTGGATCTTAGACCTTTTCAGAGTACCAGGAGAGACTCTGGAAGGACCAGTCTAAGAAGAAGCCAGCTCAGAGCTTCAGGTTTTATTTTTAACCTCGACACAAACCAGCATTTAACCCTTGCAGTGTGGGGTAGCCACCTTTTCACGAGTACTCATACTCGTAAAAATGCCACGATACTAAATGCAGATATCGGTGTCCTGTCGAGAACGCCGACCTAGTCGAATTTGCCGACCTCAGCATCTGCGCTTGCGCACAGACCAGTATTATCGAGGAAACCGGGATTTATTCACAAAGTATTTTGTTTAAATTGTTAGGGACCTCGTCAGCCTTCCTGTTAACCATGCGGTGCCATGGCGGTGGGGGGTTGGGGCGGCCCTTTATGGTTTCTTGCACCAGGGCCCTGAAGGTTCTAGTTACGCCACTGCCCCAACCCATAGCTGATTGGGCGGGTGGGCCCATGGCACTTCCAGATTTGGAAAAACTTAGGTTCAGACTGTGTTTAGTCCCTAGTTGCAAGATATCGAAAACGATGTAGAGTACAGACTGTATTGATTTCTTGTAGCTAAAGGCTATGTCTTTTTGGGGTAGCATTTGACCCACAATCATAGATCAATGCTAGCAAGTAGCTAGCCATGGGCTTTAATCATTGCATTTTGGGGTTCCTGGATTTATGCTATAAATGCTTTTGCTTAATAATGCCTCCATTATGTTGCAATGCATATTATCGTATCACAGTGTAGCCACGATCATCCTTATCTCACTGATGTATGATAGTGCAGTAGGCAATGCAAGTGGTTAATGATAAGGTAAGAAGTATATGGGCACACCATATGTTCTCTATCCATACCTAGCATGTGTATTGACATCTTTACATGAATGACTTTTGAATATTGTATAACTTGTGGAATGTATAAAATTTAGGATTAAATGGACCTTAAAATGTTTAGACATACACATGAAAAACTGCAGAATAAAACAAAGACTCTACAATAATGATTGTTAGCTGTTGATAGTAGCTGAGAAACAGCATTTCTTATTTATTGCAGGAAATAAGTACTTTTATTTTTAAAATAATAATGTGATTAGGTAATGCTGAGATGTGGCACACTGATTCATATGAATCTTTTATGATAGGTCCACATTAATGTGCTCACATTGCCCTTTGTAAGTAACTTACACATACACAAAGTCCTTGCCAGAACAAACATCTGTAGAAAACGGTAAAAACCTCATAAAAGTATGTATGTTTCATTTCTATTTATCACAAACCACTGTCAGTTCTGTTGGTTTCACAATTATAGAGGAGACAACAGAGGTGATGATGAAGGTCCTCCTCAAAGTATCTGCATTCAAATTCTATTTGTGAATAGGAGACTTTAACAAATTTTAACTACGCTGTAGTTGCGAAGGTTTCAGTATACAATGTAGATCGACAACTTAGAGGACTTTTAGCACCCGTGCAGTGGCTTCAAGTATAATGGGTATACGGTTACAAATTACTTTCTGTTACCTTTTTTTGACCTTGTAAAACATTGGTCAGAGAGCCACAGAGCAGGAATAGCAAGGTAGATAGCATATGACTGCTGAAAGACAAGGGTGATAAATTGTATTGTTATGCTCCTCCCCTCCAGGCAGGTTTTAAGAATCTCAGGTACGTGGCATTGAGGAATGATTCATGAGGGCTACCACAGCAGAGTCACTCTATCTGTCATATAAATAAAACCAGCAGCTTTCACACACTGACCTCAAGTCTTCTAAATGAAAACTGTAAACTACTAAAATAACCACATTACTCATTTGAGTTCTGCATGTTTGAAACACATATTTTAGGCTGATTTATTTAACTAATTTTTATACTGTATTTTACCTGCTACCAATGCAAAATGATGCATATGAGCAGTAATAGAATGATTTCCCACCTGCATATTTCCAACATGGGACCAGTGGAGTGTCTGTGGTTTCCCAGGTAAGATACCACTGACAACAACAACCTTTTAAGCTGTCTGAAAAGCTGGAATTCTTCCCACTGTTCCCCCCATATGTAACAGAGCATCCTTTCCACTGACAATCAATGTAAAGGGGCACTACATGGAGCAAGTAAATAAGTGATATTGTTTTCACTGAATACTAATGCAAGGGGGGACCTTTTCCTATTGACCATTAATGTAAGAGTATCCCCTAACCTACAATGTTAGGGAGCTCTTTTTTCCAACTGCCAACTACCAATATAACAGCATATTCTTCTCCAGTTACCGTCAATGTAAGGTTGCTTTTTTCCACAACAATTTTTACTTTTGTGTCCATTATTATACATATCCTGTTGTGTGTGCCCCAGCAAATAGACCGAGGTGTTAATTAGGCAATAGAGTAAAAACTGTCACTTGGTACATTTGTGCACTATCAAGCTATGTGTGTACCGGACCTACATGTGAGTTGCAATAGCTTATTTATTTGTTTTATTTAAGGTCTGCAGTACGTGCATCAAAGACTACTTCACCTCTTTGAACAAAAATAGTGAATTGTGAAATCACAACACACTAAAAAAAAAGTGCTTATTACTCTTGTTGATGGCAACCTGCCACAAAAAGATTGGGGGGGCATTCACTAAAGATCCAAAAGGATTAAGCCGAACCTTCTGCTTATCCTTCGGCTCACTTCAGTTCAGCCGAACCGAAGGGCTGCTGTGCGGGCTATTCACTAGCCTGTACAGCAGCTGAAGTGCTCAGCCTAGCGGAAGCATATGTGTTTGGCTCGGCTGAGCTGAAGACACAGCCGAAGTGGGGAGAATAGTCTGCCGCATATGAAAACAAATGGTAAAGAAACCCCCAAAACTGCATGGGGTCCCCCTCCTGATTCATACCAGACCCTTTAGGTCTGGTAGGAATGTTATTAGGGAATCTCTTGAGTTAAAAATAAAAAAAGTGCGAGGGGTTCCCTCCAAAGTCATACGAGGCCCTTTAGGTCTGATTGGTATTTTAAGGGGAAAACCCACTGCCAAAAGAAAGAAAAAAAAATGTGGGGTTCCCCCAAAAATACCAAACGAGACCCTTAAATCTGAGCAATGGCCTGGCATGGCAGGAAACGGAGGGATGAACGAGCGCCCCCCCCCTCCCTGTGCCATACCAGGCCACATGCCCTCGGCATTGGGAGGCATGGGGACAAGGGCCTCTGCCCCTGACCCGGGGGTTGTGGGGGTCTGCGGGCAGGAGGCCTTATTTGCATCGGGGTACACCCTTTCATAAAAGGGCACCCAGATGCTGCCCCCCCTTGTGAATGAGTAAGGGGTACTTGAACCCCTACCCATTCACTTAAGGGTTAACAAAAATGTAAGTAAAGAGACCAGACTTTTAAAAAAAATCCTTTAATTGAAAAAAAAAAAAACACAACAAAAGTCTTTGACAATACCTTTAATTAAACACCCCACCAAAAAAATTCCCAAAAATTATCCAACAAAGTAATCCAAGGTCAATCATATTGCTCAGCGATGTCCACACTGCCTCGTCAAAATAAATAAAGTCCCAATGCTCACCGTCTGACCGCACCCAACGACCTCCCGCCGCAAAATGAAATTCTGACAGGGGGCAGCCAAATGTAAACAAATGGGAGGGGTCAGGCGTGACGTCACATCTGGCCCCGCCCATTTGTTGTCACACAATGGCAGGCTACTGTCCTCAAATGACCTGACAGTAGTCTGTCATTGCATGACAACAAATGGGCGGAGCCAGCTGTGGCATCACGGCTGACTCTTCCCATTTGTTTACATTCGGTCGCCATCTGTAAAAATTTCATTTTGCGGCAGAAGTTGGTCACCTGCGGTCAGGTCAGCGTTCGTCGGGAAAGGGGGTTCCCCGAAGAAAAAAGCCCCCCAGCCTGCAGACTCCCACAACCTCCGGGTCAGAGTTCTGGGGAAGAGGTGAAGGGAGCCGAAGGCAGCCGATGTATGGATGTTTTTTCACATGGCTGAAGTGAGTAGTCAAACAGTGGACCCCCTTCACTTTGGGTCAGTTATTCACACGGCTGCCCCCTTACTGTTAAGTGATGGCATCTGTATGTTTATGTGGATTACATGGAGACACCATTCACCCTAAAGAGACCCTGTCACCAGACCATTTATTTTATACATGCTTTTTGCTTGCAAATGCCTCCCTTCTGTAGACATCCAAAAGCCCTGGGATTGATTCTCGGCTCCACTGTCTTGAATATGATGTCAGTAGCCCCATCAGCTGTCACTCAATGACACGCTATAGCCTTCGTTTTTCTCCTAGCAGCTGTATAAAAGTAATGTATGGAGGTGAAGGGAGGGGCAGAGATTCTGGGCCAGCACAGAGAGTAATTATAAATTGCCAGAAAAGGAGGGGGCTATGATGGGCAAGAAGTGAGGCGATTGTGGCAGTGAATTGCCTAAACGATTTTTCTAGAAGGTTGAAAGACACATTGAAAGTAAATACAAAATAATTTATGGAAAAGAAAAACACTGCAAGTAAGCATTTTTATACTACTTGATTCCTCTGTGCTTTTACTTCCATTTTTTTAAGTTGGTGACAGGGAATCAGCAGGGAATCTGTGCAGTATGAAATGGATGTCACCTTTTGTGACATCCATGTCCGTTCAGGTTTTTCCTCCATCTTGGGTTGGAGGAAAAAAAACCTAAACGGACTCATGTTAGGTCTATGAGCAGTCAGAAAAAAGAGGAAATGTGTCCAATAATCTCGATGTGTCAAATTTAGGTGTGAAAAAAGGAGAAGGATTTTTTTGGAAATAAACAGACTTGGAATTATTAGGATGTAAACGGAAATCTTTGTCTGTTTACATCTAGCTGCCCATAGGGTTACATTGTTTTCCAATCAGATCTGCCTGAAAAACTGGCAGGTGGATCTGAGCCCATGTGGATCGGTCTGAACTGGGACCAGTCATATTGCACTTTAACAAAATTCTGTTGTAAAGAACAGGTGCCCAAAATGTATAATTTGTTTTGATCCCACAGGGCACACCAAACCTAATGATTGGAGTGCCTGACTCATTTATTAGAGTATATGATTTCTGTTAACCTCTTTTCAAAATATAATTTTCCTTCTTCTGGTGTATTGTCAACAATTACAATGCAGGCACATTCATGCTGAGTGTAAACAAAGCAGTATGTACTGTATCGTATCTCTCAATGATCTTGTTTGCTATTTTGAAAAGCTAGTATAAAGAAATAGTAAAACTGGGTAGACACTGTTATATTGTTTTCATTCAGTTTTCTTCAGATTCCTTTCTCCATGAGCAGACATTTTTGAGGTAGGATACTCCACAATTATTGTTGCTAAGCTGACTTCCATAATGAATATATAATAGAGAAAAAAGAAATTAAAGGTGGGGCGGGACTTTGTATTTAGCAACAGTAACTGTAAACACATATCCAATATGTACGTTAGTTAACTGATAATTCAGCGTGGATAGAGGAATCTTCCACTGCAGCCGGCACAATTTGACAGTTGACCCCGCCGGCTGTCAAAATATCTGTACAGTGCCTACAGGATTTGGATGCAGGCACTATTTGGCTGACAATTTTACACCCAGCTCCTTTGATTTTTCTATTGAATGATGTGGTTGGGAGCTAGCAGACAACAGGACGAAATTCGCTCAGTATATAGCTAGCTTAAAGGAGAACTAAGGGGTCAGGCCTTTTCCCCATAGTTCTCTTTAAGGGTAACGGGGGGACACAAACTCCTGTCACCCAAAGCTCAGTATACCGCAAGCTACAGCTCGCGGTATACTGAGACGCGCAGCCGGGACAGATCCCGACATTACTGTCGAGATCCACCCAGCTGCGTGATTGACAGCTGGCTCTGCCTATCTAGATGCAGAGCCAGCTATACCCGCCCCTCCCCCGTCCGTTCCACCAGTCAGCGCTGGAGGATCGGATCGGGGAAGTGGGGAATCCGACCACTCCTGTCACCCAAAGCTCAGTATAGCGCAAGCTACAGCTCGCGGTATACTGAGACGCGCAGCCGGGACAGATCCCGACATTACTGTCGAGATCCACCCAGCTGCGTGATTGACAGCTGGCTCTGCCTATCTAGATGCAGAGCCAGCTATACCCGCCCCTCCCCCGTCCGTTCCACCAGTCAGCGCTGGAGGATCGGATCGGGGAGGTGGGGAATCCCTGCAGGGAGCCGTGAGTGACAGTCACGGCTCTCTGCAGGGATAGATTGAGAAGTGAGCTAGCTACGCTATGTGTTCGCCCACTTCCCGATCTATTGAGCCATCCTGTGACAGTTTCATTGTCGCAGGTCGGCTAGAACTATGAGGCTGAATGATTTTCACTCGCCTCATAGTTCTCCTTTAATGATGGAAAAATGTTTTTTCTTGGTTTAACCAATCATTTTTTGAATATAAAATCATAATGGCCCACTTAACTGGGGGAGTGGCAGGGGAGGTGTCTGTTACCTAAATACATGGTGCTGGAAGGTGTCCCTCTTTCTCATATCAGATAGTTGGAAGGTATAGGAAAGTCAGAGGTAATGGGTTACATTTGCAAAGTTTCTCAATGTCCTGTATGCCCAGGCATTGAAGCGGCAAAAAAGAAGCTCATGATTGCAGCAGCATCCAGGAGCTTATTTGTAATTTTAGCAGCAGGTTGAGGGAAATTTATTAAAAGTGAGCTTGTTAGCCCCCTTGTGATAGCAATACAGTTAAATAAAAAAAGTGTTAAAAACAAAAATATAATAAAAGAAATAAAATTAACAAAATGATTTAAAAGCACCCCTTTCACCCTACGCACACACATACGAACATAAGGGCACACATGTGTATGTAAATAAACGATTGTGCAACACAAACTGGGTATCACTGCACATGCCTAAGTGAGAGAAATAATTCTAGGTCCCTCATTTACAGCTAACTCTAAACCGATGAGTGGTATTGAAATTTTGGGTGCCAAAACTCTTTGCCTTTTCTCGGGTGCACACAGCTTTGAGGCTTGACATATTTGGTATCCATTTACTCAACATCAGCTCAACGTTTCTTTTTTTTCTTACAACAAATGGAGATTATTTTGCGTTTGTGTGCACAGTGTGTTTTTTTTTTTACTGAAAACATACATTTGATAATTAGTTGTAAAATCTTTTTATTCTACAGAAATATATAACATTTAAAATGTTTTCCATGTTTCAAGTACTTTTTCAGCCAAAAATGCAGATTTTAACATGTGTGTGAAAAATTTAAGAAATGCTCCAGAGGCAAAGTGGTTAAAGAGTTTACACGTTTTAAAAATGTATATCATTTTTAGAAACAGGAGAGGGGATATATTACTTCCTTCACTGGTATTATTTTGTGTTGCAATTACTATCAAATGTGATTTATAATGCATTTGCCCAGCATATAGCTGAGCGAACGAAGTTTGCAGCACATTACTGCCACAAAATGGAGCAGAGGAGCATAGGAATTTCCTATGCTCCTTGGCTTCGTCTAGTGGCAGTAATGCACTGGGAAACATAATTTGCACAGCTATAAGCTGGGCAAATGCATTATAAATCAGCCCCAAAGTGTATTTATAGCCATATCTCTTTATTTTTTTTAGCTTTACATGAGGGGATTTTTTCATCTGTGTCCCATTAGGGAGATTTCGCTTTATATTTAGAGGAAATCCCTACCTCTGTGGTCAGATTGTAAGTACATGCTTAGCAGAGGCGGCTCTAGACTTTGTGAGGCCTTAGGCGAAACTCAAAATGTGAGGCCCCCCACTCACACCCATAATCAGGGCTTGAAAAATCCACTCGTCCTCTGTGCCGGCGATCGCGTGGCGGGGTGGTGGCTGTGGTGCTATTGACTTAATGGCACCTCCACACCCCCTCCCATCCCAAAACAAAGTGAGCTGGCCGGGTTGCGTTCCAGAGGCAAAACGCACTGAAACGCACTCTTTATAGTGTGACTGGGCCCTGACAACAGTATTTTTTTAAAAAGGATGATTTTTTTTTTGTAGCATGCATTTTCCGTTTTTGAAGAGGGGTGCTTCACTTACCTGATCTCTATGCACCTGCTGCTCCTGATCGAGGGGTTAACTCCCTGTGTCCCAGACCTTTCTTACCCTCTGATGGTATCAGCCTCCTCCTTGCTCTTCTCCAAATCCGATGCCACGGCTGGATGCTGGAGGAGCTGGAGCCTCTGCATGTAGATGGAACCGGGCGGGCTCTCTCATCTTTCAGGGAAGGAAGGAAGAGGCGCTGCTGGCACCCCATTCTCCCCGTGATGCCCGCAGTGTCAGATGGGGGGAGGGGCGGGGATTGTGCAGAGGCCGCGGGCGCCCCATTCTCCCCGCGATTCCCGCAGTGTCAGATAGGGGAGGGGCGGGGATTGTGCGGAGGCCGCGGGCGCCCCATTTTCCCAGCCAGAAAATTGCAGCTCCCCTCTGCCCAGGGACGGACTCGCCAGAGTCAGGTGCGGTGAATCTGCAAAAGTGAGTTAGGCGGCCGCGAGGCCCTCGTGAGCGCGAGGCCTTCGGCGACCGCCTAACTCGCCTAATAAGAGAGCTGCCTCTGATGCTTAGACACCCTCTAGAGAAAAAAATTACATTGGAGAACTGCAACTCAAATGATCATGCACTACTATTTATTGCTATGGGTCACCTTAACTTGCATTACTGGAAATTGCAATGAAGCATGGGTATCTGAACAGACATAGACACCAGTTCATTTACGCATTTACCTGAGCTACAGAAGGATGATTACACCACAGACAAATGCAGAGATGTTAGCATTTCCACAAGGTCCTCCTGAAAAATTCCAAAGAGTTCCCATGTCAACTGGCAGATGTTATACCCTCCAGTGTGCACTTGGTTGATTCTGGATTTTTTTTTCGGCTGGCTATTTCTTAAACAGGTCTCGTGGGGGCCTAAAAGAAGTGGAACATTATTTCAAGTGTTATATTGCAATGGCTACAATTTAGCAATGCTGTATAAAACAATAACATGCATACATTTCATGAAAAAGACACAATGCTTGAGCATGTTGACAGGATGCTGAATGTAAAAACAGTATTTTAACAGATGGTTGGCAACAGTGACTTTTGTGGCAAATTAAGGCATTAGGCCCGCTAGCAAGATACTTTGCTAGCAGGCCTAATGCATAGACTTTGGACAAAAGTGTAAGTTCAGCCAACACTTTTTGACTTTTTATTTTTGATGGAGAGGGGAGGACGAATTAGAACCCCTAGTTGAATTTTTACTGATTTCAAGTTAGAAAGATTTCCTCTCACTGTCTTAGTGACAACAATTTCCCCAAACAGAATACCAGTTGACCATGGTTGCAATTCCCAGGCTCCTGCAGACTCTTCCTCTAATCCAAAGTCTGTATGGAGGTACAGAGCACCTGGAGGAAGTAATCAATGGACTAAAATTGCTATGACATCACATCGCTTGTGTTCCATTGAGTTCTAGGAGTGTCTCTGCTGTGGTTGCAAACAGGACTTGTAGTCTTTTCATTCACAGATCCTGGGCCGAGCCACACACAACTGCACCAAATTTAAAATATACAGGAGTCTGCAGCGAGAAGAACGCCACGATTCAGGTAAAAAGCAGCTGTGCATGGCTACCAATCAGCTTCTCTCTTTCATTTTCAAATCTTAACTGAACAAACTGAAGAGAAAAGCTGATTGGTTGCCGTGGGCAACTGCTCCAGATGCGTTCTGCTTTTGATGCGTCCAGTTTTGATAAATTCCCCCCATTGAGTTTAGTGAAACTTTAGAACATTGCAATGTATTTATTTACATATCATTAAAGCTGTTATATAACAATTTTAATTATATCTAAAAGTGGAACAGTAATCATTTAAGTGCTGTTTAAAAAAACATTGGGTCTCTTAAACCTCCACAAGTATTTAATGGCGGCACAAATTGGCCCATTGACACTCCTCTATCTTTTCAATCAAGCACAATATGCGTAGAACTGGCCCAACATTGCTTACTGATTTACATCCAATCCGCGCATTGGATAATGTCCCATGCCCAGCATACAACATTAAAGGGTTTCTAAACCCTCCGGTTTATTTGCATATATCTACTGCTAAAAAAACATTGAAGGCAAAATAGTAATTTGTAAGACGTTGAGGAGCAAACTGATTTTTATATTGCACTGTGGTATAAGAGAACCGTGTCACCAACTTAAAAAATAGCAGGTAAAAGCACAATTTTTTTTAAATTGCTTACTGCAACATTTTTCTTTTCCATAAATTACTTTTATTGACTTGCAGTGTGCCTTTGAACATGCTAGCAAATGTGATTAAACCAGGAAGAGTCAATTCCCTAGTACATTCCCCTCCCTCCATGTATATCATAGCTCTTATCACTTCTGGGAGTGTCTAATTACTGTCTGTGCTGGCCAAGCTCCTTTGCCTCACCATCCACCTACCTACATAACCTTTGTGTAGCAGCCATGGAAGGAGTGAAGGGAATGCTTGAGTGACAGCTCTGAGTCTGCGGGGATGGAGGTGTCCAGCAGCAATCTCAGGCTTTTGAATGTGTATGCAAGGGATGCTTTTACAGTTAAATAAACTGCCGAAAATACATTCAATGCAAATATAATCTTATGGGAAAATCTTGTTGAAATGAATGGTCTGGCAATAGGATCCCTGTAAAGATAACCTTACAAAAATATGTGTGACTACATTCAGCAATAGTGTGGAGTTTATACTGGTCACAGTTACATTTTTCTAGAAGAAACAGGTACATACAGGACATTGCTGACAGTTGCTGAGCATGCATTTGCTTGTTTTTAACACAAGAATACATTTGATTTACTACATGACTATGTTATTCTCAGAACTGTATAGAATATTATCCCAAGAAACTACTGTATTTGGATCAGATGTCCAACACAGGGTGTAAGGTTCGCATTGACAGTGAATTTATTCACCAGACCATACTCTTTGTCCATGTAATGTGAATGGACTTTGAATTTAGGTTATCTGGTTCAAAGAACCAATAAGGTGGCTTTTGGATAAGCCAGCCCCCTCATTATACAAGGGTGAGATCACAGCAGCCATATCGACAATGTGCTTGATCTGTGATGGCGAGAGCATAGGGAGTGCTTATGACAAACTGCTTATAGAGAGAATAGTGTAGAGCTTGCAGTCATGGGAAGGTCTGTTAAAACAAAACTTTTCTTAAATGCCTGCACTACAAGGGTTAACTGCTCATTTTTGTATAGACGTGAGGACGCTGAGGAACATTCTAATGCTGCAGCGTAGGAGGAGACAGGTGTCATAGACCGGAGAATCAGGGAGCCGGCTCAGCAGTTTGGGTGAGCATAACGTTTTGTAGCACCTAGACAAAAACCAGCAGGTAACCATTGCAGAGGGGGAAGCCGCACTGCAAGGGTTTATAAACTTTTGCCCGGAGTTCTTTATTAAAGTAGATGTAAACCCTTACTAATCATGTAGGTATCAAAATGCTGTGTATCTTACAGAATTGGTGGGTGGGGGGAGGGTTTTAAACTTTTTTTTAACCCTTTCTTATATCTTAATGCTGCAATCTCTTTACAGCCTATCCCTGTCCCCATGCACTATAATGGCACCAGAATACGTGTTTTTTTTCAGGACATAGTTCCTAATTGTTGCTGTTTTTTTTCTGTAGGCCTTTTTTTAAAATTGGGACAATAGTAGAATATGTCTGGGCAATGGGCATCAGCACAGAAGCTTATAGTTTGAACATTTACCTCTTTTTTTCTTGTAAGGCTGTCCCTGTCTAAGTCAAATAAAAAACACGGCCACGGATAACAATACAAGCTGGGGATTTTTTTTTTAGCAGCTGGGAAGGATACTTCAAGGGGACCCAGTTGCATTTTGTGGGTCTGCCACACATTAGGAATTTATTTCAATCCCCTTCCAATCCTCTTTTCCTGTGAGTCTTTTTCCATGGAGAAGAGGGGAAGGACGGGCAGAAGCAAAAATGAAGCAGACAATTTAATGGACATTGGCTGCCTGTCCTACCCCAGGATGAAGCCTTGAAACTTAAAAGGAGCACTCACCAACTCCCAGCCCACTGTCTTTAGTAACATCCTAAAACCAAGTGGCTGGAGGTGACCCACTATGTGCTTGAGGTACCAGCATGCCCTGCTGCACAGCATTTCAGAGATGTCCTTTGTGACTAAGAATCTGACTTTTATTAACGCATTAGACCTGGATCACAGAGGACTATCAATCACTCCCTACAGATGTTACCAATAAAATCATTACATTTATTTTATATATGTTTGACAAAGAAAATACCACACACTTTCCCCTGTTATTCTAACTGTACCTTGCTGCTGGTCAATTGTTTGTCATGTAACTTTTGGACAGCACCATATTGCTTTTAGAGTAACAGAACACTTGCCCTGTGTCTAGGCCTTTTCCTTCTTCAATTTGCTCACAATCTGCGCTGCTGCTTGTTAATTTTTCCTGATGATAGTCATCATTGACACTGTATTCTGGCATCGCATATTTTGGATCTGTAATCGATTTTATACCTTGTACATTTAGTTTGGCTTAAATACAGCAACAGTGCCCCAATCTGTTTTATCTCAACTTGAAAACATGTAGGTTTGTAGGTTTTTTAGGTAGTCTTGGCTGCAAAATCTGATTTTTCTTTAATCAAGTGGTAAAAAGTCTGAATTAGCAACCACAACAAATCTAAAAGCTATAGAGAAGTTTACTCTTAATACTTCCTCTCATTTAGTGAAGTTTTGCAACATTATTTGCAACCGTTTTTCTGAACTTTTCTGCTACCTTGAGGTAGCCAACTTAGGTAGTTATGCAAAGTTCTGGAACAGATGTAGCACTGTGGATGAGACAGATTTTCACTCCAAACATAGCCGGGTCCTTGACGGCTTTTTGGTTGACGGCGATCAGGATGATTAAGGAAATATTGAATAGCCAGTACATCAGCCCTTCGGCTCTACTGAACCAAACGGGTCCTGGGGCCGAAGGATCAGCCGAAGCTACGGCTAGATCCTTTGGCAGCTTAGTGAATAGACCCCTAAGTGAAAATTCACTTTGCAAAGAACACCCACATATGAAAATATAAAACAAAAAGGTTTACACGCGGTTGGATGATTAAACTCAGCACAGCTTCACCTCATTTACTAAGCAAAGTGAAAATTCACTTTGCAAAGTGAACCTGCTGTTGTAGTGCATCTGGGCCTATAGCTGCACTGTCAGTAAATGTGATTAGGTTTAATGGTAAAGTCCACATTTTTCAGTAACAAAATAATAAATTCATTCTTCATAAAAAAGTGCATTTATATTTATATGCAATTATTTTTAAAGCATTGCGACCATGATCAGTAGATTGCAGGTGTGATGCTCTGGCTCCTGCAGATTATTCCTCCCATCCATGTCAATACCATGGCTAAATTGGCTAATGGGACCGGCAGTTTCTCCATTTACTGATCCTGTCAAGGGATCTGTGAATGGATGACGTGGCTGTGTTAGCAGAGCTATTCCCAAAAACAGCAACACCAAATTTAAAAAAGAGCAGCAACCTGCGGGGAGAAAGACCCCATGATTCAGGTAAGTTCAAGAGGGGGTATTGAGGGAAAGGAGTGGGAGGGTTTTGTGTTGTGACACACCAGACAAAATGGTCAAGTCTTTATCTTTATTGACTCATGTTGTCACATTGAAGCGATGATTGACAACATATGTCAATAAAGGACGATCACTTGACCATTTTGTCTGGTGTGCTGGTCACACTTTTCTTCCTCACTGATTCCAGCGGTGCCATCCACCGTCATTTCAACACCCACTTTCAGGGTATTGGTGTAACAGGAAACATGGTCCAACAGGTAAACTTAGCCTTTAACAGAAATGCGTGCATGGAGGTAAAGACATGATGGATTTCAAGGGTTTAACAAGAAATTAGAATGAATCTGAGATTCTAAGATAACTGAAAGCCTTCATATAGCTATTGAAACACATGAAATTATTAAATCAAAAACTTCTGGAAAATATGTGTGTTTGCATGCGGGTGCATGTAGCTGTAGAGAACCTTTACAGTGCCTCTGCCTAAAGTAAAAGAACATCAATTTAAACCCTTTCTATGCAGTCTGTAAATTAATTTAGTGCAACAATGTATCTAAATAATGCTGCTGCTATAAAGTTTCCGGGTTGTACAATTGTGCTGAGGACCGCTTGGTCTTGCTTTATATTTTCTGTTACTTTGCAAACCATTTGACATAGCAGATCACTCGCTCTTGACATGAAGGCAAACAATAAATACTTCTTTGCTGATATTCAATACAAGCTCTGTGTCAGAGAAATTGGACTGTCAATGAAAATCACAGGAATGTGATACTTCCTATTAAGTCATATTACTAACACTGCTTTACAGACATGATCACATCCCATATGCTACACATAGAGAAGAGACTCTTTAAAGCTGAGGCACCATATGTTGTGATCATATCAAATGATGTACAACACACATTATCGCTGTGAATGTACAATAATGTCCAGATGGGGCAGCAGGGTACTAAGTGGCTTTAGGTAACTGCTGACAATAGACTGAATGTTTACTTGGAATGGCTTCAGTGACATCAGGAGACACCGTTCCTCTCATGCTGGTAGTTCAATGCAATACATTGTAATGGCACGTATTTGATTGGGCTGCCATGGGCTGTCAAGTATTATAGATTTACTTTATAATGATTAATAAACATATTTTAAAAACACAGTGGAAGCATAAAAAATCCTCTGGGGTTAGAGGTCCATTAATAAAGAAAAAATGAATTAAGGCACATTTAATTCAGCAGCACACCTATACACTTTTTAACACATAAGAAGGGGTGGTGGGGGTGTTCAAATGCCCAAAAATGCATTGGCTGTGTTTGACATTTCCATTCAAATAAACAATTCATAATAAACCATGTAATTTTTTAATATGTGCTCCTAACCAGAAATCCTGGATTTGATCTTCTGATCCCCATTAGGACCCCATAGAGGCAGCAGTCTAGGGCCTTAATCAGGTCCACATACACCCACACACACACACTGCTTTATGGGTTTACCTCCCATGAGGAGTACACCCCCCACTTTTTTTATGACTTACATCAAATTCTTATTCCTACTGGTTCATCGCTACAACATACTAATCAGTTCGCTATTATTTGCATGTGAAGCCTGTGTTAACGCTACATCCTAGTGCAGACAAGTCTGAAAGGGCCCTCTGGCCACACACACACACCTATATATATATAGTCTATAGTCTATACTTTAAAATGCAAGCCTTTATTTTACACTAGAAAAAAAATTGTAAATGAATAGCAGATAACAGCAGTTATTATCTTTAAAAAAATAAAAATGATTTGACCACAATAAAAAGACCCCTTATTTTTAGGTAATGCATTCTTTAGTTCCATGTTGTAAACCAGTGATAAGGAACCTTCATCTCTTTAGCTGTGGTAGAACCAAAAGCCACATTGTACTTGGTAGGGAATGTTGGTGTTTGTAGTTCCCCCCCAACTAAGGAACATATTGCAGAATAAAAAGATCTGCATTATAGTGTGTAGTAGTAGATTACGTGAGCCGTGTAATGCCTCACTGTTGCTAACAGATTTAGATTAGAGAATTAGTATTTCTCATATGGATTAGGACTGATCTTCCAAGGAACCATTCCTTTTTAATACCTGAATTCTTGCTACTTTATAGAATATACAACTCCAACAATGAAGACTATTGTGCAGTTTGGAAATGTTCATCCAAAGTTTGTGTTTCTTGATCTTAATTTAGGCTAAAGTTGCCTACAGACATTAGATGGCAGCCTACCATATATGCATGACCTGTCTGTCAAATATTTCTCTAATATACGATCATTCTACAAACCTACAAGCATTCATCATGAAGAAGGAAAGGGGTACTACAGTAAATAATGGTCTACAATCTCAATACAAATGAGTAAACTAAAAGTGAGATTGTAGTCTATCACAGTAGTGAGTTTGGAGCAGTGGCTACTTTACAACACACAGAGGGACCATGGGGAACACAAGTAGCCACCCTCCAGAAGGAAGGATAGTGTCATCATGATTTCAGAGATGATTTGAAGATCTACAGCTGAGTGATATATTAATAACATACAATTTTGTTAATAGTTAAAGTACTTTATTGCATTTTTAAGATTTAATTCCTGAGTTTAGTGTCACCTTAAGGGTGATAGCTGGAGTGACTGTCACATGTAGTTTTATAACATAACAACATGCATGCAAAGTGAAAGATCCTTTAGATCATTTTAGATCATTTCCTCACAATTAATCTATAGTCATTTTAAAGTTGAATGTCAACTGCACTGGAATATAATTATGTGACCTGACTGCTAAAAATCAGATTTTCAGGGTCAATCTGGAAAATTTTGTGAAATTTGCATAGATGTTATCTATCATTTGAGCAGTGCATTACTACATTGGTTAATGACCTTGACTTTGGTTTTGAACCTTAAAGTGTATTAACGCAGATAGTCACTAACTAATCACAACAAATACCTTTTCTCCCTACTTTAATATTGTGGTCACGTGCCGACTATTCAGTCTTGCTTGTAGGACTGGTGAGGGCAGGGAGTAGAGACTTTTTAGGAGTGCCGTCAGCTTCTGTCAGTATCACACTGGGAAGATGCAGTTGGTGTGCTTCATTGAGGGTGAGTAAATAAATTATGTCAACAGGGAAAAGCATTCCCTGTGTACAATATGTAGGGTAGGGTAGGACTGGCGGTGTGGTGGCAAACCTGTCTACACACTACAGGCATGCTGTGCATGGACATGGCGTCCTGTGGCTCTGATCGGAAAACTAAGAGATGCAAACTGCCCACACCAGCACTGATCTGCTTCCATGCATGGCATGGTCAGAATGTTACAGGGAGGGATCAAAACCTGCAGGATCACCAGGATCTTTAGTGAAAATAAAGAGCTAAAAAAAAGAACAGGAGAGATTTACAAAACATAACATGAAAACACACATACTGTATGTGAGATGCATTTTTGGGGTAACATACACTTACATTTATATTGATTACTGTAGGTGTCATAATAATACAATCCTCTAATTCATCTTTTTGGAAAAATTCAGATTCCTGTTTACCTGATACACTATAATACCCGTATTGTAAACACTATAACCTTGCACATACACTACTTACTGAAACACCATCATTTTTAAAATCTAGATTATACATTGAATAATGATAGAACATAAATAAAATGTTATTGTCAGAAATATGATCTTATACATATAAACTGTCAGCAGCTTTAACCAGGGCTGCATTTCAGTAATGTGCACTTCAGTTCAAATTGTGGCTTTTCGTTGTATCCTTAAGCATGAGGGCATGCCATACAGTGTAGTCCCCTGTTGTGAGAGCCATCTTGGGGTTCAAGAAAATGAGAGCTGCAGTGTAACCAATGGCCAACAGCTGGCATTCAGGATTAAATAAGAGAATCTGCGCTCTTGGAAAGATAAGGCTAAAAAGTTAAAATATTAATCCTAAAGCTGCTATGAATTGGTAAAATAAGATGTGCAAGTAATAACACAGCGCTAAAGGTAAATTCCGTTAAAAAAGGTGTAATTCAGGATTGCTGGTATGCCTTGGCAAGAGATATGAGCGCTCCATTTTCATGACCACCGCCTGTTTAATTCAAATATTTTAATATGTATTGTGTTGCCACCTATAATAAAAATGCTAGACAAACAGGTTTGTATCCCTCACAGAAAATAAACACTTGCACTTTGCATTTTATGAAGACTAACTATTCAAGCTTGACTGAGAAAAAACTGATAATATGACAAAATTCCATCTACTGCATTTAGAGAAATAAGGCAAGCTCACCTTCCTGCCTACAGCCTGTGATTGTACAATGCAGGAGCAGAATGATGAGGTAATTCCTCTGTTCTTTCTTTTCCTATTAGCAGGTTCCTTGTCAGCCCATATTCCCTACTCTGCCCATATTGTTGTTCCTTCCTCTTCCAGTCTAAGGTCTGCTGTACAGAAGATTACAAGAGACTGATACCCAGTCTAACTCACTGTTTGACTCAGGGAAGATTTTAATTGCTTTAGTTCCTTTTACCGTATAAGTGAGGACAAGCAAGGGAGAACATTTTTTTGATCAAAACCCTTACAATATGTAGGGTAAGGTAGGACTGGGGGTGAGGTGGCAAAGATGTCTACACACTACAGGCATGCTGGGCATGGACATGGCGTCCTGTTGCTCTGCTCCAAAATCCAGAATTTTCACTGAGGTATGTGAAAAATTTCTGCAAAATTATAAGAGCCTGAAATGAGTGATATTATTTTTACCTGGACATATTTTTTTCTAGGAACTGGGTGTGCCAGACACTTTTTTTTGGCTTGTGAATTACTTATTGCAATTATGAAGCTATTATGCTATTATGAAGCCAAGTATTCCATACTGTTGCAATAGTATATTATAAAACATATTGTCTCACTGCTTGGGGTAGCAGTTACCTAACCAATACAGTACATGTTGCTAGTGTAGTCTAAAAGTAAATTCATTGTAAATAAGTGAACTATAATTTTTGGATTAGATCACTACATTATCCATAGTCATTAATACTGCTTTGTGGCAAATTAGAAATAATTATTGTGCACCTCCTTAATTTAAGATTTTTGCATACTACTAACACTCTGTATTATTATACAGAAGGTAGGTTAATTTTTGATTCATTAATCACCACGTAAAGACCATTTGTCTAACTAAAACTACGGTATTGCTTGAAAATGAGGAGCCGGTGATGCAATCAAATATAACCACTTAATACTTTAACATATCTAGCATCTGACACCAAGGGAGGACTTGGCTAGGGGGCATTTGACCCTCTGGTGGCCCAGGGTGGAGATACTTGACCATTTAAACTTCAGTCAGAGCAGGACCAAAAGTCAGAGACACATGCTGGGCATTATATACAAACAAGGCAAAATGTTTTAAAAAAAACAAATGAAAATGCCTGGCCAAAAATGATGGAACCCTTAACTTAATATTTTCTTGAACAACCTTAAGAGGCAATCACTACAAAGAAATTATTTCTACAGCTCTGAATGAGACTTCAGCACCTGCCAACAGGTAGATTGGCCCATTCTTCTTGAGCAAACTGCTCCATCTGTCTCATTTTTGAAGGGTGTCTTCTCCAGACTGCATGTTTCAGCTTTTTCCATAGATGTTAGCTTCAGATCAGGGCTAATAGAAGGTGACTTCAAAATAGTCCAATGCTGTGTGCTTGGCCATTCTTGAGTGCTTTTAATTAGTTTTTTGCATCATTATCCTATGATAATCCATTACCTAAAACTTAGACAGAGTTTTCTGACACTGGGCAGTTTGTTTCACTCAAGAATTGATAGTCTTGATATTTCATTGTGCCCTCCCCAGATTGAAGACATCCTGTGCTAGAAGCAGTAAAGCAGCCCCAAAACATAACTGAGTGTCCTCCATTTTTCACAGTAGGTATGGTGTTTTTTTTTTTTCAAAGCTTCCTTTTTTATCCATGAACACAGAGCTTATGTGACTTGCCAAAAAGCTCCAGTTTTGTTTCATCTCTCCATAGGACATTCTCCCAGAAACATTGTGGCTTGTCAATGTGCATTTTAGCAAATCCCAGACTGGCTTTTTTATGTTTATATATCAACAGTAGAGTCCTCCTGGATTTTCTTTCTTTAAGCCCATTGTTGCTCAAAAAGCAATGGATGGTGTGATCAGACACTGACATTTAGAGGGTTATTAACATATGACCTGAAGGATCCAGCTGTAGCTTTGGCTGATCCTTTGGCTCACTTTGGCTGCCAGAGTCCTTCGCTTCAGTCGAACCGAAGGGCTGCTGTACGGGCTATTCACTATAGCCCATACAGCAGCTGAAGGCAGCTAAACGGCTCAGCTGAGCCAAACCTGTATGCTTCGGCTCGGCTGAGCTGTAGTGACAGGCGAAGCGTGGAGAAAGGTCGATCGAAGCCGACCAATCTCCACGCAAATGGCAGCTGGGCAGAGCCAGCCGTGATCTCACGGCTCGTTCCGCCCAGTTATTACAGATCGGCTTCCCCAAATGACCAGGGGATGCTGATCTGTCATTAAACAATAACAACTGGGAGGAGTCAGCCATGACATCACGGCAAGCTCCGCCTAGTTGTTATTATTGCTAAAACATTCTGGCCGGCCAATAGGAAACAGTTGGGCGGATATAGCAGTGATGTCACAGCTAGCTCCACCCAATTGTTTATATTTTGCCGGCATCTGTCATATTTGACATTATGTTGCGGGAGTTCGTCACGTGCGGTCGGGTCGATGTGCGTTGTTGTTTTAAAACTATTATTATTTTATTTTACTTTTCTTTATTTTTCTTTTTATTATGTTTTAATTTTTCATTTCCCCCCTCCAATAATTTTACACTTTTTCTATTTTGCTCGGCTATTCACTCACTGCCGTTCAGCCCCTATGAGAATTGGTGCGAACGGCAGCGAGAGAGATGCTGGAGCTTCGGCTCAGCCAATCCAGATGTTGGATCGGCTGCGTCGAACTCCTTCTGCACTACGGCTCAACCGAACATGACCGAAGGCAGCCGATGTACGGCTGATTTCAGCTCACTTCACTTTGGCTCAGTTATTCACTCGGCTGCTTTTGGCAGCTAAGAGAATAACCCCCTCAGAGTTTCGGCAAGTACATGTGGGGATGTACTTGTACTTGTACTTGGGCCTGAAAAAGTGGCATCGGGACATCCCTAATTCTCACTATCCCTCTGTTCAACTTGGGGTTGATTTTCCTCTTGTAGCCACGTACAGGGAGGTTGGATACACTCTTATGGACCTAAAACCTCTTATATTATTTGAAACTGTAGTCACAAGCTGCTTGGAAATGGTCTTATAGCCTTTACATTTGGCATGCAGGTCTATCATTTTCTTTCTGATCACTTTAAACATTTCTCTCCTTCACTTTCACTGGTGCACATGATAATATTAAACAGCAGAGTGACTACTAGAAAATCTTTGTAGAATAAACAATAATTGATCTCTTTTGACGCTTTCTTTGCTTTGCTCTAGGGCATACCAAGAGCATACAGGTATATATTGCTTTAAATGTTATCACTTTTCAGGTATTGTTTCAATGATCTGCAAGGGCACCAACAAATATGTCCACATCTGTAGCTATCAGATCCATATTCAGACCTGTTATCACAGTGTCTTACAGAGTAAAGTCTTCCATTAACAATTTAATTTGTGGCTCTGAGGAGACATGTGATTGAATGCCAAGAGTCAGAAAGTAAGCTGATGCAGGAATACGAAAAACAGTGCATCACAATATACCATGTCCTAAGAATAGTCAACCTTTAATATGCCCACTAATCGATGTAGCACCTTGGCCCACATTGCATGGTACACTTACTTCAGCTCACAGGAGCCAAAATGTTCTCAGACCTCCCTTGCCTTGTCTGTTATGTGTGTAGCCACCTCCTCCACTTTATCAGGCTGATGTTTTGGGGTGGTTTTCTAAAGGCAATCAGGCTGTTCACTTTGCAAGGGCATTTTCCCTTAGCTTAGTGAATGTGGCAAAAATGCACTGTGCAAAGAATACCCAATCACGTGCAAAGAAAATAAAACAAAAAACCACCCAGTATTTTTGCTTTCACATTATTGGATGATAGAAGTCAGCAGAGCTTCAGTCCTTACTCTTTGAAAATTCCCTTGCAACGTGAACAGCCTCTTTGCCTTTATTAAATCAACCTCATAGAGCATTCACAGAAAAAAGACAAAGGAATCTTCTTCAACTATGTAGCCTGGCCTAATTCCTGGCACAGACTTGCTCAGCTATGACTAAGTGGGGGAAGGGAGGAGTAGCCCACAGATATGAATTCTTGTGGATGTGCCTTATAGTTAGAGGCAGGGTTAAACCCATAAAGAGTTTTTCTTCACATAAGATGTTTTTGTGAAACATTCTTCCATGGCTGTAGACATGATAGAAGGTAAAAAAATGTTCCTTCCAATATTAATATAGATTGTGTTTGTGTACTCCAGGCATTCCTGATGACTTTCTCATCCCAGCTAAACCAAAAACAAAATAGGCTAAAAATTTCCAACTTGCCAATAGCCCTCTATTATATCTATAATGCTTAGTGCATGTTACAGCTGCTTGTGACCTGTAAACAGCCCAATTATCATCCAATTCTTCAAAAATCACAGATATTGGATTCTACGACTATCTAGTGTTTGTGGATATCCACAGATTAGTTTATATGAAGCAAGACGTTTGGTAAAATAATGTGTTTAGTAAAAGTCTTTCTTCCATAAGAGGGTTAGTTTAGGGGCCACTGAAAGACCCTCTGTCATAAACAGGTTAACTGAAGCAAGCTAAACAGCGTTCTTTGATCTCTGTGAGTCACTAGTCTGTGTCCATGTTGCTCTAGCCAGAAGAAGCTGTCTCTGGAAGCTGTTTGCATAGCAGGAGACTTAAATTGAAATGCGTTGACAGAAAGATTTTTCTGCTTATTTATAACTTAAATATACTTCTGGTTTCCTAACAATGTGTAGTGGGGAGGGGAGAGGAATATGTAGCTCAGCCATGCCCAATGTTATTTTCTAATAGCCCTGGCTGGAACTTTAACAAAGAGGTTAAACAAAGTGGCTGGTGTATCCACATTCCCTCTGTTCTATTGTAAGATATGAACTTTCTAATATAGAATTAACTGGATGTTGAACTTTACAAACTGTTATTCTTTCTTAAGGCAATTCTGATCTACAAATTATTCACGCTTCTAGAAAGTTGTGTGAAAATGTATCTGCACAAATGATGACTATGCAGAACAAATTACGACTTCAGTATAATTACATTGACACTGATGATATTATGATGACTGATGTCAAGTATGTTAGCTTAAGCCCTCGTTCACACCTGAATGTTTTGTAGCGCGTTCTATGCTCTACAAAACGCTCAAAAATATAAATCCCCTTGTATTCAATGGTCTCGTTCCCACCTTGGCGTATTTCCGCCCGTCCCTAACGCGCTACAAAACGGCCCACGCCTGAAAAGCTACAGGTACTACTTTGGGCCGTTTTGTTGCGCGTTTCCATTGGGATACAGCCAAGTAGCCTTCGGAAACGCACGACGGTCGCGCTGTACAGAAAAAATGCTTGAGCCACATTTGATATTTCTCTTAGCAATATTTATTATAAAAGACCTAAAGTATAAAACATAAGAGCCAAAAGGATGAACAGCACAGAAAAAAGTAAGATAGTATAAATTAAATAAACCAAACCATTTATTACCAGAAGTCAGTGTAAAGAATAGTTTTCCTTTGCTGGCTTAAAGTGACACTAAACTCACGAATCAAATCTTAAAAATGCATTCAGGTACCTTAACTATTATAAAGATGTAGCTTATTTGTGTATCACTCAGCTGTAGATCCTCAAATCATCTCTGAATTCATGCTGACACTGTCCTTCCTTCTGGAGGGAAGCTCTTTTTGTTCTCCATGGTCCCTGTGTGTGTTACCCAGCTGTCAGTTGGGAAGCTTTTCGGTCGACCAATGGCCAGTCGTTTGGCCCACTTCGTGTCTTACTTCGGCTCAGTCGAGCTGAAGCATATGCCTTCGGCTTGTCTGAGCCGCTCGGCCAGCTTCGGGAGCTGTTCGGGCTATAGTGAACAGCCCGTACCGCAGCCCTTCGGTTCTACTGAATCGAAGGGCTCTGGCGGCCGAAGCTAGCCGAAGGATCAGACAGAGCTACGTCTGATTCTTCAGCTAGTTTTGTGAATAACCCTCAAGATTATTCATTATTAATTTTTCACGTATACACACTCACAGTGGGTGTACATTCCAGTGCCACAAAAGAGTGATTCCCCCGGAGGATACTTAATAAATCATGCATTCATGGACTCCCCCAGAGACGCACACCACCATTGAGCAAAAATGATAGGTCTGTAACCAAGGCATACAGAGAAAAAAAGATGGTGCTCACACGCAAAATAGTGTGCCGACCACAGAGGTTAATTCAGACCATATTTAGAGAAATTAAAATTAATTTATTAACAAAAAAATTATTACATTTGAATATATTGCACCACGTCCCAAAAGAAACACATTTAAAATTGACAACGTTGTCATATCCCTCACATGCATCCCAGTGCCTTGTGCCTTGTAGCTATTAGCTTGCTTATTGGCGCAGTTCATTTTTATATATATTAAGAGTAGGTTATTAGTGTTAAAGAAGCGGGGTTTGACTTGATTTTTCTGTCCGTTATTATTACTGTGTGTGTCTTCTTGTTAAAGTGACAGTTCCCCTCCTCATTTCTTGTCGTGCTGTCACCAGCACTGGAAATTAGGTAAAATCTTCACAATGTGGTCACGGATGGCAATACAAATTGACAGAAGTATTTACTTCTCTCAAGTCCACCAAGTGCCCAAAAATGTTGAGTGCCCAAAGGCAGGTTAAAATAGTCTTCCGCGCTGTGGAAGCTGTGGTCCCTACTCAAAAAACAGTCAGTAATAATTAATGAAAAGTATTTTTCAACACGGCATAATAGGAAAGAAAGAAAGAACTAAGTAATATGCTCCAAAATAATTTTCTCTCTTGTGAAGATAATATTCATATAAATGATGGACTGATAAAGATATACCTTGGGTCCTGGGTTGCTATCCTATTATAATCTGGCACTGTAGACATTAGAGAACAGACTGGCCATGTACCATGTCTTGGTAGGTGGAAAGATCTTAGATTCTATAGGAAGAATTCCCCCCTCCCCCCCATTTCTATATTCCATGCTCACATACCAAAGTTAACCTTAAAAAGGCACAATTATTTTCCTAGTCACTAAAGCCTGACATTTCCTACTTAAATGGCAGAGTTTCAAAAACAAGGAAGTGCAACAAGTTTGAAATGTCAAGATTAATTTCAGCGCCATAGTAATGACAAGTGTACTTTGTCTTGTCATATCTTGATTTTCCATCTACTTTATATATAATTTAGTGGGACTGTATCCAGTAATGCGGGCAGGCAAGGCAATAATACCATTTGCAGGTTAAAGAACTATTCACTTTATTACAACAGTTGCAATGCACACAATTAGGTCATTTGATGCGCCAATTTTTCAATTTGCCCTGTAATTATCTAAATGGTTTACTCTGAAAAAATACTATTGGTTTTATATGAAAATAAACTGGGCTTTATGACTGCAGCACAGTATGATATAAGGGAACTAGAACTGCAGAAATCATGAAGAACACAGAGTGATAATTTGAAATATGACTGTTGAGATATATAGACTTCTGCTACAGATTCAGAAACAATTCCATGTTTTTGGACAGCCTGAGATATTCAGAGAAACTCCTTGAATGACTATTCTGAATATGGCCATACACTAGTAGAATTATGTTGGAAAATTGTTTTTTCAAAACATTCTTTTAAGAATTCAATTACAATTTTGTAATAGTTATTGAGGTCAAGTTGACTATCATTTTCGACCGTGGTGATGAAAAGAATCAAGGCAGCAGGATGGAAAAATGTGCTCTAACAAACGAAATTCTAACAATGAATGTAGATTTCACTTGGGAAACTCCATTCAATCCAATGTTAATCAAATGTTCAAATTAAACAAAATATCAAATAACATCCGTCAGATCTCTAATGGCATTATTGAATGTTCTGATGAGATTATTTTGTGAATGTTTATGCAAAAATCTACCAGTGTATGGCCAGCATTAGGGAAGGAATTGATTGTTCAGATTTTTCAATTTGATCTCTATTGGTCACTTTAGATTAACTAGAAGCTATGGGTTTCTGAATACTGCATAAGCACACACTCTTGACTGATACATGTCATGTTTAAAGGCACCATATACATAATAACTGCTTTTTCTGATGCATTAGGACCACAGAATAAGAGAGATAGAAATGATAACTATAGCTTAGCTTTAATAACTTGACAATTAACCAGATTATTGTTTACTCATTTGACCATAGTAAATATCTGGCTGGTTGATATGTGTTAGAGCACTGTCTGCATTAGTCTTTCACTGACAACTCAGTAAAAAAATTAGCATCATGTAGGAGCCAGTGTAAAGCAAGCCACACTGTCTGTGCCTTTACAGCTACCTTCACATAGTTACTGTATAGTTACTGTATATTGTATATGTGTACCAAAATCCTAGCCAACACTCAGACCTGTAAGCAACCTGGCCAAAAACAAATGTGTTACTTTATTTCACATTCTGGAAGTTTTATTTCACTAGTAACTCTCTGTTATGTATATACACTTTCCTTGTTATTATATTATTATATATTACAATATTATATACAGGTGAAACTCGAATAATTAGAATATCGTGTAAAAGTAATTGCAGTAATTGCTGCAAAAGGGGCCCAAACCAAGTACTGAGTACATATGCATGCTTGTACTTTTCAGAGGTCCGATATTGTTCTATGTACAATCCCTGTTTTATTGATTGCATGTAATATTCTACTTTTTTGAGATTGTGGATTTGGGGTTCTTGGGGTTTTCATGAGCTGTAAGCCATAATCATCACAATGATGACAAATCACGACTTGAACTATCTTGCTTTGCATGTAATTAGTCTATCTCATATATTAGTTTCACCTTTTAAGTTGCATTAGTGAAATAAATGAACTTTGCACGATATTCTAATTATTCGAGTTTCACCTGTATATCTTAATTGGAACACCTCAGGATAGATATATTGAACCTGCTAAGGGTAGATTGATTTTAAAGCTGCATACTCTATGACTTTCATCCTTACCCTTTTTTAAATTATTTAGTGAACCGCTGTACTAGGACAAGCATCGGGCACCAGATGCACGCATGCTTGTTTCAAGTCCATGGCTTAAGTAGTCAAGGAATGAAAGGATTCCAGCTCTGAGTTTGTAAATCAAAAAAACTGTTAACAATGACAACCCCCTTATTTCTATTCTGACTGATTCCCTTGTTTTTTGAGTCTTCACTCATCATAGTGTCTGCTTACCAGAGTTACCCAATTTACCCCTCTGTCCATCACTGTTCAACCTCACTGTGTCATTCTTCTTGAGCTCTCTCTTTGCTTCCTCAGAGTTCGTTTCATCAAGTACACTTCATCTTTCCTCTTGCTTTCTCTAAAACCGCTAGTTGTCTGGTTGTGCTGACTTCAGTACTTCTAAGTTACAGACATGGCACAAGCCTGCAGAAGATAAAAGTCAGAATTTCCTATCTCTAAAAATGTTCCAGGTCAGTGACTTAGAGACATCAACATGACAGGCAGACAAGTAGCATTTTAAGAGATGAACATTGGCAGCCTACATATTTTGGCTATGACCAGTTTCATTTAAAGGCACTGTTAATTGTTTCTAAAGTGGAGGGCAGGTGAAGTATTCACCAGACACAACTTGAAATAAAGGGTAGTGACAAGTGTGGTGTAAGTAGATTTCTAGTGTTATCTCCATAGAAATATATGTAGAATGTACACAACACAGGAATTTAGCGGTTCGATCATGGACAGTAAAAAAGACCCAGTGGGGTATCATACTCTTCTATAGACAATCAAAAACTTTACAAGTTTTGGGTGAAGTTTTGGGATAAAGGAACCTGGCCAGGTTGAATTCACAGCCTGTTTCATGAAACTACCTTAGGATTTGGAAAATATATTTGCAAATCTTGATATTCAATTTGTTCATGTGGGGCTAATAAACAAACTATTGTTAAAAAAAGGAGGCATAGGAAGCCAAGCACTATCTAAGGGAACATGAAACAATGACAAAATAAAAAAAAGAAAATAGGTACAGCATGGAGAGGGCCTTTTCATGTTGCTTTAAAGGCTACATTGAAGATACACAAATTCTTTAAATTACAGGTTTGTTGGATGTATTAAAGCTGTATGTAGTGATACAGAACAGCATGATGTGAACAGGCAGCCTCAAAAAGGAGAAGGGGGAAGTGGGAACATTTGTAACGTTGGTAGCACGGGCGGACTGACAACACATGGGGCCCCGAACAAATCAAGATTATGGGTCCCCCTTGTGCTCCACCCATATACAAGCCCCACCCACCCACAAGCCCCACCCTACATTCTTGCACCCCCTGCATACCTCTTGTTCATACCTACCTACACTGTTCACTCTCTGCACCCACTGCATCCCTCTTCCTACACTGATCACCTCTGCACCCCCTGTATCCCTCTTCCTCACCTCTGCACTCCCTGAACCCCTCTTCCTGCCCACCTCCCTACCCCCTGCAACTCTTTACTAATGCTTCTCACATCTGCACCCCCCTTCCTACACTGCTCAGCAGGGGGTGCACAGGTGAACACCATAGTAAGAGGGATGCAGAGGGTACAGAAGTTAACAATGTTGGAAGAGGGATTGTTGGCTGCCATCCTCTTCCAACACTGTTAACTTCCACACCCTCTACATCCCTCATATTACACTGCTCACCCCTTCCTTTACTCTCTGGTAAGCTGCTCACTTCCTGCAGCTTACCTCATGGTAGGACTCCCGTTCCTGATACCATTGGCTGTGGGTTGTGCAGGGGGTGGAGCCAAATGTGCTAAAAGTCACGGGTCCTTCCTTCAGCTGATCAGGAAAGCCCAAGCAAGCAGAAAGGAGCGGGTAGGTCTGCCCAGCAGACGGTCCCGCCCACTCACCATTGTAAAAAGCTGATTAACGGGCTCCTCTCCTCCTTCTTTGCAAAGGAGCCTGGTTCTTGTAGGGAAAGAGGGGAGAAACCAGCCAATCAACTGGTAACCATGGCAAGTGTGATAGAAAATTAAACAGGTCTGTTAACATTAAAAACCCTTTCTAAAATGTAATTTTTCTCTAATTGTGTTCCATCTATCC
Source organism: Nanorana parkeri (assembly GCF_000935625.1). Lineage (NCBI taxonomy): Eukaryota > Metazoa > Chordata > Amphibia > Anura > Dicroglossidae > Nanorana > Nanorana parkeri. The sequence continues at coordinate 1,171,055 of NW_017306295.1, read as the reverse complement.
TTTTAAAAGAACGCCAGCTTCTTTAATGGCTATTCAATTATATGCGAGGACTTTGCAAGGACAAACTCTATTGCAGAATTTTGATTGCTTCTGTACTGAAGATAATACAGGTACCTTTTTCTCTGTGCTACAAAAATTGTTCAAAAAGGAGAGATGAATGGGAGGTTCTTTGCAGAGGATGAGGTAATCAAGGTAATATTTCTGTAATTAAAATAGAATAACATATTCCTTCATATTTCGGTGCTCTTGGACTCCCTCGGGTTCATGAGCGGCAGGCGTTTCAGGGTACAGAGTAGACCACCAATGAATATGCTCCCATGACTGATGATTCATGTGTCAACCATATGCAGATGCTATTTTGTAGCAAGCGCAATACACACTTTGTTGTTATTCAGGTAGCAGGAAAGGTAACTGAAAGCAACACTTTTCAGAAAAGGGCAGTGATTACTGTATCTAGACTTTCATCTCATTCATGATTCTAATGATGTCCTAATAGTTGACTTATATTTTAGTCTACAGTAAAATATGTATTTTTGAGGCTGCCTGTTAACATCATGCTGTTCTGCTATATAAAGTAGCAAACATTCATAGAGCCGCATGCATATAAATCATAACAATTTGTGCAAACAAGGTGCAAATATATTTTCACTAAGAAGAATCATCTTCAAAGCTATCATAAAGACCACCTTAAATTTCTAATATACATTCGAATTTATATAGAAATCTTGTATTACTAGAAACAGCATAACAATTGAACTAGAGAAAGTGCGGGGATGACTGAAAAGTATGCCTTCATTTGTTTGCCTCATGGAAGAAGGATTTAATTTTATATGCAAGTAAACTGTTCGGGAGTTCCTGAATGCTATTCGGTCATTATGACAGCTCTGCTTCTGTATCCAAATTTGGAAGCAGAACTAATATAATTGACATCTCTGCTGC